>NW_015150459.1:1022726-1073329 GCF_000732505.1 Cyprinodon variegatus | reverse complement strand
AAGAAATTCCAGGGAATTTCATTTTTCTATGAACTTTACATTTGCAATGGAAATGAACCTCTAACACAAGCATTGCCCTGTTGTTACCATTTGTCACAGGCCACATTCTGCTATTTTTATTTATTTAACGTTCAACTTCCTGGAAAATGAAAGGATTAAAAATTTCTGTGACTGTTTTTTTTATTCAAATGCGGTTAGATAACAGCGACTGATGCAAAACATATTTACACCCAAAGAAATTACATGTTTACAATAGATATATATATATATAAATGTAAATAATTTATTTTGGCCATGACTATCTTTATATACAGCAGTTCATTTTGGGGGTTTTCGTGTCATTTAAGGTCTGAGTTTAAAGTTTTGGCTTCCTATGAACATCAGAGGTGTTTTATAAATACATTAAAAAAACATAACCAACCTTCCTCCCCAAAAGCTGCAGAGTCACCAGGTGGATTCTGATGTGATTTCTATAAGCATGTTGGTGGGCAGTAATTTATAGGTATCACAATAATCTTTGGCTTTTCAATGACTTTTTTTTTTTTTACAGCTGATATAGATACTAGTGGTTTGGATCAGAAAGCTTAGAGACAGCAGCAGGGATCCATTGGATTGTAACCATGTTGTAAGACGAGCTTTAAAATGCAAATAGAACAAGAGTCATCATCATTATAGCCATCTTCAACTTGCAGTAAGCTTTAGAACAGGCTTAATTCGGGCTAAGGCTCTGTGGTCTGACGAAAGTCAACTGGATACTTGTCTTTCTGAAGGCGAAATAATTTTAGGGTTGAACACTTGACTTTTCATCCAGTAATCCTCAAGCATTTTGTGAAACTCAAAAGACTCTCTCACTGTGTTCAACCTTGAAAGCAAAGGTACCTTGTTAAAGGCAGTTTAACAGTCCTGCCACGTTTAAAGACAGAAGGCATTAGGGTTTAAAGACATTATGAATGAAAGGACATGAAAGACAGATTTATGTCCTGGTACTGATCTTTTAGGACTATGACCTTAAGTGTTTGACCTCCTAATGAACACCATGTCTAACTTCAAATGCACTTTGCCTTTGTTTCTTCTTTTTTGCCGTTTTAATTATCTATTTAGACCCTGGCAGTAAATGAAAACTGTTGATTTATCCCCCTGACTCCTTTTTTTATTTCAAACAAACATAAAATAAAACTGTTAATAACAGAAAGCAGAAAACAAAAATTTTAACATTTATTTTAAATTGCATCATGGCATAAGACTGGTTTGTTTTCGTTTATCATCTGTTTTTGCAGATAGAGTTTTTAACACCCTTTTAGAACCTCTTGCCTCTTGCTATATAGAAATTAACAACAAATTAACACAAAAGTACTTTTAAGTCAAATTTAAAAACCTGTTTGATTAGAACTGCCTTTGATTGTTGAAGTTAAACTGTTAGCTGAAGTATTATAAGTAAAATGTTGTGGTGCAACTGTGTTATTTGCTTTACACATGTTTACTTTTATCTTTGCATATTCTACTTTTATTTTCTCTTCTATTTTATTTTCTAATTCATGTAAATCATCTTGAATTTTCCATGAGTTGTGCTTTACAAATAAACTTGCCTTGACCTGATTATGATGTTCAGAAACTTCTGTGTAAATGCAGACTTTGGAAGGAACACAGAGCTGGTTTATTGGACCTTAGTGCAGTCCTCAACACTGTTGATTTTATTAGAACATTGGGTCTGCCTTTCTGATACAGCACAGGACTGGTTTAGTTCCTACTTGAAGGACAGGGCATTTCAGTGCCAGTATTACCTTTATACATTACCACCAATCAGGCCTCAAAATCTGTGTGTAGTGATGGACTCAGACGTGAACTTTCATAACACATAAGTCGTCCATCACCGAAAGAACATCTCCAGAATTAAAGGACTAATGTCTCAGCAGGACCTTGAAAACCAATTCATGTGTTCATATTTAGAAGAATTGATTACTGTAAAAGTGTCTTCACAGGTCTTGCTGAACTGTTGATCAGACAGCTGCAGTTGATCCAGGATGCTCCTGCCTCCTCCTCGTTAGAACCAAGAATGTGGAAACATCACGGCAGTTAAATAATATTTACTTTTAACTCATTAAACATTGTAAGTTAGATACTATGGTATTGTATGTTGGCAATCATGCATATTATGCCTCATCTACTATCTACAACCTACTCATTTTATAAGGTCAAAGTTGTACCTCAAGGAAAATAGTGTAGATTTATAAGAAAATATCTCTGCCTGATAGATCAGAAAAAAACAGACATTTTTAGTTTCCTTAGGACGTTGTTTTGTTTGAAATCCTTTGCCAGCCTCATACAGTATCCTTTGCATATTTGCAAATGCATTTTCAAAAAAGGCAGTTGAAAATATTTACATTGCTTAATACAAATATGTCAACGAGATATCAAATTTTTCATAATGCTACACAGGTAGCTTGATTTAAACTGCACTAGGTTTGCAGTTGTCCTATACATTTTCTTTTTTGTTTTTTTTATCCTGTGAGATTTTTAAGGAATATAGTCTTATAATCCAACCCATAATCCAACCCTCCTTTACACGTCTCCACAGCTTTATCCCTGACATGTTGACATCTTGATCTTCATGATGCTGTTTTTTAATATATTTTCCAATATATAACTGCATTATGGTTAAAGTAGATTAGATTAAATTACAGCTGGGTACATACTGCAAAACAACCTTTTTAGATTTGGTCTGGAAATTCTGAAAAATAAAAAAAGCTCTTTTTGACAGATATTTGTATTTTGTTTTGGTCTATCACATGCAAGTAATAAAGAAACTACATGTTACTAGAGAAGGAAAATTACAGAGGGTATTTACAATTTTGCAAGGCATTATTTATATTCTTTACATTTTCGTTTTTGTTGCCTTTTGAAAGTGTGCTTAGATTTTAAAGTGTTTCACTCTGGTCATGTGACCTTGTTAGTGCTAATGCTGAAAGCCTGACATGGGATGGCTGTTCTTTGGAACATGCCTTTTGCCTCCTTCTCATCCATCTCTAATGTAGCTCTGCATCACATTGCTGTTGTCAAGACACCACTTGGGCTATTTTAGGCAATCCCTCTGACACCACTTTCTCCCTCTGTGCCTGGATAAAAGAGTTCAGACTGCCCCCACTTTTATATCCTCCCCACCTGTTGAGCTATCTGTCTCACTGCTAACGTGCTTGAACACCAAGACCTTGAGCACTAGTTCAATAGCGACACTTTCAGATGAAGTACCCCGGAAAGATGAGACAAATCTTTTTTTCTCACACTTTTTTTAGACACATATAAAATGTTGTTATTTAAGCTATACTCTGGAGTTTGATCTACCCTATTTGTTCTTATTTTGGAAACTTTTAGGAACACACCTCTTCTTATTTGCCAGGTCTTTAGTTTAAGATTACCCAGTGAAACCCATTTGGCTTTGATTATTTTATGATACATTTGAAAAATATTTGTCATGGACAGTAAGTAAATGTCTTCAAAATACATTTTTTTCTACCCTGAACTTTGTAAAAAAAAAAAGAAAAGAATTCATAAATAGCACATACTGTATTCCAGATCACCATATGGTTTCTTTCTTGTGCTACATATAATGTCATAGCTATTAAAAAGACATGCAAGGTTCAGCATTGCTCAACAGATTGAATCCGTGTCCAAACCTACATTAGTTCCAAATTCAAAGGTAACTCATTGTCTACAGACTAAAAAAATCTGTAATTCATATTCTTCCGACTGCTCAAAAACATGTTTTTTCACTTATGTGAAAGGATCTACCAAAATCAAAAGATTAGCTTTAAAAAGTAGTATTTATTTTATAGAATCTTTTGGAGTAGAGTTCTAGATCAAGATACTTATTAGATGTACTGATCGGTTTTGCAGGCATACTTGTTTTATAGTATATACAATTTAAAATATATAATGATATAAGCTTGAAGAATTATATATATAGTATAAACTTAAAATATTTTTTTAAAAAGCTGTTTACACTATTCCCCTTGATGATTACAAGTTTGCTGTTTCTTTTTAAATGTTTTTTTTCCCCCCAAAACTTACATATCAAAGCTGGAATTTAAAAAAAAGTCAATCTCCAAGTCAGTGCTACCAAAATAAACTAAAGATGCTTCTTCCAAGGCTCTTATAGTACCTTTTACATTACATAGTTTTGAACCACACATTGAGAAGCCAAATGATGTTGACACATTTTTCTTCACCACTGTCATCAATGAGGTCAACTTATCAATGCAGCCCTGGAGACTGTTAAAGTTCTGTATGTGTTGAAGTTACCGTGCACGAGCCCATTTATCCTCGTGCACGCTCTGTTTAAAAGGTGCTGTTTGCATCGCTCATACAAGCTTACTTTGCAATTTGTCCATTATGTCAGACTCACCATCGGTAAGTGAAAATTGGGACGAGCACGTAGGAAGGCCTTATGTAAACATATCACTAAAATGATTGACAATTAGGAGGACCACTTATTTTTATGATGCACCCAGAAAAAGAATATCGTCCACTATACCTTTAAGTCAGGTACAGCTTTAGAAGAAAATCTTACACTACAAAAACTCCTACTGGGACCAAACTATTACCACTAAAAAAAAAACTCAATACTTCAGTATCTAGAACATGACTGGAGCGTAAGTGATATTTACACCAATAAACCTCACCATGTTATAATGATTTAACAATGCTCCTATTTTCAAACATGTACATGATCCAGATTTTTAACAAATTACAAAAGTGGGATTCTGTATCCGGATCAGGAAATTGCTGATTGAAACCTCTAGTTAATTCTATAAGAATCTTTTTAAAAGAAGCTAAACCCATTCAGTGTTTTCTGTTCTGACATTACAACAGTTCCTTTGAGGAAAAACAAAGATCTGAATTGGCAAGCCTTCGGTTTTCATGTCACTTAGTGATATTATGCCACGGAGGATTAGACGAAGGGATTGTTTTTCAGCAGTTGTAAATCTGTCTGCTTTACTATTGCTGTCAAAAGGAAGAAGTGTTTACGATCCTTATATTTAAAGATTTAATATACAGTTCATTCTAGTGCATCCTTTCACATCCAGCAATTCCTCTGCATAAATATTTCCATTGGGCAATAAAGTGAAAAGACGAAATCTCTGTGCTGTCTTTTACTCTAACCATAAATATCAGGATATCTGAAACCTCTCCTGCTTTAGGTGGACCCTGCTCTTGTCCTTTTTTGTTGTCAACACAGCAGACCCAACTGAGCCTGAGAAGATGAACATGTTGGCATGACAGCTGCCTGAGCCCCAGAGGGGCTCCATGACCCCTGTCCAGAACCTATTATCACCTTTTTGATGTTTCTGTGGGGGCCGAGTCCCAAACATACCCTTTAAATGTTGTGTAGACGAGAAGGAAAGAAATATGGAGACCAAAGAAGGCTCTACTGGTTCAGAAACATTAACAGTATAATGAACTCATATTATAAGAAGGCTGAGATGTGTTTAGTGGGAAAATAAAGGGAGCTAAAAAAAAAAGTCCCTAAATGTTTCGAAACAGCTAGGCCAGTGTTTTCTTTTAGGTTTCTAAATATAGATTATATGTGCTGAATCCTGTTTGACAGGTGTGAATTATGCGGCAGATGCAAATTGGGTATGAATTGATATTTTATCCAATGAATTTACTTGAAAGAGTAAAATCCAGAAGAAGCATTGTCCTTCCATAAAGAGATATATATTACAAGTTTTCAGTAAATATAGATTACAAATTATAAGATACGAAGACCCTAAATGTATTTTCTGTTACAGCAAATACATTTTTCTTTGCTTTTGTGTCAATTGTTGTTAATACAAAACTCTTGCGCTAAGCTAAAACGATATGTTCAAGTCTCTACTGTTTATGCAATTTTGCATTATTACTCCATCAGTACAGCTTAACATAAAGAGGATCAATCTGTTACTCTGCTAATTTGTTTCAAAAGAGCAGGTCGCTTTAACAGCTAATAATCAGCTTATAAGCAGCTAATATGACTATCTTTTTTTTCAGGATGGATCATCTAAATAAGTGGTCCTCCTACTGTAATTTTCAATCATTCTGGTGATAAGTGTACGTAAGGCTGTTCTACATGCCCGTCCCATTAGCTATCTTTCTTTTGCGCATGTGCATTTTAAGTCCAATAAATTTGGTGAGCTACAATTTTAGCCAGTAATTGAAGCTCAGCTTTCTCAACACGGTTCTTTGAAAATGGCCGAGGGTCGTAAGAGAAAAAGTGCCTACAAAGTCTTTGAGAAGAAAGGCCTCAGAAGAGGCAGATATATCCTGGAATGCTTTGCGCAGAGAACTCTACATGCAAAGCATTATGGGATTTGCTGTCACAGCAGCCCGCTGTCACCATAGGCTGTTGCTACCCGACAGCGGCAATTAATAACAAAGATGGCTCAGAGACCGCGCAGTCGAGGAGGAGTTACGTGACAGACGTGGAGCAAAAAGCAGTGATCATCTGTCCAAACGATCAGTAAACTGAGTTCACTATATAGTCCCTGCTCAATATAGTACTTGAGGAATTTAGAGATTAGGGCGGATGTTGGGGCACAGTAAGCTTGTAGAGCTATGGAAACAGAAACTTTTAAACAGAGTGTCGCAATGAGAAATGGGCTAGTGCATGCTCTCGCACGTGTTTAAAAGGCATTCCGTCTCTGGAGCTGGGGTTGTTATGTGCATTTTTTTTTTTTTATTAGAGAGGGCGGGTCTGTTCAAAAATTTGCGAAAATCCTCCATTATAACTTTAACCTAAGTACTGGTGGTTTTTGCGGTTTGGATGAGAGCCAATTCCTGTTGGAAAAAGCACTTAACATCTCCATAAAGCTCGTTAACAGAGTAAAAGTATGAAAGCTCACAATGTTCTAGGTAGAAGCCCAGGCTGACTGGACACCAGCAGGTGATAAAGCTCCTCAAATCATCACCGACTGTAGAAACTTTACCACAGACTTTAAACCACATGGATTTCTTGCTATCTTATTTACCAAATTAAATAATTTCCTTTCGTTCTTACAATGAACAGCTATCCTGTCCTTTTCGGCGTTTTTTTTTAGAGCAGGAAAGAATTCTTGGACACAGCTCTCTGTGAACTGCCTTCTTTAGCCGTGACATTTTGTCGCTTACCGTCCCTGTGAAGGTGTTAATAAGTGTCTGTTGGACAACTGTCAAATCAGCAATGTTTCTAATGATCTGCACAAGAGCAGGAAAGACTGCTGATTTGACATGCTATTAGCAGCACTTATGGATGAAACTCATCTTCTGGCATTATGAATGATATATAAAATATATTGCACAATCACGAACTTATATTTACTTAAATCAATGATAAACAATTTAAGGACAGGACCAATGAGCCACCAAAAACTTAACGAGAAGAACTTCTGTTGGGAATTAGGCTTCTGGTTTGTTTTACTGAGTCACAGCACATCAAGCTTCTAGATCTCAAATAAACAACCCAACACACACAATGTGTTTCAGAACAATGAGGCTAGTGTGCTTTGAAGATGCCTTTTGCATTGGAAGCACATGTTGACTTCCCAGTCCAGCTTCTTCCACAGATATTCAGAATAAAACTGCACATAACCTAAAGTGACATCGCAGTCTTTAGCTCATAGGGCTCAGAATTGTTTAGTTTAGATGTTTCAGACGAGCAAGCAAAAGTTTATCCGATAGAATATAGTAAGGAAGGAATCAGAGGCATTAATGAGTCATGTGACAAATATGAACGTGATTAAACTTTCAGAAACGTCTTTTAATAGGGATTTTGTTTGCTCTGACTCTTTTATGTTAAAAGGCCTTAAACTCAGTATCTTCTCTGTTTGTGTTTGGTTAAAACTTAAAAAAATAAATAAATATTGTAGGAAAATACGTTTTTTGGTCTAAAGATAAATGTTGAAGATATCTAAACTTCGCTTCACTAAGTGCATAGCTAATTTTATTTAAAGCGGGGGAAAAAACTAAAAAAAGTATCCTAACAGACATGTTATTGTTTATATGCACATTATTATTTTACAGCTCTTCTGTTCAGATTATACCAACAGACATTTTATTTTACTAGTTTAATCCAAACAAAACAGTGAAGTTTTGGATTAGTTTTGGAATCATATTTTTTCTGAGTATTTCTAACTACCAAAACCCATTTTCCTAATCCATACACTCTTATGATTTCAATTTTTTTTTTATTATTATTATTATTACATTTGTTATGTTTAATACATTCTTCTGTCAGCTGATTTCTATCCTGTTTTAATGAAAGGGTGTGTAAACTTTCAAGCTCAACTGTATATTAGGTGTCCATTCCAGATTGGTGCTAAAAAGAGGAAAACAGTGTATATTTTAGGTTTCTATTACAATGCACAAGGTTTATATTACAATGCACAATTCAGTACAAAGACAATGCAAAGTGCTTTACATGATTAAAATATAGGAAAATAAAACAGAATCAAAGCAAGTAGGAAAAATAAATAAATAAAAAGATACAAGAAAGATAATGAAACTAGCATAGTTAAGTATAATAATATAAAATATAATTAATTTTAGTGTTTCATGGTTTGATCCACTTTTCCTCTTATAACCACTTTAACTTTACCATAGGGAATATTTAGCAAGGTTTTAGAATAATTTAACTCACTAAAGATATAACTCAACATAAACCAGCCGTAGCTTAATGGTATTAAGAGGCTGAAAAAGTCTCAAAGAAAACTCCCCACAACATTACACCAACTTTACTTTTCTGAAGCTATATTTTAATGTAAAATGGATGCTTTAACAGTACTTTTACCAAATTCCAATACTGTCATTCTAGTTTCCCAGCTGAAACTGGAATTAGAAAACCAGGTAACGTATCTCCAATCGTTTTTTTCCAATTTCATTTTTGTTTTGATCCTGTGTAAATCAAAGTTGGACCTTTGGTGTCACTGCATTGATGGATGGTATTCCATACCTTGATTCTTGTTGGAATTGCTGTTGCCTTTCTAGCATCTCAAACAATTGTGCTAATTTAATCTCTGAAATTGTGGTATTGCAACACACAGAGCTGTTTCTGACTCAGTTTAAACTTTAGCGAGTTTTCGTTGACATTTCTAAACACTGAAACAAATCCTCTTGTGATATTTCTGTTGAAAAGCAAATGAAAATGTGTTCTAAATATAGTGGCTGAACATAAACTATATTATCATATTTTCCAGCAATTCAGTATTATTTAAGTATACAAATCATAGCAATAGTTCTACAAAATCTAAAGAGATAAATGAGGAAAAACAACTTGCTTCATTTTTTGAGGGAGTTAACTGCTTGGTTTCCAGTTTCATAACAGAAAATCTGTGAGGATTTTAAAACATCAGTGAAAGTTATGTTAACAACTTAGGTTTTTGGCTCAACTGTTAATATATTTTCCCCTTAATCTGAGTATATGGGCTCTTTGGTTTTGGTTTGACTCTTTCTGACCAAATTGATTCTTCAAAAGGTTTTGTCATCCTCTCAACTCATTTTTTTTTTTTATTTAACCATTATTAATGTTAAAGTTTTTTCCACTCAAAAAAAAAAAGAAGTGTTTAAATTCCATGCAAGGAGCCCAAGAGCTTCATTACACCCGTATGATGAGGAGCCACCGTCTCAAGAGGGAGGGGACTCCTCCTTTCTGTTTCCCATTCATGCAGCTCGGCAGCAGACTTAGCTGGGGTTACATCTAAAAGGATCCTGCGTCATAACGGAGATCATGGGCAAGGTTTCCACTAATATGCTTCCAATGAATCAGTACCTGGGGGATTTGGAAAGTTTCGTGCTAAAAATGAAAGCCAAATAGATGAGAAGCATGAACTGCCAAACAGTTTTGAAAATAGTGGGGTCACTGTTGGCGGATGCCAGTTTTCTCTCTAATGGGATTACATTTATTTCAGCTCCATTTGTAACTTTACTCTGCAGGAGGTGACAACAGGTGTTACGGCCATGCAAACAACCAGAGGTGGCACGAAGTAAAATGAAGGTTAAAGGTCACATAATGCTGCAATTATTCATAAAAAAGCTAAAGATGATCTGAGCCAATCCCAAATAAAATTCTTAGTGTCTGATGATTTGATTAACAGGGAGTCAAAACCATCAGATAAAAAAAGATCTAATTATTTTGAATTGTTAAAAGTTTGCCTATTAGTTCCAGTGTACTTTATTCACCTTTGCAGAAAAAAACAGAAACACGTTATCAGTTCTAGTCAGCTGAAAGAATAAAAAAGCTCATCTGCTCTGGGCTCTGATATCTGTTCTGTGAATAATCAATGTAGTATCTATGATATACACCAAAAAAACTAAACAAAAAACAACAAGACACTAACTACCTTAAAGTTTCCCCTTCTTAAATCCAAAGGAAGAGGCCCGGGGGATAACTAGATGCCCAAAGGATGGCCTGCATAAAAGAGAGCAGCTGAGGCTGCCACTCTCCTCTGAGCCATCTGTGGCTTGGCTCAGTCCCACTGAGGGGCCGTTAGTCATGTTGTTACTTCAGGAAAAAATAATCTAACCAACTCTCTCCCCAGCTACACTCCACAAAGCTGTTTTTGTCAAAGGAGAAACAGACGCTCTTCTTAATTAAAGGGAACAAAAACAGGTGAATCATTGTCACCATGCCATCTATGTGCATTTTCCCAGGTGTAAATTTAGCATGTGTGCTAATCCACCCAACCAGCAGTGTCTTATCTTCCAAAGATGTCACTCACTACTACGGCTGTCAACAGTTTTGCTTACAGTTAGCATTCCCGTTGGTCACTGGAAACATAAGAACAGTGTCTCTTTCTCCTGTTTGTGTTCTTATTATAAAGTGTGCATACATGTGTAGTAGAATGTTCACCACTGTTTATGTTTTACTTAATTTATTACTACCAGCTGTATTCATTCCTGGGGAAAACAAACTAACCCTGAACCTTAACCTTGCTGGCCTCATACCTGGCAGTAACACCTCTGGAAAGAATATCCTCATCCTTCATTATAACAGATTGAGCGTATGGTGTATCATTCTCTCCAAGCCGGAAAATGACCTACAAACTGCACCAAGGAGAGTATAAACCCACCTTCCCCTCATGCTGCAAGCTGTAGTCAGTCATCCTGTATATAGACATGCTACTGCTTGGTCTTGCACACTCACAATTTTGAAACGGGACTTCCCTTTTGCATACATGTGGTTTAATATTTCTACCATATGCCTGGAATTCCGGCATGTTTAGATTCTTGGATCATTACCTTGCAAGGTCATTTCCCTGTAGATAGTTTTATGAATATAAGACGGAACTTTTGAGCTCTTCATTACTAAACGTGCTTAAGTTAAGAACAGATCAACTAAATTAACTGTTAATTGGGGAAATCATTATTAGCCTTAGTAAAACCCTTTTCATAGCTTTTTTTTTCCTTCACCAATGCTCTGATATTAAATGAATAATGACCTCTGACTATAGGAATGACAGAATATTTTTGAATGCTTTTCAGGATATAGGCTGCCCAGTGGCACAGTTTGTAGCATCGTTAAACTTGCAGTAGGTGGGTCCTGGGTTGGATTTCTGGCGTAGAATCTTTCATGGAGTCTCCATGTTCTGCCTGTGCATGCATGGCTTCTCTCTGGGTACTCCAGCTTCCTCCCACGGGCCAAAAACATGACATTTAGGTTAACTGGCATTTCTAAATTGTCCTTAGGTGTGAAGGGTGTGTGCATAGTTGTGTGTCTCTGTGTTGCCCTGGTGACCGTGCCTTTTATCTGTAGACCAGGTGCGGAGCTAGAAGGGGGGCAAGGCCACCCCTCCCAAGTTATATTTAGTTCCCAGAGACATACTTCACCACCTTCAGGACAACCACTTCGCCTCTAAAACAGAGGAAGGCAGTAGCGATACTCTCAGGAGTTGTGATGTTTTTTTTCAGTGGTTAGTATATTAAAGTTAATTAATTATTCATATAAATGTACCAACATTAAATAAAGCAAAAAAAAAAAGAACTCTTACTTTATTTAGAATAAGGTTTGGTTCTTTAAGGGGATGAAAGTTCAGTATGAGTCTGCAGTGATCTAGGTGTCTTCTATGAAATTAGAGACATACAGTAGAGCTACTGATCAACCAATTTAATATTTATATCATGCAGAACCATAACTGATTTATGCAACATAGATGTATAAATGTGTCAAAAGATTTGCTAGCAAGGACTTGGTGAGAATCTAATCGGTCTTCAATGATTTGTTTTGAAAAAATTAGAGGTTTTGCTCATTAATTGTGTTCTTGGTACACTGTGATCAGTGTAGACTGATGCTAATCTAATTTTGGCGACTATCACTTTTCGGCCACCCCTCAGAACACATTGGTTTCATGATTTTGACGGTGATGGCTGGCTTGATTGCCCATTTTCTTCACCTGTCTAGCTCTGCCTACTTCCTCACCAGATGCACCTGTTCTGGTTTCCTATTGAAGCTCCCTGTTTCGGGGACAACAGTGCCAGTTGATTCTTGAGCCTTTATTTTGCCTGCCTGTCTTGGATCTCCTGTCAGCTCTGCAGTCTTCCACGTCAGAAACTCTCCGGCAGAACCCGTTGCTTCTGTACAGTCGACCAGCTGGAACCATTCCTGTTCTTTGGACAGTGGACTTAAGTGTTAACCAGAACTTCCAGTCATACATGCCCTAGCCGCAGCCGCTACAGATCCACAGCCTGCCTGAGATTTAATAAACGCTTTGAATTATCCTACTGTGTGTCTTGCCTGAATTCTTGGTCCAACGTTCTGAGCCAATTACAATTGGTCACTGTCTGGCCACCCCTATGAAAACTTCCATCTCCTGTTGATAGGCACCAGACCAACTGCGACCCTCATAGATAAGCGGGAGAAGATGGCTGGATATGATATCTTATCTTTTAGACCTTTAAGATAAATTTAAATCTGCCAAAGTTTGGATTGGCCAGTTTGGCCAATTGGTCAAAAATCAGAGATACAAAATCAGTTACAATTTTCTGATAACTGAGACTTACACCTAGAGTTGTTTCAACAAAAATCAAACATACATTAAATGCATTTTACATGCATTTTAGATATGCATATATATCCTGTTTTTAAACTGTTGTGGAACAGATAGTAATTTTAACCAATTACTCTGCTGGGCTTAATGATGAAGGCTGAAAACCTTAAAATCGTTGTTGCACAACCAGCTGCTTGAAAACAGCAGCCCTCCTTGGAGTTTGGAATGAATACAACTGAATCTTCAGTCCTTTTAAGTGAAGGCAGATGGTACTGGTGTGTTAGGCCTTACTTTAACTAGCTCCAACAAAATATATTGAAATACTTCAAGCTGATGTGAGGGTTTTTGTGAAGGGCACTGTTATTAATCAGGAATGTAGAAACTCAAAAACAAAACAATAAACTTCATGCAATTAGATAAACAAAGTTCGAAATGAACTTGTTCCTTCTGTGTTCAGCTTCCTCAAAAAAAGGCTCTGAGTAAGTGAAGGGATAAAAGTTTACACTTAAGAAAGGGAAAGGGAAAGGGAGAGAAAGGGAAACTTAAGGACTTAAGAAAGAGAAAATGGAAAAAGCCTGTATGCTAGTTGTGTTTGTATGTTAACAGCTTGTTTTTCTCACAAAATATTTGAGAAAAATAATAACACACAAAAAAAATAAACATTACGGTATTTCCAGGTAAGAATATTTCAGTTGGTCATGTCGTACAATGTTACCCTGAGCTGCTGCTGCTCATCTGTTTCTAAAAGAAGCTGATCTTTTAAAGCAAGACATCCACTGGCACTTTTTGATTTCTGAACTGTTTGAACACAGAGTGATGTAGGTACTTTTGCAAGTGCAAACATATGGTTAACTGTAACTTTTTGTTCATTGATTTGAGGAAATTGGTTTATTTTCCCCCTCTCAGTTCAACATTCAGAGGTTTTGAATGATCTCCTCTAGCAGGATGTCATATTTACTTAGGTTAAAATCAACTGAAGTGTTTTTACTTTTTATAGTAGAGACTGAATTACTTGGTTATGAGAGTTTTTGCTAAAATATAAAAGAATAATTAAGACTATAACTTGAAAATGTTGCTAATAATGAAACTAATATAATTCTAAAGTTTAATTCACATTGGTCTTCTGTTTCTTCTGTTTCTTCTGTCTTTTTTTTAGCGAGGGGGTTGGCTTCATGTTGGCTTTATGTCTGTGCTTTACCAAACATCTTATAACAGACACCTGTGTGTGCTTTAATCCCATCTATAAAACTCCTCAAAGATGTTGCCACTGAACATTTAAATAAAATAATTTGTTGTGGCATTTTATTAAAAACACTTGCAACTCTTTAAAGATAAAGCTGACAAATTTTTTTACAACCTAGGTAATTAATTGCACACACACCAGCAGTACAAAAAAAAGTATTACATATTTTACCTTTTTTTCTTAACATGACAAAAGAAACATTGTAATGCCTTGGAGGCAGACATCTTATAAGTGAGGATAGGAGGAAGGAATAAACAGACATACAATATACATACATGAATAAAAGGGCATAGGCTAAAGACATAATAACTTAAAACACACAGCCATTGAAACTCTCAACTAGATCCATAAAAAGAATATAGAGCTCCTAGAGTCACCCACTCAGTCACAAACCTGTTCGGAATCCAGGTGTGTGGGTTGTGTTTTTGTTTGTCTTCCCTCCTCCACCAGGCGGCGCCTGGTTTTGGTTGGCCTTCTCACACACCTGCAGATGGTTACCTCATTAACGGAGGACTCTTAAGCTGCTGACTGCCACTACCCCGACGCCAGAGTGTTTGCCAGTTTTGGATACTCTAGCCAAGCTGAGTTTTGCTGAGTCAAACTGAGTTTTTGTCTACCTGAGTTTTTAACCTTGCTGTTTTTGTCTTTGCCTCTCGGCAAGAAGTCATCCTGCAAACTGGATGTTTTGGACCTTCTCCCCCCTGGAAGGATTCTCTGAGCACCAAACTGAGCTGATGATTCAAGTTTGTGGTTTGGATCAACTTTTCCCCTCAAGGATTGTTTTGAGATTCTCACTGAGCAGGGGATTCATCTCTACTATAACCAGTTCAAGTACCGCAGGAAAACTAAGTGGCAGTCAGCTTCTCCGTTCACCAAAAGACAACCGCAATCTGGGTAAACCCTGTCCGCCCTCCAACGAACAAGAAATTCACTGGAACAACCCACACCGACTGGATTCAATAAGAGACACCTTTTTCTGGAAACGTGAGTATGCAAACTAATTCCTCTTCTTCAAGTCAAAGACACTAATTTCCCACTGAGCCTGAACTACTGTAACCTCAGTATCTTCCCCTTCACTTTCCAGTTCCGGTTCGACAGTGTTCAGAGCAGCACTGGACTCATCTCATTCACTCTAAATAAAAACCTGTTAAATTTTTCCCTGGTCTCTCTGTATGGTCTTCTGCATGTGGGTCAGAGCACTAGATAAAATCATGACAAAACCTTTAGTTTACCTGGTAACATATGCAAAGAAGATCAGATCAATAGAAGATAGCTCAAGAAACATTGGAAGATATTTCAAATGGTAGAAAAAGTTAGAGGCTAACCTGAGGTACATCTGTGATAACACTATTTGATAAAACACTGAATAAGCACTTTGTTTACAATACAAAAAGTATTAGGTTTGTTTATTCATTTTTAGCTTTATAAGGAAAAGTCTGGTCAGCAAGTAATAACCAATGGGTCATTATTTATACCTAAAACTAAGATGTTCGTGTTGATTTAATGAATTAAGCGTTAATCTGTAAAAAAAAAATCAAAACAATGTTTTTGGTCACTATCACTGAGCAGCCATTTTTTGCCCAAGTATAGTATAACCTCAGTGGTGACATCAACCGGTAGTGACGTCATGGTGCGGTAAGCTGAGTGCCATTTTCACCGCTTAACAACCAAGATCATTGTGAGCCACTAGACACGCCTGCAATCAACAACAATTTTTTTGGCCAATTGGTCAAAAAAGCTCTCACCATTGAAATTTGCTAGAGCTGTAGATATACTGACAATGCTCATGTGCATGGCAGTTGGATGTTGTAATACATCAGGTAACAGTGAAAAAAAAAGTTAGTTATTTCACCTTTCCAATTCATGATCCACCACAGGCTCGTCGTTGGATCACCAACTTGAAGAGGGAGGATTTGCCATTGAACTTCTGTCCAGAGAAAAAACATCATTAATCCGTTACTCTCTGCTTTACATACTGCACTGGTCTTCATCATCATGTATAATAGCGCGTTGTGACTAACACCAGATACAGCATTGGGACTTACTCAACAGCCAATACTGCACAGTGCCATAAAAAACTGGTAGGTTTGCAGTAGTGTTCTTTGACAAACTTGGACGTCTCCCATAAAGCACATTCAAATAAAATTACTCTTAATTATCAACACTTATCATTTATTGAAAAGTATGTAATAATTTCATACTTAAAGTACTTTTAGAAGTTTGTATTCTGAATGTGCCCGGACTTTTCTGTTAATTATAATTGCTTAACAATTTCCTAGTAAATTTACCCTAAACTCAAATAAATGCTAGAAATGAAAGTAGAATTACTCAGTTTTCATAGTTCACAAAAGCAGCATTAAAACACCTATTTTATATTAAAGTATCAACCATACAATACAGGACATTTTGATTTATTACAGAGTGTAAAGGGTGAAAACATTGAGAACAACTTGCATGCCACAATGAGCCCTATTTTGATCAATTTAATTTCCACCAAAAGGTGGATTTCATTTAAATAACAAACTTAAAAAAGGGAAATATTAAAACTATTTTCAACACTTTATCAGATAGCAACTAGGTGTCGTTTTTTGACCCCTATAATATTTTATGCATAGCAGCTCAAACCAAACACATACAGGTAGAAGTCTCTAAGCTCTCAATGTTAAGGGGAAATGATACAACTTATGCCGGCATTCAAAAAAATTATTTTTTATCTTGTCTTATAGCCATATACTTTTGAAATGATCACTGTTTAACGATGTTAGCTATAAATATCCTTGCCTGAAATTCATAAAAAAGACACTGTTATTTAAAACATCTCTTAAAAAGTTAAATGAATGAAAATTTAAAAACATATATGCAAAACGGCAGTTCTTAACATTATGTCTCTTAATTTTGAGGTATGCAGTAAAAACCTGAGCAGTTTTCTTTCATCTAGAACAAACTTCCCATGGATAAAAATGTACAGGCTGTTAAATGCTGTGTAAGGGAGATTAACCTCATTCTGTGGACAAATGTTTTCTTTGGTTGTTGTTTTTGAAAACATTTAGGAATAAAATGCTTGTCAGGTTATGTGAAAGAATCCCAGCCTCTAACTGTTTCCGGTTTCACAGCTGTCCCAGAACAGTAAAGCTCTCTTCTTAAAGGCATGTCAGCACATGTCAACAGTAGCTGGTGCAGAAACGGAAAAACTTGCTCATTCTCATTTCTCCTCAGACATTGCAGTCAGTTTAAAGATCCAGTGCCCAGACAGTAACAAGCACACAGAAACACAAGTTGCAGCTGAGGTGCACGTGACATTAGCTTTGGTTGACTTAGTTATTTAAATGTGCAACTCTTAATGTAGATATGTGAAGTGCTTTATAAATGTTCCATTAGAAGTGAAAGTCATTTATTACTATATCATTATCTTGTAAACATAGTAAGCAGATTTGTAGGTTAATTGATAGAATAACCTTAATAATTAGCCATTTAAAGTTGCTGCATGTGCTTGTAGTTTTATAAGAAAAAGACATTCACTGAAAAAAGAATTTTATTATGACTGAAAAATAAACAATGAGTTGGAGATGAAGACTGGCACAAACATACAAAAAAAAAGTTATCTGCTTATAGTCCCCACTGAAAACGAAATCTGTTCTAAATTCTCATTTGAGGTCTGCCAGAGTGGATCGTGTGTGAAAAATAAGCACTTAGCATATAACGCTTTTAAAAATATTTTGTCAACAGTGGAGTCTTCCAATATCATAAAAAAGTATTCCATTTTTCTTCAGTGCAAGGAGTTCTTTACCCCCCTCAGTGCCTAAAGCTCACTCATCTAGACCGAGCATAACCTTGACTTGGCTGCTGATGACTGAAATCCCTGCAAGACTTCAGCTGCAGCTTGTAGGAGTGCAGAAACTTTAATTATTGTCACATGGCTGCAAGAAGCAAGTAATTTGAGGAGCAGACGTTTCTGGATCCTTCTGCTTTGGATAGATGTCAGAGTATTATTTTTGTAAATTACTTTACATTACAGTAAATATGTGACTCTGAATTATATCTTCATGTATTTTGCCTCTGGCTCGTATCTGATAAGCCATCTGGCATACTTCAAGAGAAATAACTCCAATTTTCAGTCTCTGTTCTGCACATGAGGTCATCAAAAGGCTTTATGCTTTAAGTTAACAAAACCCCATATGATGCAGCACTCTAAAAAAAAAAAAAAAAACGATAGTTGTATCGGGCTTCTTTCAAAAGATCATTCTTTAAAGAGCTAAAATAAGCTTCCTGATAAGAATAAGAATAATATTAAACACTCCAATCACCATATCTATCTCACGTTACACAGTGTCGTAAAAATGGAGAAGGTAAGGCATACAATTCTTTGTCATTATTGTTTACACTACAGGTTCCTCTACTTTCTAGAATCTGGAGAAACCAATATTTTAATTTTGACCTGTGCTTTTTTTCTTCTGCTGTGACAAAACAGTGTATGTTTGTATTGCTGATTAACTGGTTTAGTTTCTCTCATTGCAGAACTCAGGGATTAATCTTCACCTGATCTGTTTGTTCCCATGTTTTTCTCTGTTTGCATCTCAAGCTTCTCAGTGCTACTGGCTACCACAGACTTTATGCATGTAAACAAATCAGTATACAAATGCTGTGGTTACTGCACAGCTTGCATTGAGTACTTTATAGCTCAATAAGGCCGTCATTTTAGATGTTATACAACATACTCAATGCAATATTCATGAAAGAAGTTTAGATACTACTAAGATTTGCATAAGGACACACATGTGGTTTAAACTCCTTTTAATGAGGTAGTGCAGAGTTTTGTTTTTTCTTGTAAGGAGTACATGTTGTTCCTCCTCAAGCTGTAATTGTGAGTTGTAAATAAACAGTGTAGGGAGACTGAAAGAGGGTAAATGTTTCTGCTTGTGAAAAATATATAGTTGGACATTTTGGATTTTTTTTCCAATTAAAAAAAATCAGGCATTCATTTTTTAAGGCTTTCTGTTTTTAAAGAAATAAATAAATAAACATTGCTTAAATAGTTTTTATGATAGTTTACACTATCAGCTGACTTTCTGAGTTAAGGTTGATCAAAACTGAAAGAATTAGCATTCATGGCCTAAAAAATAAAAACTATTGTTCTAACTTTATCAATTTCTGTCATATTTTCCATGAAATAGAGATTAAAAACAACCCTTGTATCAACAGTATTTAAAATAGTTATTGTGGTCATTTTTGGGGGCCATGTATCAATAGTGATTATTAATAAATGTAAAAAACAGTTACTTCCCTTAGTTTTTTCTTTATAGTGCTTCTAAAAATCTTGTCATTATCATAGATGAACTGACATTCATAGTTTAAGTTTATTTGATTAGAATATTAGTCTCCTAATTTAAACAAAATTTTACAATCGGAAATGGAGGCACTATTTGAACAAACTTGTGTACGATGCAGACAGCAAGCTTATGTTGTTAGCATGTCTGCAGGCTATTACTGGCTCCCCTCTGAAGCTGTTAATCTGGCAACTTAGTTGGCCAACGTTAACTGGCTTCAAGAATAAATTATGCAAAGAGGCACTTAAAGGTATAGTGGAGGATTTTCACAAATTTTTGAAACAACCCACCCTCTCCACTTTAGAAAAAATGCACATGCACAACACTGTATCTGCTCTTGAGAGGGAACACCTATTAATCGTGTGCGAGTGTGCACAAGCTCATTTTTTGCTTGTGCACACTCTGTTTACAACTTGCTGTTTGCATCGCTCATACTGTACAAGCTTTCTTTCAAAAAGAAGATTTGCAATTTTTCCACTATGTCAGACTGGTACGGTAAGTTAAAATGGGGATGAGCATGTAGAATGGTCTTATGTAAACATATCACCAGAATGACAATTAAGAGGACGAATTATTTTTATGAAAAAGAACATCCTCCACTTTACCTTTAGTGAAAAGTAAAGTCTACTTTGTGTTTATTTCATCTTTATATAGATTTTCAACCTCTATATACATCTTCATCACAATGTCTTTGAAAATAACCACCTGAAAGTAGCTTCTAATTTCCTATAAATTCAAATCAAATACTTAAAACTTAAATATGATCATTCAAACACTGCTGTATCTATGGTATTCCAAGTGCCAGTTTTTCAGAATTTTGTTAAATGGTATTAGAACCTTATTCGGCTGATATAAAATATTCCTATGAAGGAACAAAAAACTACAGAACCAACTTGCTTTCATTATTCAGTATTCTCGTTTTGATCTGGTGACAAAAAGATATGGTTGACTTTAATGCTATTAGTTTACAAACATCACCTGGTAGCACCAAATATACTACTAGAACAAGAATAGACTTGCAACATTGCATAAAGTCCCTCGAGGTGTTTGCCAGTGCTTAGAGCTAACTTTAAATTAGTCAGCTGGGAGGTTTTCACTATAAGTTAATCAAATTATTACACACTAATACATCGACTGCAGGCAACAGCAGGATTAATTGCAGGATTAATCTGTTGTTTTTGGAAAATTCAAGTTTTGGTAAATATGTTTTTTCCCTGTGGTTTTGCTTTTTTCCATAACGTATTTCATTAATACTGAAATGGACTGGCGACCTGTCCAGGATGTACCCTGCCTCTTGCATGTAGATAGGCACTGGAGATAGGCACTAACATCCTCGCGACCCCAGCTGGGATAAAGCGTGACGGAAAATGGAAGGATGGATAATATTTCACCTTTGAGTATAAGTTTACATATACTCTTCATGAACATTGATGTCCTGTAAAATTTGGACTTTTAATAATATATATAAACAACATTATTGTATTATATCAGTACACATATATATACAATTATTTATACAGACTCACATATCACTTATATTTTCCCTCAATATGCTCAGAATAAATTTTGCTTTTTTGTAGTTTATCCTCCCTTTTCTAAGGGCCTTTCTAGTACCCAAATGTTGACCTGCTTTAACAATCCCTAAAGTTTGTATTTTAATATCTTTGGAATCATTTAACTGATGAAAAATGTGGTTTTGTCCACATTTCAACAGACAGCTGTTGATGCCATCACCACCATGCTTGACCACTAGTAAAGTGTTCAAATGTTTGAGAGCCTCATCTGACTTCTACAAGGGTTGTTTTTGTCACATAATGTAATTTCTTTGGCTTTATCTCAACAAAATACCAGTTCAGATGGCATTTGTATTTCCCATGTGGTTGTTGCAAATCTCAGTCAGGTTTAAGGTGTTGATATTTGAGCATCAGATTAATTTTTCTTTTTTTTTTTTTTTACCTCTACACTTTTTTTTGTTGTTCTACAGTTCACTTCATTATGGATATGGATACTGTTGGTTTCCTTATTATTTCTCTAAACATTCTTTTCTTTTTCATCAGAGATAGGTTTTGGCTGCTGGAGGACATAAAAGACACTTTTCCTTCCTTAAGCCCCTGTCACACCTTGACGATTTAGCCAGTGTGTGCTGGCAGTTATTAGCATGCTGAAACATGCTGGCACACGTCAACATACAGCAACTACGGCAAGAAATTTTGAGCATGTGCAAAATTCCTTGACGTATTTCAGTTAATGCTAACGTGGGCCATAAGTTACAGGTAAGTAATTTATGACTTTTTATTTGACCTAATGCTAGGTCAAATAAAACTTTTTATGACAGCCGAGCAACTCTGGGCGCATTGCTGCCCCCCTCAGGACAATGGCTTTTGACATTTCATGGGCATTACGCTGCCATGTGTTATGCATAAGTTAGGCTGTCTTTGGACATAAGTTCTGGACTTGTGTTGAATACTCTATGTATACGACCATGATTGAAAAAATACACAGAAAGTTCAGCGTATGCCAGTGTTTTAAAAGATAATAATAACCTTAATTAAAGATGATAACGTATGGCCTGATTTTTTTTGTTTGTTTGTTTTTAGTCCTAGTTCTCTCTTAGACAAAGCCATTGTCAATGCTTTTACTGCAAATAACTCTATGTCCGCTCTGTCATCCTTTTGACCAGGAAACCAGCTAAGAGCTAATTTGCTTATCCTCTTCCTTTCAGGCTAGAGACACCTATGAATCAGTACTTCTATGTCGAAGCTGTTTGCAAATGACATGAAAATGTCCAGTGTTGCTACATGGTCATCCCACAGGAGTTGATTTTGCAGGGTCAATCTCAGATGGTTTTCCTTGGATAGAAAAATTTTAACCCATCCATCTGAGGGGAGTGTTGGCCTTGTGGTAAGAGAGAGGTGCACTAGTGCTCTGAGAAGGTTGCAAGTACCTAGTTCAATCCCCACAGCCTGCACTCTGGGTCCCTGAGCAAGACCCTTAACCCCTGATTGCTCCCCAGGCACAGCACATGGTAGCCCATTGCTCCCCAAGGGAATGGCTTAAGCTGCAATTTCTCCATTGTGAGATAAAATAAAGTTCCATTATTATTATCTTATGTGAATGATTTGTTTGAATTAATCATGTAAAGTCTTTTGAGATGACATGTATTGTGAACTGGAACTATATAAATAAACGGAATTGAATTATATATGAAGTTGCCGACATTGCGTAAAGCTTTTTTTGGCAGGTATCTCATCTGTGCATTTATTTTTTTTTTTATAATTTAGTCTAAAACAGTTATCCATAAATGTTATAATACCCAGACATCAACATGTTTTCTCTTCTGATCTGGCATTAAAAGATAGCATGTTTTCAGAGGCCTCTAAGTTCTTTTTGTGGTATGAAACATGGAGGTTTCCAAAATGCCCCAGGCTTTTGGTCAAATGAGGGCATCTATTCAAATATTTCAAAAGCAACAAATTTTGAGAGAAGGAATAAAAAAGTAAGAATAGCTTAAATACTGTTTTTTTTTTTTATACAGACCTGATAAGAATCAATCCTTCAACCTGTAAATGGCATTCGTTTTTCTAATTGAGAACAGGCAAAATTTTGAAAGTTGCAAACAAAGCAAACTGTTTGGTGATCACTTCTTTTTCCTGAATTCGCTCCCGTCCATATTTAATGTGCCAGAAACCCATCTGGGTTTGATTCCCTCTCACACTCTGTTACTTTGCTAAGAATAATAACTTCTGAGAGATCTGCCCTTCATGCAAAGTGCATTCAAATAAGGATTTGCATAAGATGAGATAGAATAACAAAACCTGTTAATGGAACATATCTGAATGCAGTACTTAGGAATAAATACTGAGTAATTCATGGATTATTATAATTTTTAGACTCTTACTTGAATATTTGATGCACTGTCAACCTCAAAGGAGCTGGAAGACACACATCACAACAACATTTCGAAAGAGGAGGGTGGTAATGATGTTAGGGTCTGTGGGATTTTGCTGTTTTTCTGGTGTGAGTGAGCTTCCTGTCACAGAGAGGATCTTTGTTGATGACTGGGCTGACCCGTGTTGTTGTACACCTGAGAACTTTTCTCAATCAAGAGGGCTAGCGTGTATATAAGGAGATGAAGGATCATCTATCTTTGCTGGATGATTACCCCTGATGATATTCCAGCCAAAGGCCTAAACCAGGAATATCCTTCTTGAAATTTGCCATATTGTTAATCTCTTTTAATGTGGACAGTGCTATTTTTCCAGACAACTTGTGAACCTCAGCTTGTCTACAATCTTCATTAAAAAGGTCTTACCTGTGAGCAGCAGTTCTCGGTCTCCATCACCTGCCTCTCCAGCAGAACATCTCTTGCAAGTACCAACGCTCCTGGACCTTTGGGGTACACTCTGCAAAGCCTGCTGAATCAAACCCCTACAGATCAATAGTACCCCGCCTTTCATCTCTTTAGTAAGGAAATCAATTAGTCATCAGTTGTCATCATCCAACTCCTTCCTGATCAGTCTGCTGACTTCAGACCAACCAGAAAGTTCAACTGACTTCTGCAGTTCTCTGCTTCCTGATTCTTGTTGCTTTTTAAATTAAAATGATAAACTTCACTGGCTCTCCATGTGATTGGTCAAAAAAGTACAACATGACAAATATAGCCCGAGTGTACATTTAACCAGAACACTTTAACCTGCCTACCAATCGCTTTTCCCTGTGCCCTTCATTCCACCTATCAGTGCAGCTCCATGCCCTCACCTCAGACAATGATCAGTGAAGACTCTGCATTTAAACCTCCACAGCCTACAATGTTCTCCCTCATTCCAGTCAAACTGTGATGCACTTCCAACCAGCCTTAGGTTAGGTGTTTTCCCCAGGCCTTAAGAACAGCAATTATCAAACCATTGTTAAAGAGAAGAATGGACATCTCAAACCTTCTCTTCATCCGTAAGATTATTGAAAAAGTTGTTCCAACATTAAATCCTTTAACAGTGGTAAGCTGCTATGACGTCTCACAGGTTTCTGTGCCAACCACAGTAGTGAGACTGCCCTGATTAATGTGTTTGATGATAGCCTTATAAATTCAGACTCTGCAAGAACCACAGTGTTGGTATTTTTGGATCTTAGTGCAGCATTTGATTCTGTTGTTCACCTGATTTTTTTTAGAGCATCTGGAAAACGAGGTTGGCCTTTCTGGTACAGCACTGGACTGATTTAAATCCTACCTGAAGGAAAGGAACTTTTGGGTCAATAGAAAATTTAAATAAGAGATCCCATGTGGGGTTCCTCAAGGCTCCAATCTACATGCTCCCTTCAGCTTAGATTATAACAAACAAGGTCAATTACCATAACTATGCAGGCGACACATAGATTCACATCACATTTCACCAGTTGACTATGACCCCATTAGAGGGCTGGTTAGATGCATAGACAAATCAATATGTGGATGCGCCAAAATTTTCTCCAACTGAATAAAAACAAAACTGATGTAATATATTTGTGAGCAAAGAAGGAGAGATCTAGAGTTGGCACACAGCTGCAGTGAATACAACGAGAAACCACTGATTATAGTTGAAATCTTGGTGTCATGATGCATTCAGATCTGAGCCTTCAGTGGCACATAAATGCAGTTTTTAATTTAGCCTTTGATCAACTGAAGAACATTTCCAAGATTAAAAGACTAATGTCTAAGCAGGATCTAGAAAAACTCATCCATGCATTTATCTTTTGTAGAATTGATCACATTGTCTTCATAGGTTTGCCAAAAAAGTCCATCAGACAGCTGCAGTTGATCTAAAATGCTGTTGCCCATGTTCTCACTAGAACTAAGAAAGTAGAGCACATCAGCCTGGTTCTGAAGTCCTTCCACTGGCTCCCTGTATCTCAGAGAATATACTTTTAAAATCCTTTTTTTAGTCTATAAATCACTGAATGGATCAGAACCTCAATACATGATAGATTTGTTGTCAGTGTATCAACCTCCAAGACCACTCAGGTCTTCTAGTTCAAGCCTACTCTGTACATCCAGAACTAGAACCAAACATGGAGAAGCAGCAATTAGTTCCTATGTTCCACTTATCTGGGACAATCTCCAAGAAGACTGGAAAACAGCTGAAAGCCTGAGTTCCTTTAAGTCAAAGTTCAAAACCCATTTGTTTAGAACCAACTTTGGCTGTTGAAGTTAAACTGTTAACTGAGGTATTTTTTTGTTTAAGGTTGTGGTACAACTGTTTTATACGTTTTACTACTTGCTTTTATCATGATTTTATTTTTCTTCTAATTTATTGTCTAATTCATGTTAAAGGACTTTGAATTATCTTTATACTGAATTGTGCTATACAGATAAACTGGCCTTGCCTTGCATTGACCATCCCTCTTTCACTGACCTCTATGGCTTCCCTCAATCTACAGCCTCCATTGCACCACCTGTGTCGGACACCTTTAAAACCTATATTACCTGCTCAGGTAGATCTACTGCAAAGCCTTACACTTGCAGTAAAGCTGGTTGTTTAACCCCGAGGAAGGGTTTGAGTGCTTAGTGAGTCCCAATTGTACAGAGTGATTCTTTTGCCAAGTGCCCTTTGCACCCTTGATCCAATCTTCAGCTAATCATGCATCTAAGTGGACTTTGCCAAAGTTTATTACCCATAATTATTTGCTGCTTGTGACACAAGGAACTACTGTGCCTTGTGATGAGCTTTTGATACACACAAAATACATATAACATATAGATATTTTTTATTTCTAAAACACCTTTGTAGGAGGGCTAAAGGTTGTAAAAAGTCAAAATGCAAATTATTTTTTATTATTCCATCTGAAGACTTGTTCATTTGTGATATTTTAGCTTTTTCTGTAGAAGATTTTGGCTTTCCTTCTTAGAATATTTAAACTGATACATTTTGATTATTTTATTGTTTACAGTTTTTTTAAGACTGTTTATAATTACAGTAACTAAAATCCTTCTCCATCACCCAATTCTTAATGACTCTAGATGTGTAATCTTCATATTTCAGTTTTATAATAATCAGCAATTTCATAGAAAAAGTTTTATTTTGTGCAATTGTCCCACAAAACCAGATCAATCCAGAACAAATCCGTCATGCATCATTTCCCTTTACCACCTTTAGGCTACGTTATAGGATCATCACCTGTGGTTTCATCTGAGCTCTATTTTTTCCATTCCATTGAACACACGGTTTTACTGAAGTGTACATAACTACTATTTTATTGTAAAATGATTCACAGTAAGTTATTTAACAGTTACTTATGCAAACCACTGGAAAATTTTTAACCAAAATGAGATGACTATAGGATAATAATCAGATTATGTCTGCAGTTAATAAACTGGGGTTTTTCCCACTCATGCTTTGTTGCTGGCGGTTACCAAAACTGTTTTTTTTTTCTCTCTTTTTGATTTCTTAAGGCCTTCATGTTTATTATTTTTGTCAGAAATTTGACTCCTTGAGGAAAGTAGAGGAGACTTAGCTAAAATGCTAAATATATTCTATCATTTGCACTCAGGAGATGGAAATCTTGCCAGTTTCCTTCAGAACCAAGACAAAACAACTTCACTTGGAAAAACTGTTCCTGACACCTACAATTCAAACAAACTTTTTTTTTTTTTTTTTGTTCCTTCATGGAACTTTTTAAGATATTTGATTTAAAGAAAATATGTGTCTTGCTACTATTGTACAAAAAGGAGAAAGAAAAAAACTGTTCTTTTCTATTTTCACATTTCTGACACATTTTTGATGCAATAAATTGTGGTCTCATTTTACTCCTATTCTAGCCACAGCCAGTAAAAAAAAAAAGGTGCAGTGAATGAGACCACTGTTCTATCCTGTTCTGTCTTCACAGATTCAACAATGCTGGATCCAAAGCACCTAGTGGCTTCTGGTGGAGCTCCAAGGTTTGGTTTAGCAATAAGTCCCCCCCTCCCCCCTGCTCTCTGTCTGATCTGGGCTATAGATGCATTGGCTGTCCCTACACATAATACAATGGGCCACCACCCTGTAAAGCATATTTCTGTCACCCTATTACTTGTGTACTGACACACACGCAGCACCATCCAGTTTACAGATACACAGAAGAGCATTTCTCTCTCTGCTGCTGCTGAATGGAGTCCCTGTTAAGGAGCAGAGGAAGTGTACGAGTGTCATGTCTGCATTTCATCCAAGGCAGAAAGGTTCAAGAATAGCAATAACGATACATAACACTCTTGTAAACTCATGAGGCACTCAGGGATTGTTCCTCTCGTTAAAACATCTTCTAGTTCTGGATGATGAAATCTGCAGAAGTACATTACCTCTATTAATGATCTCATTACTGCCGATACTTTAGCTATACTGACAAATTTTCTAATACTTTGTTATACTTTGTCTTTAGCCATTGAAAATAAGTATTAATTTTATGTGACTGTGTTTGTGAAAGAAAGGAATGAGTTACATATAAAAGCAATCTCCCCTGTGAAACATTTAATTAATGCGTTGTAATGAGAAAATGTGGACAACTGTGTCTTCCCATGAATGGGTTCCCGGTTCTTCTCTGTTTCTCAAGCTTGAGCATTTCTCCCTTGATTCTAATGAAACCTGAGTTGTTTCACAAGTTGGACATCCTATCGTGGTCGCTTAAGACATTATGCATGATTATTCTCTGGGAAAATATTTGTTATGATCATTGTCTGCAAAACAATTTGGCCACTTTAAGGGAACGTAGTTTTAAAGTAGCAGCCTGGCACTAAACCTTCAGGTTTCCGTTTCCATCCTGCAGTTTACTTTTTCTAATCCTCCCACAACCCCCTGCCTGTTGGGACCTTCTTCAGACTGCTGATTTAGTACCTTTTTCACACCAGATGAAAAACATATGTTGAATACTGTTGGTCCTTCTGCCAAAATATACACTAGGGGGGTTAAGAAAAATAAATAATACTTTTTTTTAATCCACCAATAAAATTATTTTTTTTTAATCTGAAAATTTTTAATGCTCACTTTTTAAAATTATACTATCATGTAAGGAAGTTTGTGGCTCTGAATCATGTCTGTGGAAAGTGTTTGGGAAAAGGGCAGAAACTTTCAGAAAAATGTTGGCAATGGATTAGATGAATCATTTGTCTTCTTCTGAGCAGACCACTCGGTAAATGGTCCAAGCTAAGTTATCCCAATGGGAACAAAAACTTATTTTCAGTCCAGAAAAAAATGGTATATGCTTTAGTTTAAAAAAAAAGAACTATTCACTAGGCCTTTTTATTAATTGTATAATTATTACATTTCTGCCTTGAACAATAGTGAAAATAAATAATGACAAGTTGGCTCACTACCGAGGACAGCACAGTCCCATTCGGCACCAGAACATACTTATTATGCATAAATGCCTGGAGAGAGTGGAGAAACTAGTCCTCTGTTTTTAAATGTCCCCAAAAAAGACTTTTACTCCCAGTTTTATAACATAAAAAGTGACCGATAGCGGCAAAGCATGGTGTATAATACTGCAGGTTGTATATCATGGGTTAATGTGTTCATTGAGTTCACCAGACCATTTTAAATGAAAATCAATCAATTCATAATAAACCAAGCAGAGATTCTTTAAGATCTGACTCACTGAGAAAATGACATCAGAGTCTGGAAACAAAACTTTTACAGCAAACTTATTTAATGAATGAGTATTGGTTATTATAATCTAACTTTATAGGATGCCAAATTATCTGTCCTCCACAATGTAGATATGCAAATATGTTCTCTTATATCAACTGTTATTAATAAAAAAACATTGTAATTCTTCACAGCCAGTGTAGTAGTAGTCTTTCTAGCACTGTAAGTCATCAGACATTTCCTGACAAATGTTCCCTGTTCCTTCTTATTATCTGCCATGATGTTTGCAATATGCATAAAAACTATTCACAATTCTTGCATTACATTGCAAATATTTTTCCTTTATAGCAAACTAGTTCTAATTATAGTTTACGTTGGATATGACTGTAAACCAGTTTCCAAAACCAACACGTATTAGTATAAAGTGGGTAGAAGCAGCAGCTCTCTGCAGCAGCCTGTCTCGGCTGCATGGTTGTTTTTTGGGATGAGGGTTATGCAAGTTTGAAAAGTAAGTTAAAACAGGCGCTATTTTTCACTAACCAGGACCAGCTTCCAGTTCTCCATGCCAGCACCTCTGCCTTATTAAAACTAACCATATTCCCTTGTTTGGTAATATTGGAACAAAGACAAGAACCTTTGCAGGACTCATTAAATCCACCCATGCCAGGAGTAAGAAAATTATGCAATCTGCAACTTTGGCTTGCTTTAAGTCATGAAGAAGAGGACTGAAGGTTTAAAACTGATGGAACAAGAGAGACAGACTTCCCGAGACATTGGGTCAGCTGCCATACTGCTGAGCAAACACTCATGAAATAAGAATCTCCATAGGACCAGGGGCAGGGAGCAAATAGATGACCAGGTCAGAAGCCTGCTGTGGGGCTTCATGTCATTTATCCATAAGGATACAGTTCTTTACTAAATTGCTTTCAAATGCAAAATGAGGTTGAAACTGATCTTTGGTCGGTGTGGGTGTTCTGTATGCAGCTGTAGTTTATTTTTAATATGTGCTAGTCTGCAAGGACGAAGGGGAAAACATACTCTAGGTTGTGGAATGAAGTTTTTTAGCCCACCTTTGTTTTCCTAAACCAGATGGCGAGCCGACTAAACTAACAGGTTTTTAGGGTTCGCCTCTTTCACCATAATACTTTCTTTAATAATGGTAAAAACTCTTTAACAAACAAAGACTTATACTAACATACCTAAAAACTATCTGAATAGGATCTAAAATAAAATAAAGTTACCATTTCCTCAACTTAAGGACTTGAATGAGCCTTATCCCTAATAAGTGAGAATGCTTCATTGTGATATGCATAAAACCTACACAGCATGTCAGCCCAAATATTACATAATACCTGCCAGGAATGAAGTTGCAGTAATGATGATATGGGTCCGCTGTGCAGCTGCAGGTTCTATGAACACTGAAGCCACTGAGACCTTGACCTCTCGACCTCAGTGTCCTATTTTATAGTCAAATGTAAATTTACCAGCTTAAGTCTGGCAAAAGCAAGTCAGTAAAGTATGTTTTTTATGCTAAACAGCAAAATGAAAATGCAAAGAGTCAATTTGCTGCAAAGGCTCAAAGTCCAAATCTGACTGAAAATCCACAACTAGGCATAAAGACGCCTTCAGATGCACCACTGCCTTCAAACTTCAAAAAACTAAGGCTACGTGGTGAAAAAGGGTTGCTCCAATTTTCTCCTCAGTGATGTGTAAGAACTGGTAATCACATACAGAAGATAATTTCCAGTTGTTTCCTTTGAATGTGGTTGTTTCTGCTGCTGAATCACAGGGTGGAATCAACCAACTCACAGTGTTGTTGCTTTAGTTTGCAACTATTTTAAGACATAAGAGATTAGATACTCTATTCTACGGAAGGCTTTAAAAAAATGTATAAGAAAATATTAATTTAATCTATTTGTTCTTTCATATTTCTCTTCATTTCCAATAGCAAATACAATGAATGTATACAACAGCAATTTAAAAGAGTTTTTGACAGCCAGGAAGAATAATTACCATTCACAATACCAAAATGAAGCCACATTACCCCCAGCAGCATCAAAGTGAGGCTGGGTTTGAGGACAGCTTCCTCTGGGCTGACAGGAATAAAGGGGAAGTAGAAACTGAAAAAAAAATTAAAAGCATGAAAAAGCAAAAAGGGAATTTTCATATCTTACTGAGAACCAGCTTGAAACCATGCTTCTATGAGTAAATAGGAGAGAATAGAATAGCTCAGTCAGTTATAAAACAATCTAACTGTGTTCTGATCTGTTTTCTTTTAGATAAAACTTATAGGCAACTTAAACAGGGAGTTTTTTTCCACAAGTCTTTTGTAATACATTTACTACAAACTAATGTCATACTTTATTGAAAGGTCAACATGTGTCTATTGAAAGGTCAACATGTGTCTATTGAAAGATCAACATGTGTCTAAACTGATATATACAAATGATTCTACTTGAAAATGAATGGTATTACTCTGTTGATTAGTGACTTTAATCTTTATTAATGTAATGTACAGCAGTCTCTAATTATTAAAAATCATCACATAATCTTGGGATGTTGGACAGAGGGATAACTTTTTTACCCACCCTACTGACTATTCTATCACACTTCTAAATCTATCAAATAGATTAGTTAAAAGCCATCAATAATTATACATTATTTATTATTAATCACACCGAATACTGTTACCTAAAGTTCTGGGAAATGAAATGAAGAATGAAGTAACAAAGACGCAAATTCTAAGGAATCAACAGATTTTTTTTTCCCTTTCTTTTTAAAGTACAAATAAATGTTCCTTAAATTATTAGTTTTATTGAATGTCAGACAGTATATAAAAGAATTATATGGCTCTCTTTTAATAGATCATATCTTTATATCTGTTTTCACAACATTTGGGAAGTGTGACAATAGCTTAAGATCTGTAGCTTAGTGCATTTTGATCTTTTAATGAGCTGTAATTAATAATTAGTGTAAAGTAACACCATCTTTTACCCACATGTACATGAATCACATGCAGGAAACCAGTAATAATGAGAACAAACCATGTAAGCAGAGCATAGCGCTCTCTTGCACTGGTGCTTCACATTCATTACTGAAACACAGGTGTTTTCTGAAAATATCTAAAACATCTTCTGTTTCTGTTTCACATGCTACCCTACGCCATGTATGAATGGGCTTGGTGTTTTCTACTGTGAAATGTATTACGGGTTCCTTTTTCCGTTTATTACCAGAGGACTTTCTCAGTTGCTGTTAAATGGTGGGGTGCGGTTTCACACCCCCACTTGCTCCGCTACTTTTCTTGTCTTAGCTCAGTCTGTGCGCTCCAAGCTTCTAACCAAACATAGCTGGTGCTTCTTTTTTTTCAAGCCTGGTCATATCTACAGTAACATCTTTTGCATTAAATTTTAGTCAAAAATGTAAATGTATTTCACTTATGTTGTCTACTTCCTTTTTTTTTTCTTTTCTTATGTCCAGAATTATATTTTATATTCTCTAAAAAAGTGCTTAAGCAGCATGACATCAATTTGACTGAACGTTTTATGTTGTATAACTGGGATTTTTATTGTTAATTTTTTTTTTTTTTTTAATGAAAGCAATAAGTTTGTAGAATATAAATGTTTATGAATATGGGGAATTATTTGCCACAGCTTTGAACATCAGGTTGTGAGATTCCAGCTACATTGAGCACCAAGAAAAAAAATTTCAGCATAGTGAGGCCCTACTTCCTCACAGTTGGTTGTAGAATGAAAGAACGCATGTTGGGGTCCAGTGTTGCTGAGCCAATTCTATGACCTACTGAAACAAGGGAAATAAAACATTCAGATGTCGATTTATTTGGCTTCACTCTTAAAAGGGGCCCATTTTAGGGGGGGTTTCTTCGACATGGAATGAGAAAGTTAGGCGATCCAAATAGTAGTACTGTAGCTGACAGCATGCATCCATCAAGGAATCATTTTCAGCGTAGCCCACCAACTAAAATAGGTGTGGTGATGATGGCAGCATTCCTCCAGAAGGAAAGTATTTCTGTTGTGTGGCCTGCATCATTGTCACAGTGTATGGTTGCATTAAAGGAAAATGCATTGGTGTTGTTTCACAGAAATCTGCTGTTCTGAGCCAAGGCAAACATTTCTTTATTGAAAGGCATCTGTTTTACTCTTACAACTTGATAGTTTTTTCCTCTGATATAGGCTTTGGTCACTTTTCTTTATGTGTTGGCAGGCATTCACCAATCACTGTGTCATGGCCTTAATTCTATATTTACCAGGACGTGGATGTTGTTCAACCAAATGGTTGACCATATGCTCAGCAGAATGCAGGTGGGAGGTTGACAAGGCAAGGGGTCAAAATAAGTGCATTTAGCTTGTATTGAGCAGGTAATACCCTTTGCCAATGAGAAACTTTACATTTAAAACGAGAAAAAACAAAACAACAACAGTGACGCCTTATTTCAAGTGCATAATACTTAATTATCTTATTTAAAGGAATAGTACACCCAAAACATGATTAGCCTTCATTTTCTACTCACCCCCATGCTGAACAACACTCTGGAGTACTTTTTTGATATCTCAAATGCATCTGGAGATCTGGGAGGCTTCTTGCTGTCTGCTGACATTCAAATAATGGAAGTCTATGGCGCCCGAGGCAGAAAGGTCCATAAAAGTCCACAACAAACGTGTCAATATTCCTCCATACTGCTCGTCCAATGTATTCCAAGTGTCCTGAGTGGGTAGCGTCCATAATTTACTCGAAACGAAGTCATTTAGAATGTTTTTAGAGCATAAACAGTAGTGTATAGGATTTCCTAAAAGCGCGTTCACGAGTCTATGGAAACCGCGGCAGACCAAACCAGATGAAAGTGCGCATTCAGCGTCTGCTCTTCCAATAATGCAAGCGTAGAAGAGGAAATGTGCTGTTTACCTGTGCAAAGAAAGAAACAACGAAAGAAAAATGTCTGAGGACTTCAGTGTTGAGGAAGAGCATGAGTTCTTTGCCGAGCTGAATGCGCTGGTTTGGTCTGCCGCGGTTTCCGTAGACTCGTGAATGCGCTTATAGGAAATTCTATACACTACTGTTTATGCTCTAAAAACATTCTAAATGACTTTGTTTTGAGTAAATTATGGACGCTACCCACTCAGGACACTTGGAATACATTGGACGAGCAGTATGGAGGAATATTGACACGTTTTTTGTGGACTTTTAGGGCACCATAGACCTCCATTATTTGAATGTCAGCAGACAGCAAGAAGCCTCCCAGATCTCCAGATGCATTTGAGATATCAAAAAAGTACTCCAGAGTGTTGTTCAGCATGGGGGTGAGTAGAAAATGAAGGCTACCGGTAATCATGTTTTGGGTGTACTATTCCTTTAAAGGCAGAAATACAAATTCCAATACCAAATCATCAGAGCTAAGTTACCAAAGCACCAGTGCTGTGTCAATAGATGTCAGAAAACCTACAGATAGGGTTTTGAAACATAAACCAGATAACATGATATATAACCTCCATTTATTATGAGCAAAAGCAATAATAATTCACTTCATTTTTATAGCAAGGGTTGGGCACCCTTCTTCATGTTCTCTCTCTCTTATTGAGATGATGGTTATTTTCTGTAAACCTAAAATAAGTCTGTGTGTGAACCTTTCTGTAGATTTCAGTTTCTAAAATATTCAGACCCGCCTGTAAGGAACAACCAACACCACGCTAGCAAAGCATAAGTTCCTGCCATGTCATTGTTTGAGTTGCTATCTATGTTAACCATGAAAATAAGAGGTGGAAGTGACAACAGCCTGAAAATAGATTGCTCAATACAACCAAAGATTTTCTAAATTTTACAAATCTGGTTTGTAGTTACATGTTCCACCAATGTTTTGGTTAAAGCAACCAATCTAATGTGGTCGTTTTTTTAATTAATGCATGTTCATAATAGGGAAGCCAATACAAATTGGTCATTTTGACCTGATTATTGGTTAACATCATTGAAAGACAGAAGACAGAGCTGAGGTTCAACTGCAGTGCAAACTGCTGCATAAAATGCAACATTCACCGCTAGGTTCAAAACTGTTACTCACTACATGGACAGGGGCGCTGCATTGGCGGGAAAAGTTAGGACGATTCTCTTGACTGAGGGGGGCCCAAAATAAGAAAAAAAGAAAATCCAGTAGTAAAATAAATAATCTTCATGCTCTCCCTTATTTTTCAGCAGTAAACTGTAAAACAAAGCATGAATATATTGACACTCACCCCTCCTATGAAATTGCAATAAATTGTTTGGTCCTCGGGTCCTGGCTGCATCGTATCAGGTCTCCTCGTCTGTCACCAGCAGTTCACTTGTACCAGGTCTTAAATGCCACTTGCAGGTCATTTGAAGCAGTGATAGCAAAAGAAACAAATTAACAAGAAAATATGTAAATAACCAGATGTGATAAAAATGTCTGCGGCTGAAAAATGCAGCGTCCCAAAGTCTGGGTTTCAAAAAAGGAATGGAAACAAAAGAGAAAGAGGAGAGTGGGAGAAAACATCAAATACCTGGACCCAATTTTTTCCCACCCTCTTGTGTTTTTTAGAAAGTTTTCTTAACTAAAAAGTTCAAATTAACAATAGATTATTAACCTGTTGAGCAAAATAAGATAGCTATCTGCTGGATAGAACTACATAGTTATTCCTCCTCCATGTCGGACCTGGGTGCTGTCTAAAACAGAGCATGACTGCAAGTTTTTTATTATTATTTTTGTTGCGTTTCGTTTTTTAGTTTAAAATAAAAAATAAACCACGATTAATCCAGCATTTATTGAGCCTATTGTGTTCCTGTAAATAACGCAGAGGCCAAACAACTAAACCAGAAAGCTCACAGAGCTGAGAAATTACCTTTATCAGCCAGTAGATGTTTAGCAGGATATTTACATTAAGTAACTTTGTTCCTCCTTCATCATGTAAACAGATGATCCACCAGTTTTTTCAACCCACCCACTGCCCTCCCTCTCTCAGTGACAGGTGAGCAACATAACAAACCTAACACTGGTTTTAGGGACAGGCCAGTTTGCATTAGTACAGTTTGTTGGATTTTCCCTCTTTTTACAATTTTATATATAGGTTTATATGTATATATATATTCTGTTCTGTTCTGTTGTTCTTTACTTTGCTCCTTGTTTTCTAGTTTTATTGGTTTAATTCCAGTTTGGTTGTAATTTCTAGATTTTTGTTAGTCATGTTTTTCTGTTCTCTGTTGCCCTCTTGTGTGTGTGTGTGTGTGTGTGTATGTTCCTTTCCCCTTGGCTCCCTCGTTGTCTCCTCTCACACCTGCTCCTTGTCAGCTCGTTAGCCCTCCCTTTGTCTCTCTCTGCTCTATACTGTATGTTCTCCATCTGCTCTCACTCTTTGTTGGTTCCTTGTCTTTGCTGTCTTCCCATGCTGTGTTCTACGTTCCTCGTCTCTCCCTGGCTCCTCGTGTTTGGTTTTCCCTTGATGTCTCCATAGTTCTGGTTTGCTTTTCATTATTAGTTGGATTTTTTTGGATTCCCGCCTCTGTTACCTGTGTTTATTTCATTAAAGCTGCAAGAAATCTCCTCAGCCTCTCTGCCTCTGCATTTGGGTCCTACTAAACCACAACCAACCCTAATATATATAAATATATATATATATATATATATTTTTTTTTTTTTTTTTTTTTTTTCTTCAAATAATGATAGCTATAAAATGAAAAGGCCTCCAGTTGTTTATACTGTATCCTGGAAAGCTGAAGTGCATTGGGTAACCTACAGAGGCCTGGATTAAAATCTGTCAATATTAAAACAGTCTAGTTAGATTTTTTACATTCGGATTAAATTACAACCATTCATGGGTCCCCAAATTCCTGGGGGCACCCCCTGTACGCAGGATTAGAATTCATTCAGTGATAACCTACTGAGCCTACTGGCACAATCTGAAGCCATTCTATGGGACTCATAACCTCCAATAATGATGATTTATTTGGATGATAACAACAGAAGCAGCTGGAAAAAGCCGCTTAGTATTTATTGTGTATAAGAGAACAGAATCCAACTGAACCCCAGGAGAGAATGACCAGATTCAATCCATTAAAACAACATTTTAAGACCAAGTCTTTTCCTGCTGCCAGATGCTGACACCTACATAGATACATTGATCTACTACCATTCAACACTGACATTGTTCACATCTAGAATGAACATTCTGGATGTCTAGAAATTAATTTCAGATCTCCGTACTCCGATTGTTACTGGTCTTGATTTGTACTATTTTGACTATATAGAAATGTATTCCAGATCTCATAAAAACATATTCAGTCAAGCTGATAAATATCAGAACGGCCGCTTAAAATGTGTAAACATTTCTAGGGAAATAAACTTAATTCCTCCTAGTATGATTGTTTTTTTTTTTTTTTTTGCTTTCTGAAATTTACTTTCTGCTGCAAAAATGTAATTTAGAAAATATATTATTACAGTCTAGGACTGTGATTTTGATCAGGAAGATCTAAAATAAGATCAGGAATCTTTTTCTTTTTTTTTCTCTACAAATGGAGCAACAGAGAGTGCTTTTAATAAATGTAATAACAGCCTGGCATAGACACTTCATATAAACCTGAGCAACATTCTTCGCCTTCTTCCTTTTTTTTTTAATTTCTGAATTATAATCTCTATTTCCAATGGGGTGAAACAGGCATTTTCTGATGCCTGTTGCAATGGTGACTTGTTGACTCAGGGCTCCACTGATAATGACTTTTCATGCTTGTTATGCACGTGCTCAATTTGAGTGGACCTACTTAAAGTTGATTAAACAAATTCATAGTAGCTGTTTTAAAAACCGAAAACTCAAGAGTTCCCGACCTTAGGATAGATCAATTTGGAGTTGAGGATTTGAATCTGAGTTTGTTAAACCCGCTACGTTAAACAGACCCCAGGTGTAGGAGATTTAATGCCAATACAGAGGTAAACAACACCTTACTTAAGCAGCGGGGCAATTTGCCCAGAAAGTCCTTGGCCAGCTCGTCTGTCCACCAACCTAAAATCAGTGTCTCCAGGGTAACAATATCCATAACTAAAGAGAATGAATACACCCAGGTCTTTTATCTTTAACAGTATTAATAACTTAGATTAGATGTCGGATATGTGAAACTAGGTTTCACATTAGATAAACTGCGTTGTCTGGATGTTAGCTCCCATTATTTCCCACCCTCCCAGTTGCAGTCAGAGATGTTTCTATGGAGAGGGTCAAACAAACTATACTCTTATGGGTGTATGTGTACTTGCAGCTTTAAATAATCTTGTTTTCCAAGGGATCAATGTCAGTACTGATGGAAATCTTTCATAAAAGTCAGCTTTAATCTTTGCTTGGCGAGGATCTGACCTTTCTCTCCTTCCAAGAACGCTGCATTCCGTGTGTCCCTATATGGTCAGATCTTATTTAACAGTCTCTTCAGCAGATTATATCCTAATCTTGACAGAAAACAAAGTCTTGACTCATAATGCAGGGCGGAGAAAACATACTTTCATTGGGCAAGAGTGACCACTGAGAACTTGCATCCAATTTGCACAGATACCATATCTTTTCTGCATTATCAATAAAAACTCACTTTCAAGTGCTATTCATCCGCTATGGATATTTTTAGGCAGGATACTACTTCCTTTGTCCTACACTTGCCCACCTTTCTAATTATTTTGATGTTGCACACATACGTACATCGTATACAGTAGAATAAATGGACAGCGCCAAAACAACAAAAGCAGAAAATGCTCATAGGAAAATACTTTTAGAAAGCAAAAATTAAGATTGCTCAAGGCAATTTTAAACAGAAATCTGACTCCTTATGAGACAGATTTTTGCACAGAACATCACACTGATGTTAACTTCTGAAAATGATTTACCTTGACTACCTTGATCAGAGTTGTAGGCTGAATCCTTTAGTCCAATCTTCCAAGCGGTTAACACTGCACATTTTTTATACTCTGCACAGTATCTGTATGTGCATAATCTCTAAATGTGAACATATTCTTAATTGACATGTTTGGCACATTTTTTTGATTAAGGAAGAGTGTTTAAGGTTCAGCTAGGTAGCATGATGCTCCAATGATTAGCACATTTCAGCTGCTGCACTACAAGCACAATAATACATATGGGAAACCCTGACATTTTTACAAAGATTCATCATCATCATGTATGTTCTACTTTTAGCTCTTGGCTTAACTGTAGTGATGATGACCACCAAACAGAAATGTGCTGCAGGTTTGGAGCCATGATGAAATTTCACAAGTGTTCCTATTTATGCATTAAGATGTATACGTACCTCAGATAGTTTTCTGACTTTTTACATAACTTAATATGACGAGGGTCAACAAACATGCTATTGGTTGCATAAATGGTGAGAATATGTTTGACTAACTCACCTACAGTGGTAAATGATGTAACAAAAATATGTATCATAAACAATTTCTATTTAATTGGTGTATCTATAATTTCTAAGGGGTTTAACAGCCTTAACAGTTGATTGTTAGCAGCATACAGTATTCAGGGCTTGATTTATTAGCTGTTAAAATATAAGACGGAGAGTGAAAAGCAAATGTTCTCATTAAATGAATTAGCTGTCCAATAAATTTCTTTGCACTTTATCTGCTCTTGTTTTTATTTGCATTAAATGCCTTTGGGTTGCAATGACATGAGTGCAGGAAGCATCCAACGAGGTCACCATCTCCTTAAATACTTAAGGTTTAGTGAAACCTTATACAGGCTTGGGAACGACTTTTAAAAGAGCAGCCATATCCAGTGGATGGTATAAATAATCTAACCTGAGAGGTTCCTGCTTGCTCTCTAATCAGGCCATCTCTTGTCACAATAGCTGAAAGGTTGCCTTGCTTGGATAGCGTACCCGGATTTGCTTTGAGTGCCGTCCATTCTCTGGCCTTTCAATAAGGCGCTGCCATCTGAGAGTAGCTTTGACCAGAGCCTGTTGCTGTGCAGATAAAGACAGGGGTGAGAATAAACACTGAACAGAGGTTGAGCTTTGATGGCAGTGATAGTGGCTCGCCTGTAGCACCGGCCGTCTTATCTGGAGTGGGACCCCCATACGTTGGTCCCATTCTTTATCTTGTTTGAAACGGTAGCTGAGTGGACGCCGTTTCTGTTATGAAACATTTGCCAGATTCCTCAAAGTCCTCACGTGTAGAGATTTGTAATGGGGAAGCTATGAGTGTGCGTCTCAGAGGAGGCTGGAGGCTCTGCTCCAAGAAACTGTTACACAACATTTAGGTTCTTACTTGCTACAATAGAAATGGAACACATATGATTTTCTTTTTGTCAATTTATCCGAGCCTCGGCTCCTCTCTGAGTGTGGGGTGAAGTTGAAATACAGTCAGAATGGTGAGACCTTCTCGGCTCTCTGCATGCTGAGGAGATAATGCACACATCAATCAGAGTGGAGTGGACACAGCAGGTGCTGCTAATAGGAGAGGGCCCGTACACCAGATGGTCCTGCTATTCATCCCTGGAGAATCTGACTATTCTGATGAAGCTAAAATCTTTATTTATTTAGTATCTGTGTGTCTTGGATCACCTTTCTGGTCCACATTTGATTTCACCTTTTTTTTTTCCAAGACCGTATTTTAAAACTTGGCACTACCAGCTCTGTAATTGTGCACTGCCCTGCAACACTTCCCTAAAAATAGTGCCCCCTAATCCCTAAACCCCCTCTGAGAAGTGCTACACATTACCAGGGATTGACGAACGGCTCAGCTGCAGCAAAGAAGGGTTTTATTTCTATTTATTTTATATTTTTTTGTTGCTTTTTAATTTCTGGGAACTGTGTGAGTTTTATTACATGACCAATTGAAGACATAATCCTATAGGGGAAGCATAGAAGTTTAAAGATTAAACCCAGAAATGTTCAAGTGCATCACCTGCATCAGTGCAGAGCAACACCCTCTTGTGGGGTGAATCTATACTGCCTTTAAATGCAGGTACAGATTAAATAGCTGAAATTATTGTCAATACCAGCTAATACTCTAAAGGAAATGCCTTACTATGACCAGCCATCTTTTATTCTCAAATCGAACAAAATAAATAAATAAATCCTATTTTCTTCAAAAGTTTGTTTATAACATTTACACAACAATTCAATACTTGTAATCAACAAGTACAAAGTACTGAAGTGAAAGGAAAATACTAAATGTTTTTAAATAATAACATTTAAGAATTATTAGTAAATGTAATTCTTAAATTAATACCCATAAACTCCAAAACAACCAACTACAGGAGTGAAACTATTGAGTAAAAGGTATCGTTTGAACCAAGTAGCAAACCAGAGGCGTCACGGTTAAAGCTGACAAAGCGCTTAAAGCCTGGTTATGTCCTGAGACAATAACTGGAACTTAAACCTCTCTTGGATCATTGTTTGAAAACATAAATCAATAGGAAAACAGTAAGTTTAGAATTTACAACAATCCATGAAGGCAGCACAGCAAGTGGAAGAGCAGTCTGTTAGAGACACAGCAGACCGTTTTTATTTCTTTTACACTTTTGATTGTAAAACTTTTTAAAATCCACTTTTTTTTTTCAAATCAAGAGTTTCAATTTTAGTTTTGCACATTAAATATCTATAAAAATATAAACTGATGTCTGAATCCCAAAGGACAAAGAATATTGTACATAAATACTCTTACTCACCCTGTTAGATTTCCGTTTAATTTCAAACCACGCCAGTTTTATATCACTATAAACACACCACCTGCCTCCCTGGTGAAACATAACTGGCTGCTATATCCTTTGGGGGTTTTGTTTTGTCTTTTATCTGCAAAAATAGGGAACCGGGTCAGTGTTAGATAGAGCTAAATAAATATTCCTAGAAGAAAACGTGTTAGAGGCTGTAAAAATCTTGGAGACCTTCCAAGAGGGCATCATCACCTAACAGCGAGCGGCAAAGTTTGACAGGATCATTAAATAGTGAAATATGCTGTAATCTAGCCCTCACTGAGAATCAATGGCATGAAGAAAACTGATGTTCACAGACACCTTCGATCCAATCTAACTGAGATTGATCTAAGTTGCAGAAAATGATGCCTAAAGTTTAAGTCTGTAGCTGTTGTAAGCTGGTGGAGAGATAAATCAAAAATACTTGTAGTTTACATAGAATTGAGGTGCAGACCGCAGCATTCTTTAAGTGGAGAAAATACTAGATTTGTATTTGACAAATAATTAAACTAACTGTTCTTTTCCTTCCGCTATCTGTTTCATGAAATCCCAGTAGTGTGAAGTGAAAATGATTGAGGGGTATAAGTGGTTCAGCAAGGTACCGAGTATAGCCTACTGAGATTTAAGACGCCATCCTCAAACAACAAACTGTGAACAAGCTATAGTCCTCTGTTCTCCTGGGCTACACCATGGCGACATTTCACAGCCGCTTTGAGACATTCAAATCATGCAAGTTCTGCATGATTATCAGTGTGGGATGTCTTCGCGTTTGCATGAAGGGAAACATAAATCGTGTGTTCAGCTGACAAGAGGCCTGGAAACATTGTGCCAAGCTTGCCAGTGGCCACAAAAATAAAGCGGAATGGGAGGAAGGGGGGGAGTGGCACGTACCCCCTGTGGAGATTGTGTAAAAGGAGAGCCAAACTGAAATGGACAGCTGAGCCAACTCACTTGCAATGTCCATAAAGTTTATCGTCGTTTGGTTTTGCGTGGTGAGCAAGTTCCCTTCGTCATGAATCCAAGTGACAAAATATATCGTTTTTGAATCTATTTTAGTAAACTGAAAACTGTTGGAGGGTAAACAGTAAAAACAAATATGGGGGTGGGGATACTTAGCTGTCAAATCTGTGATTATCAATTGAGCTTATTTTGTACATTTACAACTGAAAACATCAGCATCTTTTTATCTGCACAGTTAATCTCTAATGAATCAAAACCATATTTAGAGCCAAAAGTTTTAGTCGCTTCTTGCAACCAGACCACCAATCCAGTTTGGGAGTTTCATAGATGGCAGGCATCGGGCATAGATTTTATCTTATGAGAAACTAAGAGCAAAAAATACAGCTTTTAATACAAAAAAGGAAACCTAAATTAGAGGGAATTCAAATATGAAACTGTGCATGTCATTTGACATTTAAAACTTTTGTTGTCTTATTAAGCTTTTGTATCAGTTACTCTTAAGTTTTCATAGTTCTTAATTTACAACAGAGTTAACTAAGGTCTTCAGTAATTTGAATATTTTCTCTTGCAATTATTAACTGATTGCATGTGTACATCCTTCTTAAAAATGAATCTTATAAATAAAAAAATACCAGGTTATGGTTTTTCAAAAAATCAGGGTAAACATTGTGGCTGTTAAAAATGATGAATCCAATCAGATTAATGGAAAGTTGGGTGGAAGGAGAAAAAAAAAAAAAAAACTGTGCTGGAAAATCTTTTAGAGGCTACAGGGATTATATGAGCATTTTATTTAATTTTGCTGGGTGCTGGTGACCACTAAGCAGATGTCAGGTCAGCAGTCTCTCCATGACAAACAGAAGAAGCCAGACCCCAGAGTAGACTGCCTGTCTTTATTAAGACTTAGAATACTCCCACTGATTTTAACAACACAGCAAAATTAAATTCAGAACATTTACAGCTTTTCAAACACCTACAGGTTCAGTGAATCTCAATGTAAATGAGAGAAAACTGTCATGCTTGAAGAAGAGTGGGAGAACAAATCACTACAGCAGGAGTAATTCCTTTTGTAGGAAAATGACTTATAACAGATGTGAACACTTCATTAGTACATCCAGGTTTTGCATACAATCATTCAAAGCTAGTAGACACTGAGAAGCTGTTTTTTCATCAGCTTCCATTTAAAATGTTTCTCTTTAACTTTACAAAATCTGCTCCTGAAGCTCTATACAAACCAAGCTGTAGGACAAGTGAGTTTTACATTGATACTTTCTGCTCTTGGCAGAAGAGAATCCCTTTTGTCGAGCTTTAAAACCACAAAGTGGCTTCTTCTTTCTCTGAAACAAAGTTCATTTACAGTATTCACAAAAACGTGGACAGTCCTTTATATTTTCCTTTCAGTTAAATAACTAAAGAACAAATAATGAATTATTTATCTGCAATATAGTCAGTAGGAAGCAAGGATGCTGCCGAGTGTTGTAGAGTCCTGAATCAGGGGGCGTTGGGATCTTTACATGTGGTGAAATTGATGCATCTGTGCTGCATTTGCACCGATCATCCTGTGCGCTTTCTTCTGTGGGAGCCTTCCTCTTCAGAATGGCATATTAACTTTGGAGAGCATAGATATTTATGATTGGCACAGGTCACACGGCTCACTGTTGGAGCGTTGGCAAGGTTCAGGACAATCTAAGGCGGCAGGAACACTGGAAGACGTCACAGGACCTCTGAAGCACAGAAAAAGGAGAAAATCAGGGGAAAAGTTATAAGTTATAAGAAAAGTGAAGCTTCCTGAGATTTGACTTGATTTCCATTTCAAGGGTTGGTCTTTTTCAATTTAAAATATTGTAGTCTACAGCTGAAGATAATCAAATTTAAACTTCATCTCTAATTAGAATAATTTCAAATAAACTACCTAAACGTTAAGTGAGAAATGTTTTAACAACGGTTGTATTAAAAGAAGCTATGTAGAAAAAAGAAAGTGGGAATAATCTCAACCTTATAGGGATTTTAAGACTTTAGTTGTAGTCGGTGCTCTCAGAGCCACCAAACATAGCAGCCAAAAACTGAATTTATTGTCATGGTGCTTATAGTCTTAGCCCAGGAAATCCAACTGTTCTCCGCTTCAACTGTATTAAACTGCAATAGGGCTGCAAATAAGGATTATTGTTCAAATTGATTCATCTGTCAATTATTTTTTCAATTAATCATCAATAATCGGATAGCCAAAGGTTTCTGAATGAAGATTTTTTACTAAATTAAACCAGGTGAAACTAAAATGTGTCCACTTTGGAGTATTGACAGACAAAAATGTTGTTTTTTTATCTTAAATGCAAAATGTTTACATATTTCTTGACAATTTTGGTAAAATTACCGCTCTAGGCAGGTTGCTCTGTCACCTAAAGGCATGTTCTACAGTCTCTATACTCCATTTAACGATAACCGATTACTAAAATAGTTTAGGATTATTTCAATAATTGATTAATAAGATTAATTGTTTCAGCCCTAAACTGCACCTTGTAAATTTGACTAAATTAAACTGAAATAACTGGAAATTTGCAACTCTGTCTCTAATGAGTAAGTGTTTTGCTATTTGAATAATAAAGTTTATACAAATGAAGCCGCATCATTGAATTAACAGATGAAACAGAGTCCAGTTTGTATCCAAAATAACAGGTTGGCATCAGTGAACTGAGTAACGACTGTGTTTAAACCTCTGACCCGTTGACAATACTAAATGCAAAAGGATGTTAAACATGCCGCGGGAGGGGCAGATTCCTAATAAATCTTTACTGTCTTGTTTACAAGGATCAAATTAAAACACAGCAGGGCTCAAAATGTACAGATATTTCAGTAAAAAGCAGCTTACATGTGATGCACATTTCTTACATACAGCCATGATGTGGGGGTCAGGCAGGGTCATCTGCTAGTATTTAAGGGCTCAAATAAACCTCTGATTCAGGCCTGAATATAAACCATCCTCATGTGGAGTTACAATGTGACATTAAACCAGTCTGGAGTATTAGTCCTGCTGGGTCAAGCATCTCACATATCCAGATTTACGAGTGAAGACGAGAAGCCAATGGTGTTTATCTTTTTATGATGGAGTTAGCAGAGGTATGTGAGATCAAGTTCAGATAAAAGGTATTAGGACTACAGGGAAAGAACTGGGGTGTTGTCAAAGAAGACATCCTCCATTTTCCAGAAAGTCATAATGATTTCTGGCTTGTCTTCAGGGTGACAGGTGAGCATTAAAATCCAGTGGAGAAGAGGCTGTTTCTGACGTCGCTCCTGGAAGGGATACAACTGCAGCATTGCTTGGTGCTTAATTGCTTTGGGCTCATGTTTCTAACTCCTAGCGGTGAGGCACTTGTGGATAGGGCTCCTCGTCGCCTCTGGCATTCCTCTGGGTCCAGGCCTGAGTCAGTCGAGCTGGTAAATAAAAGCTGTCAACGGGAAAAAGATACTACCCGCTTCTCCTGGACTTTTCCCGCAGCGCTGCTTCCATATCCCATCTCCACCTTTTTTTAGTGTAAGCCAACTCTTCGTACCGCACCTTCTTCTTCCCGAGAGGGGTCTCACTTTCACCGGGGCGATGAACTGTGGGTTTGATTGACTGTGGCTCTGGTTCAGAGATGCTTCACAGCAGGGACAGGTCACCTACATCTACAGACAAAGCTGCTTTGTCTCCTTATCAGGGCATCCCCAGTGGAGGGTACCAAACTTTGGTTGTTTTATCATACCGAATGTTTTTACAGAGTATCAAAACATGCATCGTCTTTCTGCGTAAAGTTTCCATGCTGGTTGTAACGATAACATGTTTGTATCACTCTGGAAAAATACGTGGTTATGCCTACAAAAGGGATTCACATGTATTGCTGTTGTGAACTAGTTGCCAGCCTCGTCGAACCACTGAAACATGCCACCAAGCTCAAAAGTGTGGCTTCACTTTGAAAAGATTGATGCGAATAGTGCGCAATGCAATATATGCAAAAATGACATTGTTGCTAAGGCTAAAGGTTCAATTTAAGAGTGGAAAGTTGCTCAGTGTTTGACTGCAAGAAGAGCGGACCGCAGCCAGAACAGCCACCTTCTCTCAGCAGCTGTGAGCAGTACAAAACCGGAGCGTAGTGATTCAAAATCTCCATCACAAGACTCGTCTTCAACAGGTAAGTTTACATTGTTAGCGTTACTGCAACTTAATATGTGCACAAACTTGGCAACTATCATCCAGACGCTCAGAGTGTACATTTCCTACTCCTGGAGACACCGTCAGCCAGGAGTGGGCTTGCTGAGAAACCAGACATGTTCATCTTTTTGAAGAAAAACTGCTAACTAAAAAGGTACTCAATATGTTAACAGTGAGATTAGCCACTGATTTGTCACTTGCTGGGAACTGTTTGAAAAAAGAAAAGTACTTAGAATTGTAAAATCAGAGTTAAAAATAAAAGTCAAGATTTTTATTTTTATATGCAATGCAATGTTATTTTGATTAAAACTGATATTATAAAACTGCCATTGAAAAAAGTATCGTTCAGGAAGCGATATTGAAGTGAAGGTATCGGTATTGGTGCCATATTGATGGGGTTTAACATTTCTTCGCTGCAATGATGTACTCCTCTCATCCTTATCTGCTTATCTGGGACCAGTTTAGGGGGGCAGGAGTCTCAGCAGAAACTGCCAAGAGTTTATTCTCCCCCACACACCTCCTTTAGGTCTTAGGTGAAGCCTGAGGCGCTCCAGAACTAGTGAGAGACATAGTCCCTGATCTACAGCCCTCCTGTATGCCTTGGCAGAAGGAAGCCAGCAGAATTACATCTAGGCAATCATAGTTTATGGTTGAGAAGGCTCCATTTCTCTTTAAACTCTGCCATATTTATGTGCAAAAAGAATGTAGGTTGAGCTGCAGAATTAAGTATGTAATTTGTAAGAAAGAAAATATTTCCAAAGCTTTCTGCCAGCATGAGAACCCTGGTCAATGTTTGGTCACACACTACTGGGGATGACATCCCATTCCTCAACCACAATTTGCAGTAAGTCGGCAAATGTTCTTGTGTTGGTCAATCTATCCTCAGTGTGTAAAACTAGGGAGGATTTGAAGCAATCATACACAACTCTGCTGCTCAGCCCCCCAAAAACATTTTACTTAAAAAATATAAATATAAGTAATAAACCCAACCAACCAAATTCCCTTTATCACACCTTCCGCTCGTCTCTTATATAAGATCACTGTTATTTTCATCAATCTTTTAGATAAAGCTCTAATTGGGTTTTATGTTTGTGTTGTAAAATGTTTTCCAAACTGTTTACCTGCGACATGCTGCGGCTTCATGGGGCCCGCTTTCTTCATGAAGGACTCCTCACTTTCAAAAGCAAGGATGGGCTCAGAGGACGCGCTGCTCTCAGACTTTTCCCGCGCTCCATTGGCGGTGTTGTCCTGGTTTGTGAGGTGAACAAAGTCTTCGAAAGGAGCAGCATCTCCTTTAGAGGACAGACCATTTTCATGCCTCGTGGGCTGGAGCCCATTAACCACCGACAAGCTGCGGGGGGGGGAGGCACACAGCACAATGTGACTCAGACAAAGATGAGTCATTTCACTACTGTTAAATAACATGTTTTTAAGCCTTACACAAATAAGCGTGTTGAAATATGAAGAGTTTAGAAAATCTGACCATTCTTCAAGTGTTAAGACTGTTTACAGAGGACCTGATTCTTGCGGCTTTCTGTGTTTGCCATCCAGACCTACTAAAAACCCAAACTTTCTGCAAGTGTTTGGTAGTAATGTTCAAGGTTTGTGTCCTGGCATCAACGCCTTAAACTGTTCATGGTGGTCTGACATCAGTGCAAGCAAAAACGGATCAAGCTTTACCTTTGGGTCACATGACTCTGTCCATTCTCTGTCTTGTTGTTGGGCAGGCTCTCATCCTGTTTCGGCTGACTGGCAGCAGATACTAGAGAGAAAAAAAAGGTTTACAGTGGTTACAACTGACCCACGTTTCCTTTCACAGACCTCCATCAAATGTCACATTTCACTAAAGCTTTTTATCTTCATGTTAAGCTGTTTTGATATTTTCTTTCTTCGGTCATTATGAAAATTATAAACGTTTAGCACACGTCACAAATTTGAAACATGATACAATAAAAGTGTGTTCTTTTAAGAATAGAAAGTGCTAAACGATGCCTGACAGAAAGGGTTTAGGCTGAGGGAGAGACTTATAATGCCTAACCCCACTTACAAATCTAACATTATGCCCAAAGAGGGCACATCAGTCGCTCTACCAACGACAGTTAACATCTAGGCACAAAATGTAAATTTACTTAATCAAAATTATGCTATGCCTCAGATGTAACAATTTTTTTATTTAACCTTCATTCAAGTGTTCTATATTTTTCCATAGTATTTGACCTGTAGATTTTATTTAAATGCATGAACAGTTTTGGAGCACTTAAGTTGATCAGGTCGACCGTTCCATAGATCAACTCCTTTAAGGAGTAAACAGCCCTTCCTCACCTTTGGTTTTCTTAGCTGATCAGTCCCTTTGAGGTTGTACTGTATCTAGATTCTCTAGTTTAAAACATTTCTTGCAACCAGTGAGGAAGCATTAGGTTATGCATTTGTACATCATGACTGCTGCGTTTAGATCAACCAGATCATGCAATTTTAAGATATTCAATCTAATAAAAAGTTGAGTTATTAGGGCATGGTATTCTGCATGGCTGATCACTCTGATTGCTTTCTTTTGTAATAATAATATTGGTTTTAGATTAGTCTTATAGGTAGGTATTTAGTGACACTGGGTGCTTCTCCTTTTATTTAACATTCCTCTGAGACTTTATTACCATCCCCCTTAAGTTACAGACACACAAATGTTAAAACATTTTCACCAACTTATAATGAAAAGGTTTTAAATTAACTTATAAAAACTTGTGTTATCAAAAAAAAATAATAATAACCTAGAAGTAAGAAGTCGGGCATCCCTAGTGGCTCTAAATTGCAGTGTTGCTTTAGGAGGATACAGTAACACATAACAAAAATCCTAGTTTGATATTTAAAGAATTTATACCAATACAATTAATAAATAAAAGTTTCTGCTGAAACAGCCCTGACCTTCCTTGTCAAAAATGATCTAAAAATCTTGCATAACCACTTTTTTTTATTATTTTATTTTGTTATTTCTTTTATTACTGAAATAAATTCATTGCTATTCTAATTTACTGGCCTTCATTTCTAAATACATTATAAATGTTTAAACATCTTCCACTGTTACATTTTTGAGTACAAATAGTGCATAATCAGGGAGGAAATGATTCTGTTCAGGCACCTTTCCAAACAAGCCCAGACTCCCAAACCTCTGAGCTTCTTTATGTGTTTTGTTGTGGCTGAGGCGAAGCACCACACCCCTGATTAAAATGGATGCCTGCTGGCCAGACCTCCAACCACATCAGCTCCTGGCTAATGGCTCTCAGAGCCAGAGAACACTGGAACCAGCAGTATTTCCAAAACCACACTGTTCAACTCATCTACCGCACACAGCAGCTAATCAGTCAGAATACTATTCAGTCTTCCTCTGGTTTTTCTGCCCCATTTCTGTCCATTTCAACTCATTTCAAAAGTATATACAGTACCTTAAAACGTTCAGCTTCTTCTGGAGTTGTTCTTTTTGTATAGATATATATTTTTTAACCTTTTAAATTCTTACTGCTTATTTTTTGCCAAATGAAGAATTTTTCCTCACATGTTGATCAGGAAACACAATTCAACTGTTAAAATGTTTACACACCCTTTGATTGTTCCTGTTTAAAGTTATAGA
>NW_015150459.1:966074-1022226 GCF_000732505.1 Cyprinodon variegatus | reverse complement strand
TGGGTCTTTAAAAAAATGCCAAAATCCTCAACAACTGCTTTAAGTTAATTTTTGATAAGTTTTACAGTTATTCTACAATTGCAATTTAACTTTTATGCAAATTTGTGTAGGCTTTGAATTTTTCAATGCATGTTTATGTTTATGCATTTTATCCAAAGTGACTTACAAAGTAGGCATTAGCGGGATGGATATTAGCTTAAGACCCCCACACTGGCAGCTAATTCCCCCCAGCAGGGATTCGAACCCAGGTGTGGAAGTCAGGTAACTTACCACTTGAGCTAGCCCACTGCTAACCTCCCTCATGGACCTGCTGTCTTGTGGAAATGTAATCCAATTACTGATTCTCTGATTGTCAAAGTGAACGTTGAACTGAACTTTTCCAGCCGTTGAAAAATATTCTTCTTACTCGCTCAACACTCACTCAGTTTAGATAAATTCTACATCAATTGTAGTTATTTTGTCTGGACTAAGAAAAGGCAGCTGAAAATAACGTGGGAATCACAGAATTCTAGGAACAGTTCCAGCCAGACCTTGAGAAATATTTTAATTTGAACTCTTCAAAACAATTCTTTTACCAGCACAGACAGTTCTCAACCGGCTGAAGTCTTCAAAAAGAAACATGTTCTATTGCCATCATACCTTTCAGAGTACTTTAATGATCTATAGATCAAAATGTAGGTATTCAATTCAACTTCCACCTACTGCACCCGTCTTTTCTCTAAAACCAATGGCTTTCTGTCAAATCCTCTTAGACCATTGCCTAGCTCAAAGAAACTGGAGCCTGTCTGTCAGTGAAGCTATTCTCTAATTAGCATTTTCTTCGCTCTCAATGCTCTGGTAGAACTGATCAGCTATACATAATATTCATGTTTAGACCTCCCCCTCGCTGCACATGTCAATTCCTCAAATTCCTCAAACGACAAGATGCAATGAAAGATTTCCATCTTAAGAAATTTGCATTAGCTTTATTTAAACTACCACGAAAAACAAACTGCTAACATTTGCCTAAATGAACAAATACCAGATTACAAGATGGACAGACATTTAAAACTGTCGTTTCAGGACTTTTCTGGCCAACATTCTAAACAGCAGGCCATGTTAGGTTATCATCTTACAATTCAAATACACATAATATTTAAGTCTGTATTCAATCAATAAAGCTGAAAAACAGTCACTGAATGAAATTATTATTACCATCGTTGCCATTTAGCTAAGTGCATTGTGAAACTTGACGCATTTGTTGAGTTTTAACTTTCATTTGTTTCTTTTGCATCTAAGGACACAATATGTAGCCCTAGGCCACTTATTGTTTTAAATACACGATTGTTTAAAAGTTCCTACATTGAAATCTTTATGTAAATCTTTATTCTACTTTGATTTACATGTTATTTTATTTTTATTTCTGATGCTTTTCTACTTATTTAAAACTATGACTAAGTTGCTTTTACTTTTTATCTTTTCTCTTTATGCCTCCCTTTTCTCATTCAAGATCAATTCTCTGCTGAACTATTTCTAATTCTTTTTTGTCTTTAAATGGTCTATAGCTCTAAGTTGTTTCTCACAAAATCACACATTGACTAAAAATTATTTTATAGCTTTCATCTTTTTCTGAGTTTTCTAAATATTGAACCGCTATCCACCATTTGAACTTGCTAATTGTTTCTCTTCACTCTAATGTTTTGCAGCTCAGTGTTGCTCATTTTCACTCGTTCCAGTTTCTTAGGCATCTTTTGATCCTTTTATTGAACAGATTAGCGATCTCATTCATTTTATGGTTTTACTTTGAAAATGATATTTATACGGAGTATATTATTTTCTTATATCAAAAGTTTAGCAGCTCATTTATTCGATAAAAACGAACATCTGTGTGAACCTGCAGCCAGTTAATGACACCAGGCCGTTCTTCCTCTCCTATGCCTCAGGCTGGAGGATTCAACTAGCAGTGAGCACACATGGGTCCTATTGTGCAGAGTAGAACAAATCTAGCTGCAGCTGCCCAGGATATGAGGTGGAGATATCATCTAAAAACCCTTTAATAAAACAAGATTCATGGTGAGTTTAACTGAGAATCCCACCAAAACTGAAGATGAAGCAGATAGCTGTGCTTTTGTTTAGTCCCACACATGGAGGACAGGAACTTTGTCCTCGGGGAGCATTTGAAATCCACTTCATTTAAAGAGTCAGGTCAGATCCAACCTCATCATTCAGAGAAATTCCACATTTACGATGTTTACGTTTATTGACCGGCTCACTAAACATCTTTTCCTTGTGATGAAACCTTCTCTTTTGATTTAAACCCTGCCTTGACCTGATGTTACATTAATTAGGATCATGTTTAATGATATCTGCAGATGAAACGCTGGTTATCTACAATGTCTTCCTTAATGACCGTATTTAAATCCAAACCATCAAATCCAGTCTGGTGTTCTGCTTACCTTTGCTGCTCTCCGCCTGACTCCCATTGGCAAAAGTGACTGAGGTGGATTTAGTCTCTTTCTGTAAAAGTTAGAAATTCTTTCGCTCACTTATTGGACAGCAACATTTTGGATTCATGTTTTAGTAAAAACTGATGTTCACATATACCTTTTCACCCCCATCAGTCTTGCGTGTCCTCTTCATGATCTCCTCCAGACGCTGACAAGGGGAAAAAATAAAAAATCAGAGATTAACATCACTTTAACCAAATTTTGCTGAATTTTCCATGCAGCTTTTAGCAGCAGTGCATCAACACTTAGAAATATGTGGAGATCAAAGGTCAGTTCTATCAATAGTCTGATTTATGCAATCAGATTTACAAAGATTTGAAAAAAAAAAAAGTTTAGTTGTTTAAAGTGCTATTATTAAGATTGCTTAGTGATTGCAGTTTTCTCTGGCTCTGTACACCATAAACAGTTTAATTCTCCCAGCAGTAAGCTGGTTAAAATCTCTTTTGACTTATAAACAAATTGTTGCGCAGTAGTTTATCTTAGTTAGAAAACTAAACAATCACATAGGAAAATAAAAAATGGCCACCCTATGCTTCCTCTGCTTTAGTCGAGGACTAAAATACAAGCTGCATGTCTGGTTAGGGGTTGACAGCAGAATATTTACCAGAGCAGATAGACTGACTATTAAACCAGCTAATATTAGCTTATAATTCTCATGTATCTCTGTAGCATTCAACAATTTAGAATCTGCCAATAATATTTTTGGCCATCTCAAATGTGGTACGACTAAAAATTACAATAAATGTCAATATAGTAATAATTTAGAACTAGTAAATATTTGGGTAATGGTTGGACTATCCACTGAACTTCACTGAAAAGATTTATCCATGCATGAAACATACATCACCCATTAATAAGAAAATTATTACAAAATCAAGATTTATATGATAAATCATTCAAGGATGAATGTGAAAAGTATCTAATTCCTTTTACCTTTTATTAGCAACCTTCCCTTTGAAGCAACTAAAACTATTACATTGTTGTAGATTTTTGTACTAAATGCAGAATGATTGATGGATTACATAATTACATCAAAAAACGTATTACATTATTGATAAGCTGTTAAGTTATAACAGAGAATGAAACCATCAAAAACTACTACAGTATCCGCTGCTACTCTCTATAAAAGAGAAAGAATTAAAAAAAACTAGGACATCTATTACTTGGGAGCTACTAAATCTATAGCTGGTGTTTCAGATTTGTACCAAGGTAACAGATTTTCAATTGATATTTATATAAAACTTTAGCAGAAACAAAGGGAATAATTGTTGCTTCCGTTTTAAATCATATTCGAGTTCTCATAGTCCTTAGAGGCAACAATCTGAGCAGAGACTCGCCGGCTTTCCTCTGCCCCGATGCTGCCTCCAGCACCTTTAGGGGGAAGCTAAGGAGATCCAGGGCCAGCAGAGAGACAGAGTCGTTACTGCCACTCCTGGGCCATCCTCTAGACATCAGGGTGATTTATTTTTTGTGCAAATACAGGACATCTTTTTTCAAAGGAATGCTGTGAGAATGATATTCTGAGTAATTACTTTAATTTTCTTGCACATGGCTCAAAACTGAAGAGTAGTTAGCTGATCCTCTGTACTCAGAACCTCAGACTGGTTCATGTGGAAGTAAGGTTTTATCATTTATAGCCCATAATTATTATGTTGTTGATGGATAAACTAGTCACACTTTAAGAAAACTGCCAATATTTAAAATAAAAAAAGCAAACTTGTAATGGCTGCATGGTGCAAAGCAGAATGGTAAGATGATAGCGCTGCTCAGCTTCAATAAAAATTAAACCCCTCTGCCTGCCTCATTTCTATGCACCAAGGTTAGATACAAGATCCAACCTTCATCTGACAGTCAGAGCAGAACTGCAGCTGCCACTCATAAAAGAGAGGCATTTTAAAGATCTCTGATTATTTCACACACATATTTTACACTCATAGCTTTGGTATCTAGTTTAGCCCCCCCCCCCAAAAAAAGTGCTGTCATTTTGGGTTTTTTTGCCCAATAACCCGCTGAGACTGTTGTGTTGGCCTCGGGATACTTCAAACCACCTGTGTTCCTTAAGAAGTTGGTCCAAAAAAGAAAGACTTGGAACCAAGCCTTTGTGGTAGAAGACAGGATGTTCCTGTGGGCTCATTCTTGTGTCCGTTCTGGTTTAGCTCGGCCTGGCTAAACTACATCACAGCCTTTCACACATGACAAGAGGAAGAAACTGCTGACATGCAAAGCTCTTTTGAAATAATTGTGGTATATGAAGTTCTAACATCGAACAAAAAAGATCATTTAATTTAATTAGAAAATGGTGTCGAATACAATCATACTTTTTTGTTTTTATTTGTTAAACGGCTTGAACACCATGATTCATTTTCTTTCACATCAATTATGCAACAAAAGCTGAATGTTTAGCATGCATTTGTAAAGTGCTTAATTTTAGTTAGCATTCACCTCCATCTTTATATGGCCGATCTAACCTTTAGCATGAGGCCATGCAAGTATCGTTAGACATGTGCAAAGATATTTACAAATCCAGTCAGATAAGACTGGTAAGCTAGTTTGCCAATATTAGAACTTGTATTTAGACACTCACACTGACGCACTAAAATGCACAGGCACTCTAAGGCCTATTAAATCCTGGCATGCAGACAGCCCTTCCAGGATAAGCCAAAAACATCATTCGTATTGGTTACAGGGACTCGGCTTTCAAGCCTGATTTCTGTTGGGTCAGAGGGCAGAGAGAGTAAATGCAGCTCAGAATATAACTGAATCGCTCATGGAGGAGTGAACTGAGAAATTTTATTTTCGTTATCTACCAATTTCATGTGATTAAAAGCACATTTTTTGTTTAAATAAAGATGGATTACGGTGCATGACAAGGAAAAGTCAGTTGATGAAAATTCCACCTTTCCTTTATAACCCTAATGGTGCCCTTTTTGTTCAAGCATGAGTTTCAGTCCAGTTAGAGGAAAAGTGTTGGGGGAACAGTGGTTCAGCCCTACCTTTTTTCTCTCCAGTCTCTCCTGCTCCTCCTTCTGGAAGTGTTTCTCTCTCTCCAGTCTCTGTTTCTCCGCCTCCTCCCGGGCTCTAGCCTCAGCCTCTTCTTTCTGAAACACAAACACATAAGAATCCAACCACAACTTGAGTGCAGGCAGATGAAGGGGAAAAAAACTGCAGCCAAAAAAGCTGGCTTTTTTTTTTCTTTTAAACGTAACACGGGTGTGGTTTTCTCCCTGCTGTTACTGTTTACAACCACAGATGGGATATTTTCCTGCACCAAACAAAAAAAAAATGTTTTTTTTTGTTGGACCTTTCACATCCTCATGAGGAAAATCCAATTGAAAGAAAAAAAAAAAGGATTCATTAAAACAATAGACTCAGTGTTTCACCACAATAAAACTATTCTGTGGATGACCACAAGGGGACAGTAAAGCACTAAGGTAAATAATGGACCACAGCTGAGTCATGTGTATTAGAAGATGACACAGGAGTGGATTTTTCACTCCTTTCCCATCATGTTCCCATAGAAAAAAAATAGATCTTGTCTGTCTAAATCCTGGGCCAGAAAAAAAAATCCTGTCTCATCCCACTTCTGGTAAAAATATTCCCAGTCACATAATAAAAACAACTCCTGCTTCGGTGCCACTCCTAGTTATAAAAAACATAAGTCAAAATTAACTGAGAGGAAAGAAAAAAATAAATAAGTCAGCACTTTTTGAGCACCCAAGTTTCTCTCTGTTTTACATTTTTGGAAATATTGGGAAATATGCACCTTTAACACAGATCAAGATAGAGAATTATTATTTTTTTTCTTCTCCAAAGAAAATGTTTATTTACACTTCGTTATTGTGTAAGGAAATCGATGCAACAGCATAATTATTAGAACCCATTACATTTTCCATCTCACACACCCCCTAGTGGCAGCTCACGCTCCCCTGGCCATGCAGAATCCCTGCTTTAATGCGAGTCTACAAGAGAGATTTCATTCTGAACCACATTTCTTCTCCATTTTCATTGCTTTTCTTCTTGAACTTAATTCATCTTTTGCAGCTTTATCTGTCTGTACAAATGCCAGCAGTGCTGCTCTCAGCGTTTGCTGTTACACCAACCTGTTTCTGTAAGCGTAGGTTCTCCTCCTGCTCAGCTCTGGCTCTCTCCTGGGCCTCCTTCTCATCTTGAAGCTGCTTTTCTTCGTCCCTCCTCCGCTGCTCCTCAGCCATGGCCCGGGCCTCCTCTTCCCGGCGGAGTCTCTCCTCTGCCTCTCTGGCTATTCGCTCCTCCTTTAAGATCCTACACAAGAGGGAGTTTATAATTACCAGGCTATTCCTCTTTATTACTTTGATGTATTTGATTACATCCTTGATTGATTCATATTGAAATTTCACATCTGTTTCTTAGAAATAAATTTTGTCTAATTTAGCACAACTATCACAGGTATGGACTTTGACTAAGCCATTGGAACACAGATCATTAGTGGTTTAAACCATCTTCAACAGGTTTTATCCCAATCCGGCCTGAATTTAGCTCCATCCATCTCTTTATTAACTCTATTAACTCTGTCCAGCTTTCTTTTTCTTGCTCAAACAGAACATAATTTAAAAAATCCACAAATCCTACTAAGTTGCTGTGGGGTTGGTGATTTTAGAGTGATTTCCAGTGTTAGTTTTCAATATCACATCGAGTCTTAGACGAAGACCAAAAAGTTTAGTTTTATAGGATCAGTGCTAGGGCTGGGCAATTAATTACATTTGCAATATAATCACAATTTATCAATGTGCATATTTTTTATTTTTATTATTTTTTTTTAGATCACAGAGGGATTCCGTTTTGGTCGCATTACAATTAACAAAAAACATTCCATTTTTCCCTCCAGCCCTTTAGGTGGTGTTCATATGATTAAAGTGGGTTTGTGACCTTACGGTGGGGAAAAGAGTGTTGAAGCTATCATGCAAATCCGATTAAGCAAATAGAAGCTAACACTTTTTCACAAAAGGTTACAGGAAAGTCATTCAACAATGGACACTAGAGAAGCAAGCTTGAAAAACTGAAACCCTGAAACAAAACATTAACATGCTTGTTACAATTGCAATATTGATCGAAAATACTGGCAATTTTGATTTTTGATCAAATTGTTCAGCCCGAATCAGTGCACATTCTCTCAAATGTCTCGAAAACATCAGTATTAATTTTGGAGGGTCCATTTAATGTTAACCAATGAGCTAAATAAACTCTAAGAAGAAGCAGGGTCTTTCCAACAGCTCACTTTATCAGAGACTTTAGATGCAGAATAATATATTCCAATATTCTTTTTTTTTTTTTTGCTAATATACCTCTAAATTATTACTTAACCCTCTGACAAGTACAAGAAACCTCTAAACATTTATAAGTATTGGAATTACTATTTTACAGATCAAATAACCCCACAAAAGAAGTCCACTCTCAGTTCTACCATCCACAAACCGACTGACCTCTCCTTCTCCTCCTTTTCGCGGCGCTCTTGCTCCTCCCTCTCTCTCTGCTCTCGGGCCTGTCGACGTTTCTCTGCCAGGATGCGAGCAGCCTCCTCTGGGTCGTTGGTGCCTGCCATAGGCTTGGTTGATGGAGAGGGTAAAGGTGACACCGCGCGGACCGGCGGAGCTGAAGGCAGGGTCGGCTCCGGTTGGGAAGGAGCAGGCATGGCGCCGGCGGCGAATGGCACACTGGGCTTTTGAGGCGTGGAAGCAGCAGAAGAAACTGTGATGGCAGGAGTCACAGGGGAACCTAAAACAGGAAAACATACATTTAAGACAGGAAACAGGAATTATACATGTAACTTTGGTTTTTAATAAAACCGTACTTTGTTTTTTAAGATTTTTTTTTCTTCAAAGAATTTATTGAGAGCAAAAAGAAAAAAAACACTAAACAACCTAATGACTCAGAAATTATAAAATTATAAAATCATTAGTACTTAGTGCTACATTTTTTTTTAGTTACTCTTTGTTTTATATTTAATTTTTTATTCTGTTCTGATAGAAGCAGGGGTAGAGCCACAGAAAAGGGGTTTGGCAGAGTAAGGCAATAATAAAAATAAAGGTGGCAGAAGAAAATATTGGCAGAAAAGTGGCTTTAGTGGATAAATGAAGTAAGTAAATTCTTTAAAACCAGAGTGCTTAGTGGGAACATATCTTCCCAGGGTTAAATGCTGACTTCAACGGTCGATATTATTGTTCTTTAACATTACATTTCCTTCTCTACAGACATTAAAATCTCATTTATTTTCAGTAATTAGACTTTTAAATGTGAAACTCATTGTTTCACTGTACCCGAGGTGGGTAGGAGTAACTAGTCACATTTATTTGAGCAATAAATAGTAACATTTCTGGCTACTCTTCCCTATAAGGGTATTTAATAAACTCCATTTATTAAATACATTTATTAAATGCACTGTACTGCATTTTCATGTCCAAGTATTAATCAAATCTGCTAACATTAAAACATAAAGGCAAATATTTATAGAATAGTTAAAGAAGCCATTAAAATATTGGACCATACAGACGATGAACAGGATGCCATCAAATTGCATAAATATGTAAAAGATGACTAAAACATTTTATTGGTGCTTGCTGTGTAGGTTCTTGTTCGTTGGGGGTCTCAGCAACCACAGAAACGGGCTTAAATCTACATGGAGGACAGCAGAGCATTCAGCACATACAAGGGAACCTAACCAACTCATTAGTTCAGATATGGGTATGACACTTGGGTCAAAATCCAAACCCAGAAGTTAAGGCATTGACCAACCACATCAACTCTGTGAGCAGATATCACAAGAGTTTCACTAAGAGTAATATGTAAACCTTTAAGGACTGCTGGGCACATTGATCCCTATAAAAACTGAGGTTTACCAGAAACCTACACATACAGACAAGGATCTGCATTTTGATTCCTATCATCCACTCTGTGCTGATAATGTTCTCTCATTTACAGAGAAAGAAAAGGATGACAAACATGTCAGGAAATCACTTCTAGCATGATGTCATGAGCAGAATGTTATTGTCCAAAAAAGCTGCCTCATCCCAAACATTCAAGCTGAGTGGCATTGTTTAAGCGGTCCAGGGCAGTGAGGACTGTACAGACTTCTATATGGGAGAAACCAAACATCAGCTACCCAAAGGCAGCTCATCAGCAGCTCTTGGCAGGAATCAGCTGTACACTTGTACATCAAAGAACACAGGTATGACCAAAATGTTCTGAATTTAGACAGAGAGGACATATGGTTTGAAAGAGGGGTGAAGGAAGCCATCTTTGTTAAAAAGGAAAAGCCATCAGCCGCTTTGTCTTTGGAACTCTTTCAAAGACATCAACATAAAGGGACATTATTTACAGAGGGGGGCCTGTCAAAAAGCATTAAACTTTGTACAGAAATATAAACATAGGCACCGTATTCATCCCAGGAGCAGATGCTTCCTGCAAGACTACCTTTTGCTTTTTAGAGAAGAAATGTTTTCTAAAATGTTACTTATGTAATGTTTGCAATCCTTTAGTAACTCACTCTTTCTTTCTTGTTTCTCTGGAGTGCTGGGCCTGCGAGGTTCCTTCACCCTCTCTAATGGAGCGGGGGAAGATGTTCGGTCTATCCTGGCTGGGGTGCTGGCTCTTTTTGGTCGGGCCTTAGGAGTAGCTGGGCTCCCACGTGAGGATGGGGGCTTTGGGGAGTCAGCAGGGCTAGGAGAAGCAGTTCTGCCTTTGGGAGTGGCCGGGGAGGCCGGCCGTCTTGATAAAGGACTTGGACTGGAAGAGATGGAGAAAAAAAAAAGAAAAATTAAGACACATGATGGAAATTGAACGGTTTTCCCAAAGACAAATGACCATGATGGTAAATGTAAAGAGGAAAAAAGATAGACTCCAGAACCAACAATACAGGTGACATTAAACACTTTGAACTGTGTCACCAAATTTTAGATGTAGCAGTAGAAATGAATACAGAAATGAATAATCCCACCTTGGGTCGGGTCTGTGCCTCATACTGGGCAGAGACTGCCTCTTCTGTAGAACCTTCTCTTTTGTGATGGCCTTTTTTTCCTTCTCATTCTCTCGCTCTTTGTCTCGCTTCTCTTTCTTGTTCTTATCCATCTGAAATAAACATTTCAATCAGAATTTCATTTATTCCTATTTAAAGCTTTTTAACATGGAAACCAAACAGCTGTATTCAGCGTTGTCTGGAACCGTTCATATAACTATACCATTCTAAAGCGCTGAATCCCCAACTCTGACAAAATGATAACTTTTTGGATGACCCCTTAAAACTGCTGTATGCATCTGATCCAGTAAAACAAGTTGGTTGTTTTAAACATACGGGGGTGGAGCTTCGTCTTTGATGCCGCTGAGTGATGTCCGGCGTGCTAGACGTCACCCTCCAGTGGTCAGAGCAGCGGTGGTGGGGCTGGTGGGCACACAGGGTAAGGGGACTGGCAGAGGCTGAACGAGGACACAGAGGAGAGTCTGTGGATAAATTAAAGATTTAAGGGATTAAAGCTAGTCCACCTTCACGCATCTGTACGATCCAATGAAACCAAAACTTACGTCCATCTTTTCCGTTATTGAGGACACTAGCAGCACTGCGGCTGCGGGCGAGAAACGACAGGGTGGGCGTCATCAACCGGTCAACAATGCTGCTCTCCCATGGAGTCAGTGCAAGGCTGCGGGCTACAGGTAAACAAAATAATGCACGATTAGAAATTAGTCACAGAGCCATGTCGTCCTGTACTCCAACACACCACAGCTTCAAAGAAAATGTTCCCAGAGGTGTAAAATAAAGGGTCTGAAAGAAAAAAGATCAAAAAGTATAAAATGGTAGCAGTATTTTTATAATTTGAAGGGCATAATCAGGCTAACTAAGGCTACGTTCACACTGCGGGCCTTGATGCTCAATTCCAATTTTTTTGTGAAATCCGATTTTTTTTTTGCGTTGCCGTTCACATTTCCAAATATATGCGAATTGTATGTGATCTCCTGTGTGAACTGCGGTCATACGTGTGTCCCGCATGTGCAGTAGAGGACGCAATGACGTCACAGGCCAGCGTGCTCTATGTTTACCGAAGTAAACATGAATGTGCCGGCGCGCACCTAGCGGTCTTTTCCAACCATAAAAACTCATTCTTTTCAATGTGTTTAAATATAAATACTGCTCTCCGCGTCATCATCTGCCATGGTTGTTGTTTTTCTTGCCGTTTCTGCATAGCAAGACGCAGAATAGTGACCTTTGTCAGATATTAATGACGTTCAGGTCTGATGAATGCGACCTGGCTGTTCAGACACAGGTCGCATTTGAAAAGATCAGATTCATATCGGATTCAGGACCAGATAGCCAAGTGGCCTGGGTCGCATTGGAAAAAATCGGATTTGTGTTGTTCAGACTGCCATGAAAAGATCAGATTCAGGTTGCATATGGGCAAAAAAAATCGGATTTGAGTCACTTCAGGCTGCAGTGTGAACGTAGCCTATAGGATAGTATAACGTTAGAGTTATTGTTCAAGGTTTGTTGAGAAACTGGAAGCAGCAAAAAAAAAAACAATCTGCTAGAACAAAGGACGGCGACCATTTGGAAAGCAAAAACTTACATAAATTAACTGTTAAGAATCGTGTTTCTAATTTTACTTTTCTGCTTTCTTCTTTTCACCACCTCTTAAATATCAGCAGATCTTTTAAATTCCAAACACAATTCACCATTTACATGTCATTAGTAGATTACATATTCAGGGCATCTTTAATCCAATGGATTATAATGGGAGAACATAAAAGGACCGGTAGGGAGAGTGCAAAAGCCACCAGGAATGCAATGATCATCACCAGACAATGAAACAACCAAAGAACAGTAAAAAGATCCCATGATTGCATCATAAAATATAATCCCATAACAAAACTTAAGCATGCAGGGCAATTTAAAGAAAAAACAAAACAAAGTCTGAGAGTCAACAAACAAAAACATAAAAATTGTGGTTTTGTAGGATGAAAATGAGGTCAACTTTAAACCACCAAAAGACGGGAAAAGTGCTGAAATTAGACAGTGAAGGGGAGCAACTGCGAACAAAATCAAAAAGGACAATGATGGAAGGACTCGTGGTTGTCGCCAGTGGCTGAATGATGGACAGACTGAAAACGGGCGCAGGACGCTCCACATGTTGCCTTACTTCTGCTGGGGGAGTTCCAGAGTGTGGCCGAGGACTTGGAGAGTCGCTTGTTTAGAACAGAGTCCACATGTTTGGGAAGGTTGACCGCAGAGACAGAGCATCTGCCTAAGAAGCCAAGAGAGCGCCATACAGATGTTCACAGAGGTCACATGGTTGAGAAGAACAGAGGGAGCCACTATGGTGTCATGAGTTATGCAAGGTCTCAAAACTCTGAAGAATCAGCTGCATTTTCTTTCATGATCATTTTTTTTTTTTTTACGTATTCAGGTTAATCTTACTGAGACACAAGGTCCCGTTTTCAAGAGTGACCTGTATTAAATATATACACAAAACAACAAGAGGTTAATACAGACAGTCGGTACAATTCACAAAACACTCTGATCAAAGCATTATATTCTGGTCCAGTTATTGTAAGAAAAAGTTTTACCAAGTTCTGTAATTACAGATGGAACGATGAATGTGAGCACAGAGTTTCTCCATTCAGATAAATCAGCAAAAACTCAATTCCAAATTTATACATTGGTAAGTTTCATGTGAAATCAGAGCAAACCGTTACTGAGGCCAATGACACTAGACTAAACATGTTTGCAACCAAAGGATTATATAAGCTCTGAGAAATCAGCTGGTGAGTGGTGGCACCCCCTGACAGGTCCAAAGGTTAGTCAAAAACGTTAATAAGGTCACCTTAATAACAGCACCATGTTACTAAAGTTCACTTCTTTTCTGGATCAGTGATATATTTACAAACAAAGCCAGACAGGCATGAAGGCTGTAAGAAAAGGACTGTCATGGAATCTGCTGGAATAGGAAATATTGACTGGAAATTCCCTAGAAAACGCATATAGATTGCAGCATACATTTACTAGTTTAATGGGGTTAATATAAAATTTCTAGGATCAATAGTAAAACAACATGTTCAGCTAAAAAAAACAAATTTTTTTTTACTTAAGAAAAGATAATAGCTTATAAAAATTTGGATTATATCAATTTGTTATAGCAATTTTAAAACTGGCAATGAAACTGCCCAGATTGCAGTAATGTTTTAGCTAAAAGGTTTTTATTTACGAGAACATCAAAGTAAATTTAAGCTCATCATGAGAAACACAATTAGTTTAAAAGTGGGGAACTTTCCATCCGTTTGGTGTGCTACAAAATAAATCTGTTTTATTAAAACCACTGTGTGTAAACAAGGATGCAGATCAGTGCCCTGGAATGCAGAAATGATGAAAAATTAAAACCAACAGCAGTTAAGATATGAAGCCAATATAAAAAAACCAACAAACCATTTGTTTTAGTGCTGATCATCAGTCTAATAGGAGGCTCTTCATATAAGTGATTTTAACCCATCAAGTGTGAATGGAGGAGTTGATCCAGATGCTCTGAATGTACTCACTCTCTTTCTGGCTGGAGTTGGGGGAAACCACACCGACCCATGAGCTTCTCTGCCGACGGATTTCCGCCCATGTCTTCTTGGTTGATCTGTGGATTGCGGCCTCGTAGCGTTCCTGGGAAACGCAACGGAAGATTACGGCTGTTAGAAATCAATTGAATGATATAAATCAGCTGAACAGCCTGCTTTCAGGCAACAAGGTCTGATTCTCATAGCCGATTTCAACCCCCCCCACCGGCCATTGCCACACTGACCTCTCACCCTTCAGTGAACTATCATCTCAGCTATTAGAAGTATGGTGATTTGTAAATGTGCCGTTTTAAACAGTTTTAGCCTGTTTCCATCCACATACTTTGTTCTTCTCCAGTTTCTGTTTCTGCCTCTCTTCCAAAGCAGCTCGCCGTTTCTCTGCTTTGATCCGCTGCTCCTCCAGCTTCCTGCGACGTTCCTCCAGCTGCTGCTCCCTCAGCTGCCGCGCCTTCTCCTCCTTCTCCAGCCACTGGTTCTTTTTGGCAGCTGTTGTATCAAACAGAGGACGTGTTAGGGAGAAGAGTCTCAAAGGTTTCCTTTTCCTCATTTCTCACCTGGGACAAAACAGACCCATCTGTCCAAATGAGATGAAATATTTTGGCTTGTTGTTTTAATAAATCTTTAAATAATTTGTGATTTATATTCTTTTAAACAAATAAAACATTTAACGATTTTATGTCTTAAGACAAAAAGCATCATCGATTTTGAGCTTATTTACCTTTAAATCTGTGGCTTGACTTAGAAAAGCTTAAGATCCGAGTTTGGTCAAAAGTTAAATATTTAAGCTTTGTCTTCGTAAAAGGTTAGGCCGACTAAATACCTCTGAGGTGACATTTTATAGGTTATTTCATTCATGCATCCACGAAACCATATTTTAATATGCAAATCATTTTTTGTTACTCAGCATTTTATAAAGGGCAGTAAGAGGCCTCATTTCCAGAGTAAAGAGATCAGCATTTTCTCTCAAACCACTAAAGAAAACCTCCACGAAGAATCGGTTGGTGCTTATTCCTCTGACATCAAGCAACTCGTTGTGTTTTTTTCTCAGAAGACTGTGATGGATAACTGCAGAAATGTTGGAGGCTAGGGCTTTAAAATTTATTGTAAGGCACGCAGTTTGTCTTTCATGTGAAGATGGAACAAAAAGCCGACTACCCGGGCCCTGCTTGCCAACACTGTGCAGCAAAGCCAATGAATGCTGCAGTGCAGATTTGTTTGTGCAGCTTGATATAAGAGAAATTGGTGGTTCTTTAAAAAAAAAAAAAAACATGCAGGACAAAATTGGCAAGAATTGCTCTTAATTAATCCCAAAATAGTAATGAAATTCTCAAATCGATCATAGTTTCAGACATTAACCCAGGGTCAAGCTCACACTAAACAGAACAACAATTAAAAGTTTAATTTGACAAATTTAGTTGCAATTGGTTCACATGTTAATCTGGTTAGAAGAATTTTGCTGTGGATTTTGGTTTAAACCTCATTTTAAAACCTGTTGTAATAAGAGATGAGCTGTGAAATAGCAGATGTCTTTATCCATACACCTAAAGTTAGTCTAATAGCTAAGAGCTATTGATATTCAGCCACTCACATTCCAGAGCTTTAAATTTTAAACAGATGCCCAAATCTGAAAGTGCAGCTCATGGATCCTGGACCGTCTATAGACAGAAATCCAGATTGATTTAGATAACAGTAAGGTCGTTAAAAAGCCAGAGACAAGCTTTATCATCGGACATGAAAGATTTACATTTTCCCAAAGACTGCAAGGTATTTAAGATGACATCAGTAAAAACATGAAAAATGTCAATACTTTCTACTTCAATAGATCTCAGCTGCTTGATGATAGATTGGTAAAGTGGGAGTTTGTGTGGTATTGCAGTGCGGTGGTTGAAGTCTTACTTGAGAAGATTAGACTATTTTCTGTCACTTGGTCATTATAAACAAGTCAAGTCAATTTTAGTGTTAAATTTAAGAATCACATCTAGTTATACCTCAGATTATAATAAACAACTTTCCATCTGTGCCAATTCATCACAGAGATCAAACTGTACAGGTTGATTAAAGGCTGATACTGATTATTTTGGCATCAGTTTAACAGATCCCCAATATGTGCTGCCAATGTGCAGATATATTGAAGCCGATATTTCTTTTTGTTCCTCTGTTTACACAACCCAACTGACACACTGATAAAAAAGATAAAAATCTCAACTTAAACAAAAAAAAGATTAAAAAAAATTAACAAAAACCAAAAAATAGCAAACGGAGGAAACGCCAATGCAAGCTCGGCACATAATCTCAAGACATAGCCTAATATGACCTAATAAATCGACCAATGCATGATGCAGAGTAAGTGTGTTTATCCCATCAATTTAGGGGGAGAAATTACAGACAACTCAATAAGCCTTAAAAACAGAGAGCTAAAGTAGTCATGGATCCATAAAGAAGGTCTACATAAGCCAACTTACTGCATACATAAAATGATTAGCAGGATAAAGAATAAAACATAAAGATGCTATTTTTCATTAGCTCCGATAAGCATAATGGTTTCTTTATAATGTTCATATGTAATGTATAGAAGTCATTGATTCCTATAATAGGATTTAAAACATTGCTTACAGCAGCTTCCCTTAAAATGCCAGATATTATTTTATCAATACATTTTAGCGTGTCTTCGTTTTGTTTTTTTCTTGTTTTTTTTTTGTAAGGGTTATGAAATTTGACCGTTTTTAAAAATGTGTTCATCTTTCAAGTATTTTTTTTTATTTCTCTTTGTATCCAAGTAAACTCAAGAAACATTTCCTTGTTTGTTTCTAGAAAAAACATCATTTGTGCAGAGGAACCAAAACCTCTGTTTAAGCCGACATTGTAAACACAGGCTTTGTCTGAAGAGTCTTCTGTTATCCCAGTCTGACAGTGAATTAGATAAGACCCATACCATCTGGCGTGCGCCTGTGATCTCCCAATTAGACGGATCCACAGCATCAACTGTGTCAAACACATCTTACAGCATTCAAACACTCGGATTAGACAACAGACAACACATTACTGCCAAGTAAAATGAGGAAATCTACACAAAGTGTTACGATTTTGTTTGCACATTTGCTGCAAGCGGTCGAACTAAAGATATCTACTCTAAATGCATATCTTTTTCCAAAAATTTAATTATATGTTCCGTCTAATTTGGTGACAATATCACGATTGAATATAATTTCACAGTGTCCCCAGAAAACCTCTAATTTGTCAAGGAAGACTGTAATCAGTGGTTTCATTGGTTCCATCTTCTATAATTGGAGCAGGAATATGACCAAAGTTCACACAAAGGACAGGTTATCTGTCAGCCTCTGGGCACCACATCAAATGCATTCATGTACATTAAGGAGAATGGTTAAAGGATCATGTGGCTGAATGCTTGATGAGGAGAATGTTTATAGAGAACAGAGGCTAACATTTAGTTGGATTTGATATGGGAAAAACAAAGCATGACAAAAAAAGATATCAATGGAAGAAATGCAAAAAAAAAAAAAAAAAAAAAAAAAAAAAAAAAAAAAAAAAAAATGGAAGAAATAGCCCTAGAGCTGGGCAAGANAAAAAAAAAAAAAAAAAAAAAAAAAAAAAAAAAAAAAAGATAAAAATGGAAGAAATAGCCCTAGAGCTGGGCAAGATCACCAAAATATCCCTTTTTATTTTACATTTTTTGTTCTGTGCCGCTTTCAGATTAAATATAAACTGACATGTTTATAAGCATTGAAAAAATAAAAACAGAGATAATGTGTGTTACATGTTCTTAGTTTACTTTTCTTTTTTGTGATTAATAGAGCTGCACAATATATTGATTCACAAAGAAAGCTGATAACACCCATAAGGAAGAGTTTGTAATAAATATTCTTCTATTTCCACACCTGATGTATGTGAACGATGGACGGTGATAATAATTCTCAAAATTTCCATTTAGTGTTTCTTATGATGCAGCCCTTGTTTCAATGATATTTCTTGGTGGATTACCCAACTCTAGTTTATACAGCGAAGAATCACAAGTGAAGACTTTCAGAATGAACTGAATGATTCGAAATGAAAGAGGCCATCACCACCACCACATTAACACAGGTGAGTGGCTTACCTTGCAACTTGCTGAGCTCTTCTGTAGGAGGAAAGAATGAGAGAAGACAGGAGCAGCTGTCAATCATGCAAAGCAGTGCAGGGCCAGAGTGGAGCCAGGTGGTTTCAGCCAAACATTACAAATTCTAGCTAAATTAAAACAGTGGGGCTGTGTCAGACCACCATACTATTAAACTTTAAGTTCGAATTAAAAATGAGCATTTGTGTGTTTTAAATGCAGTGTTATTTTTTACCCCCATCATGCATATTAATGTTTGGACCATTTCATTATAACTTAGGTTGTGACACAGACAGTGAGGTGAGAAGTTCAGCAACATGTTAGCAAACACTGCTTGCAGAAACATGCAGAAAATAGACTCCTGCTTATGAAATGCCTGCTTAGATGATAACTATGTTACTCTTTATCGTTTCTTCAGGGACCAAACCTGCTCTTTTTTTGCTCCAGTCGTCTGTGAAAAGTGCATGTTAATTGCAGCTATCCAGTACACGGAAAAAAGCTACATGTTCCACCCCAACACAAGGGGGAGCTCTAATCGCATAATGCTTTCACACATTGCTTCCACTTACCTAGATACTTGGCCTTCTCCTCTCTGCGTTCTTTAGCAAGCTTCTGTCTCTCCTCTGACTTTGGGACATCTGAGATGGGAATGAAATAAAAGAAAAAATGGAAGGTAAAGGTGAGCTATAATCCTGTATCATTATCAGATTACCCAACAGCAATACAATGATCTGTTTTAATCTTTTTATAAACAATGTCTTACAACTAGATTCCTTCCCCAAGAACAGTAATTCATTTTGTTCAGGACTCAAGATATTTTAGGTGATATCAGACCAACATAAAGCCATACGTCATGGTGAAGAGAAAGAAAAAGAACAAATAGTTTTTCTTTTCTTTTTCCTTTAAAAGTGTGTCTTGCATTTGTATAGAGCCCCACCCTTTAAATTAATCTATAGAACCAACTTTTGCTTTCGTTATAATTGCAGCTACAATTCTTCTGTGATGGGAAATATGTGCCTGACAAATTTGGCACACAGCATTTGTAGAGATCACTTGGGCTCTGTTCGAAGGAAACAAGCGCTGCTGAATAGAAAAGCTTGAGAGAAGTTCAGTGTTCTTATATTCGAGATTTTAGAAACGGGCCAATATATTCTGGAGTCTAGTCTTTTAGCTGATATCAATATCCGACCAGGAAATCCCTAATTTCAGTACCAAGGACATGGATTGGGGTGCATGCAGTGATGACTTGTTATGAATATTTGACCTTCTTCCTTCTCTTCCTTGCAGGCTGGATCCTTTGATTAAATCCTTGTTCCTGTCTGTCAATCTAAAGTAGCAGCCAGGTCTTGGTAGGTTTGTTGCTCTGCCATGATGCCAATATTTACATGATGGATTAAACATGGCTCTGGGATATTTCTATAACTTTGGGTGTTTTAATAATATTCTAAGACTTCTATATAGAAGCACTTCCACACCTTTATCCCTGCGATGTTTCTTGGTCTTTCTGATGCTGTTTTGTTCATTAACATTCTCCAACAAACTGCTGAGGCCTTCATAGAACAGCTGTATTTATATTAAACTAAATGTCGCCCAGAAGGGACTTTATTTACTGATAGGAAGACTTCTGAAGGCTTCCTATCAGAATACACACTACACCTCAGGTTTCATTTTGTAAAACAATAGCGGAATGCTTACTTTTACTTCAACTTCAAAATTATATAATACTTAAAATAAAAACCAATCAAATACACATTTGAATATTCCCAACAGAAAATATCCAGCAAACAGCTGAAGCCTAAGAAACTCCTCTAATAGCCAAAATTAACAAGCCAACCACCGAACATCTAGAAGAACTTTACCACAATTTGAAAATACAAATTGACTGACCAGTGCAATAACAACAGACACATTTTTAACTGCATCTGAACTAACAAGGTCAGGGTTTCATGTCTACAAGAAAATGCAAGCAGAGACAAGCAAAATACTATAAACTCTGAAGGTAATGATTTATTATCATCTTTCTTGACAAAAGGAAAACATCTTTAGAAAGTGTGGTGCAGGGAAGGCCGCCTCCTCTCTAGAAGAGCTGAAGCAGGAGGCAGGGACAGCAGATTTATATCTAGATGTGTGTAGATGTTTGAATTGAATACGCAGCGCCTGAAGGAGAGCACTCAGACCTCATGTATTCTTCGCATACACCTCAAAAAGCACTCAGCTGTAGACAACAGGGGGAAATAATAAAAAATGCTGAACCACTGAAAGAGATTCAAACCACAAACTAACATTAAGTTTAAAGGAAATTGGAGGAAAAAAAACACACTTGTTTCAGTACTACTGATATAATTTTTAAGAAGGTATGCTGATATTTCCCATGGATTTACAGATGTTTCTACAGAAGTCAGGCTTTCAATATGAAATGTCTAAAAACTACAGAATGTAAGGAAGATGAGTGAAGAAAAATATATGGAAGACAATAAACAGATGGACAAATGAAACATGTGCATTGAAGGATAAGCTAATAATTGGAAGGACAGACAGATGGAAGAAGCGATATTTGGATGCGGGAAAAATGGACAAACAGATGGAAAACGACTTTGATGGGAAGTCAAACAAATTGGAGGCCTGACAGAGACGTATGAAGAACATTTAGACTTTGCATTGTCATAGTCAGAATCAGGAGTTCATTCTAAAATCTCTCCTTTTATCATTAAATCTCCCATGTAAAAAATATAGGTCGCCTATTTGACAACTCATTGAGGTCATTCAAATGGCCATCTTCTCCTGGTTCAATTCTCAATGCTGCATCATCTCCCTTCGTCTACACAGTCCAGATATTCAGCGTCATAGAGACAGGAAGTCCTCCAACAGGGTGCAGCTTGAATCATTAAACACAGAAGCTATCTGCTCTGCAGCCTCTCAGAGAAACAACTGCTGACCCACTTTGATATTTATAGAAAGATGGAAAGACCATGAGCACAGCCTTGGTTCTAGCGGAGTGGCTCCATTTAGAACTCGCAGAGCACGGTGCCTCAGAGGCAAAAACAGACCAGATTATTAAATACGACTTAGTGTAGGATACAGGTTTAAATTATATACATATACGCTTCCAAAAAAAAAATGCTCCACATGAAATAAAATATGGAAAAAGAAATAGTATGCAGCAGTTGTCAGCGAAACCAGGAGCTTCATTCTTTTATTTAAGTAATTATCAGGTCACAAATAGTTCTCACTGCCAAATAGTGCAAGGTCTAACCCTCGTAGGAAATGGATTTACACAAATGGGAAAAGTTGAAATGGGTTAAAAGGAAGGCAACAGTGTGATTCTGGAATCTGGTAAATAACAAGTCTTAGATTTGATCATTTTAAAACAAGCCTGTCCTTAAATGATTTGATTGCATTAAATGATTACAAGTAAATGAGTGAATTCAGCAATAAATCAAACAGTGTAACTCTGATTCTTAAAGCCCTAAAAAGCTGCATTTTGGTGGATAAGGAGGGAAAAATAAAGTTAGAGTAAAATATTAACAAGGAGACAGAAAGGCTTACACTCCATAAAGCCGGAAATGTCTTCCTATGAGTTTGAATTCAAGAAGAAACAACTGCAGAGCAGCTGCCAGGTCAGATGAGCTGCCTTCCTGACCTTACTGCCTGAAATAGGACTCCTTATCCCACATGATTATAGATTGGCTCCATTCACTTTCTAACACAGGATATTTAATCATATTAGGAATATTTTCTTTACTAACATCATTAGGCTTGAAAATGTTGAGCTACTTAATCCTCTGATAATGTTACGTATTAAACTTTGTTCCACCACTTGAAAAGAAGCTGCAGCCGGTTTATTGGATTGTGTCTTTGGTCTGAAAGCCTGTGGCCACTGCTTAGAGTCAGGCTGCCTAAAGAGAGCTGCTGGGACTCCAGCAGAGTGCACTGTTATCATAACACTGCCTTGAGTCCAAGCCAATACCTCTGCCTTTAACTTAAAACAATGACCTGTTTCCAGATACAGCGCCAGTCCAGTCCTTCACTCTGTAAGCAAATAACTTCACAGTGAGGTGCTCAGACACACCCACATTCTCAGTGTTTCTTTGCCACTACAGTAATGTATTTTTAAGCCTGGTGGGACTTTGTTAGGCTTTCCTCAACTTCTGCTGAGTTTGGATGAATTTTATAAAGTCAGATTGTGGATTCTGTGGTTGGTCTAGGGCTGCAACTAACGATTATTTAGCTAATCGATAATTCTGTTGATTATTCTTTTAATTAATAATCAGAAGGGAAAAGGTTCCTTATAGAAGGGTTTTTACAAAATCAAACAAGGTGAAACTAAAACTTTTCCAATTGAGGAGTTCTGGATAGAGTATGTTGATAAACCTAAGAAGTTTTTTTATTTGTTTTTTTTTGTTATCTAAAATGCAAAACATTTATATATTTTATTTTTACAATTTTGATATATTACTGCTCTAATTGGGTCGCTCTGTCAGCTAAAGGCATGTTTTAGAGTCTCTATACTCCAGTTAACGATTAATCGATTACTTGATTAGTTGATATTAGATTATTTCAATAATGGATTAATCACAATTAATCCGATTAATTGTTTCAGCCCAAGGTCAGTTTTTTTCTGTGTTATTTTTTGCCTTCTTCAAAATGTATTGTTGAGTATTCTATCCAACTTAATTTCTTTTTCCTTATGCAAATTGGTATGTAAGGGATTGGAGGAAAAAACTGAAAAAAGTGAATCCACATTTCTTAACTGCTGACTTGAAAAAAAAAAAGCCTAATAGGTTATTTCCATCTAACCACAAACTTCAGCACCTTAAAGGTGATGATAATATAAACTATAATTTTAGTGAAGGCTGTAAGGAAACAATAGTTGATTTATTCTGGTGTTTGTCGACAAAGCATCTTTAAAGTAAACCTTAACTACAGTTTATTGCTGATCACACTTATAATAAACTCAAACCTTATTTTCATGTCTTTAATCTGCTAGTTACTGTATCCAAATCTGTACTCATAAATCCAATCTATTCAAATGTATCCAAAATTCACCGAATTGTTGTATTCAAAGTAAGAATTACACTCCTAAAAATGGTCAGCAAGAACCACAAGAGCCTTGAAAACATTTGATCTTTTTAAGAATGTTTTGGAAACTTTTGGCATTTCCTATTTACAGTTTAAATGACTGTGCCTTTATGCGAGTCAAGTTCTGTTTTGTTTTTCATAATACAGTAAAAGAAAACATCTTTAAAGAAAAAGGAAACAGTATTCTCAGTGAGAGTTCATGTCCATACAAATACTGCAAATCAGCAAAGAACCTCATGGAATTGAAAAAAATATATACATTATTTCTTTGTGTGAAACATACACACCTTTGTTTTGGGTTGTGTAAGAGATTCAGCCATTTGCAACCCTTATGCAACTTGTCTTTTGTATAATTTTTTTGCCGTTATTTTTTCCAGAAGGCTGTAGTGCTGGATTATCATCACCCATGCGCATTTCTGCACCATCACAATATCCAGACTTAGAAGCAGAGATAGATTGAAAAAAGGGGGTGTGATAGTTCCTTTTTGTCCTCCATCATTATGATACCAAAAACTTTTTTTCTGGACAAATCAAAGAAAATTACTTCCTCCAGCAAATGGAGGAAGGGACGGTTGATGCACCTTAAAACTAGAACACACCGAATCAGAAAATCTAATGAAACAGGTCATACTGCTTGGCGCTCATTGAAAGTCAATTGGGATGCTCACACCAGACACGATTTTATGCTAGTGGGCTTGGATAGGTCCGACTGAGATAGACCCCAGGTCTATTTTAGTCGCACTACGCAGCAATTTCTGAAGGTCTGACAAGAAGAGCGGAGCTACAAAGTAAAACTCATCAACTTTGGGGGAAAACAGAAAATAAAATCTGTCAATCATACAGGAAAACTGTCACGTTTTAAGTCACGCAGAACATATTTAGCAGGCAGGACAGACTTGTGCAAAAACAATCAATGAGACATTGAATAAAGAATACTTTAACCATGATAAGACAGAAAATGTATAAAGTAGGGATTCTCTTTAAGCCTTGGAAAACAAAACGAGGGACAGAAAGAGTAGTTTATTAATCTCACAAAAAAAAGAGCTTCAGGAGGACAGAAAACAGATGAATAAAAATAACAAGGGCAGACAGAGCAAGTAAGCATGGCTTCACTCTTCCCTCTTTATGAAAAAAAAAAAAGAAACAAAAACTCTGACAGACTTCACAGATCTCTCTCTGAGAACCATCTTTCACCGACCTGTAAGCATAGAAACCGTCCCAAAGCCTTTAGTGCTGCGTTTTTTTCTTTTAACATAGTTCCCATTATATTTTTAATATAGGCCTATAAAAATTCTCTCTCTTCTGGTTTCAATAACTCTTCATAATCTGTCCAAGTCAAACGTGGGAAATTGTTTTAATTTTTCTATAGCACAGAGACAGAAGCGAGAAAAAGAACAAAAAAGCTTCCCAGATCTGCACACCCTGCACAGTCAGAGCCTCTCTATAGGCAGTCAGTATGACGTGGAATAAAAATCGTATCTAAGATTAAAAAGTCGTACGCCCACAGTGCCTTTACGTGTTCATCTGGGATGGCTGCAGGATACTCTTATTTTACGCATGAACAAATCTGCTGATGCTGATTCGAGGAAAAATGGAAAACAGTTTGAACTTTTAAAAAAAAGAAAGGGTTCTGCCTTAATATTTTGACTACGATGCAATTCAAAGACTGAAAAGTTCTGGTTAAAAGGGAACAGAAAAAAACAGCATGACTTTGCACAGAGGGAGGAAAAAAAAAAAAAACAAAGCAGGTGAAAACTTTGACGCACCACTGAAAAGAATGTCAGATTTTTAGGCAGATTTGCTCAAAAAGATACCGAATAGAAAGAGAAGGAGGGCAGCCTCAGTTTGTTACCTCTTTTTGACCTGTGTATAGGTGATGCCGGAGAGCATGGTGATCGAGAGAGGCCTGGTTTCACTGGGGTCGTCGGTCTTTTATCCGTTTCCTTTTTAACCGGAGCCTCAATCTGCTGGGTGCCGTCCATCTTCAGGGGGCTGCTTTCTCCTTCTGGGTCAGGCCTCAACAAGGTTGTTTTTAGGGCCGAGCCCGGAGCTGGTTAAAGAGAAAGACACGAGGCAGTTAACAGGTGAGTGACTGAGGACAGCGAAGGCAGCACAAATAACAGATCTTGACTTGTTTCTCTTCATTCCATTCGCAGCTGAGTCCACGAGGCAGATCGGTGTGGCGTCAACCATGTAGTCATTAGGTGGAGTTCTTGTCTCAGAGGAGAAAAATCCCCTCCTCCTAAGAACTAATAATCAGTCTGATTTCAGAATTTTTCACAAAACAATTAATAAAGCCTAATTTAGTGACATTGAGTGAAACCAGAACATCAACCAATACCAAAGGGAGAGATCAGATCCTATTTGGAACATTATAAGAGCAGACTGACTGAAAGAAACAGCCAACAAAATAAAACACAGCAGCTTAAATCAGAAACTTATTTTTGGTGACAAACGCCTAAAAAAATGTTTAAATAAAGAGACGTAAGGGTGGTGGTTTGGGACTGCAGTGAGAGCATGACTCAACGTTTGGCAGACTGCTGAACTTTCATGTCCGTCTCAAACATTAGTTTGTCTCGGCTTAGACTGCCAAAGAAAGACACTCACAGCAGGGACGCTTGGCTTTGTCCGCCTACTACTGTATTCCCTCCACTCCATATGGAACCAAACTAAGGCACATTTACTTCTGTCAAGTCTGGGGGTAAACACTGGGACAACAGATTAAACGACTGACAGTAGGGAGCCGTTTCAAAGGAACTTCAGTTATTTACTCTGCAAGTGACATGCTGTTCAAAAGTTTTTATAGAAAAAAGACAAATGAGCAGCGAGACCAATTCAGAGCAAACTTAAAGAGGGAAGATTTTTCATAGTTTTTTTTTTGTCTGTGGTTTATTTAGATCTATCATCTAAAAGTAGAAATTTACCGTTACAGGTTTGTTTTGTTTGTTTTTTTAAGACTAATGCAGAAAAAATTGTAAAATCAGCCAAATATACCTGCTGGTTGATGTATCGGCCTATCTCTATCCAAAAGTGTTTGGTATGATTTCAGATGAGCTTCTGCCTCATAGCAGAAATACTCTGCGGCCTAAAGGCGGATATGGAAAGGTTAGGTCATCGATACTGGATGTGGAAAACTTGCTGAGACTATGAGCATCAGCAAAGCCTCATAGAGTCTATAAAAGTTTTCAGGTGGGAGATGAGACATTAGGTTTCCATTGTCTGAGTTTGCCTCGATTAAATAAGCATTCCCAGGCAGAGAGGGGCCATTGTTGAGGTCTCTGCTTGGCAACGGGACAGCAGCCAAAACACTGCAATGACAGCAAGAAGAGAGAGGAAGCAGAGGGGGATGGTAATGAGATAAACTGCAAGCAGAAGATGAAGACTAGGATCCGTTCAGGGCAACAAAAAGCAGCCCAGTAGAAACAGAAGCTGGTAATCCAAAGAGCTTACCACAGAGACCAATAATGCCATTAAGGACAAGACAAAGCAATATGTTTTCACCTTTTTGCACCTGCATTTGTCTTATCCAGATCACTTTACAGCCGTTAAACAGCTAAATCCCTCAGATGTATATGCAAAAAAGTGATGCAACAGAACTAGAGGTATTCATGCCGCAACCCACGGCCAAACAAAAGTTTCCTCCCAGTTCCATGACAGGTAATCTGACATCTAAGGTAACAAGAGCTGTGGAAGCGATATCTATCTTTTATACACCTGAGATGTGGAGTCAAAGCTACTGCTCATACAATATCATCAATGATGAAAACAAGAAATATGCTTCACAATCTCTGGAATGCAGGAGTCATTGACAATGCATACCAATGAATACCTGAGGCTCTCAGTGTAAAATGTGATGGGATCAGAGGGAGGGCTGCTGCTGCAGAGCTGAAGACTAAAACAAGGCCTGAATGATGCCAGCTTTTGTAGGTACAGACAGATAAGCAGAAGAAAGTTCACAGCAGAGGACTTGTCTTTCTACGTCAAGGAGAATACTTGACTAATATTTGCATAGAGGAACTAATACACAGGCCGCTTAACTTAATAAAAACATTTGTCTTTATTTAAGATTTTATGTACTGCATTATACAAGATTTAAAACAAAAAATCCATTGAAAGTCATTCTAAATCATCATTTGAGCAGAGTATTTAATCTCTGATAAGCTAGTTTTATTCTCAAGCCTGGCAGAGAAACTGCAACCACAAGAGGACCACAGCCAAAATCCATTAGTCCATCTTCCTGCGGCATTATTTCATATTAATGATATTTACGAATCATGAACATCTACTTATTCAAAGATGCTGAGATTAACAGTCTTTTAACAGACAACACATTAAATGCAGATTATTGAAAATGGAAAAACAGGCCAACCAATATTTCAAAAATATCGTTGTCTTAACAGGTTTAAGTCATGTTAGGTAAAGCAATTTTATCTCATTAAAAAAAATAGTACGGTAATAAGGCCTTTCTTCTTTATCAACTTGCACTTAATCAAGGTTTAAAATAAAGCTGCTTAAGTCTTTACATACACATGATGTGTATTTGAAAATGAATAGATTGCAAAATATGCACATTATCAGAAACTGCTTCATTAAACGTCACACAAAAATCCATAACAGCAACTCCCTTCTAGCATAGTTACAACAAGCAGGCAAAGCAGCATAAAGATGAGTCCATTAGAATGTGAAAGTCATGTCTAACTCTAAAGGGACCCATGCAGGGGTGCCTGGATATGTGCATGCCTGAGCACAGTATGACAGCAAAATGACAGGTTGGAAGTCAGCAGGTTTTAGGGCAAGTCAGCGCCATTTTTATTCTGTAAAAATGGACACTTGGAAAAATATACACAGTTTAGATGAAGACCAAATGAAAACTAGGGCAACGAATACTTCTACCAGAGAAAATGAGATTTTGCTGAAATCCAATGTCACACTTCAATGATTCTTTCAGCAGTCTTATAAATAGCCCTTTTCAAAGTTGTATACTATAGAGATTATTACTTTCTGTGTGCATAAGTGCATAAGAACATCTTTTAAGTTTAATTTGACATCGAAGGGGGTTTGTCCAAGCAATAAAAACCTCATTATATAAGTTTTATTGGAGAGCCCTCTGTATTTAAGCAGGCCTTTCTTCTTTTTACCCAAATAAGAGAATAGGGGTTAGGGCTGGGCAATGCGACTTAAAAAATCTAATCTCAGATTTTTCCCTGCAAAATCAGATTAATCCCTTTCCCCCGCTTCTCCCCAAGTTTCATAATGAAAATGAAAAATGACATGCATAACTTTAAAAAAGCTCCCATTTCAATCACCCTATCTGGGAGGTGACCTTCATTTAACGTGCAACAAAGTTTAAGCAATAAACAATGAAACATTTTACAAACTTAACCCCTCCAGCTACAGGGATAAAAAAAGTGAGCTTGTTTAACAGTTATGAGCAGACATCTAAGTACAAGAAGTAATGAACTGATGTCCCTCTGAGCTACGGGAGCCCACAGAGAGGATTGGAGGAAGAAAAAAAATCCACTTTTTCACAAATATTAAGTCCTCAAATAAAAAAAAAAAGAATAAAAATAACCCTAATTCAGCAAATCAATAAAGTGATTAATCACCCAGTCCTACATTGGATATATACCATAATGATTAAATCTAAAGGCCTGGCACTAATCGCTTCACTAATCTCATTTGCAATAAACTGATTCCAAATATTTTCAGCATCGTAATGAATTTAAGCATTTAAATGGAAAATTCTCCATCTTAGACTGGATAAGAGAAGTGAATTTCAGTGAGGGCTTCATTCACTCTACTGACTGGTAGCAGAGAGGCAGCATTACATCAATCTGAGCTTCACAAAGACCAACAAACAACATGGTTACTTGTGTACCTTCTTCATCGTACTAATCAGAGCATTTTAAAACACACCTTACCAGAAGTAAGACATCAATGTTTAAGAGTTTTGAAAGGGTAATTGTTTAAAACCTTTGTATCCATTCCAGACTAATCTAATGCCCTTCAGTGTTTGAAGGACCTGCTGTTGTTCCACTGCAGAGGGGCTGCAACTGATGTTCAATTTACAACATCCAGAGTTCTTTCACTGCCATGCCGGGATACAGGGCAGGGTAAAAATATGGGCCAGGGCATGCAATATTTATGAAGCCAGGAGCTTGTCTCTGAAGCACAGCTCTATTCTAGCCAAGCAGCCCACAGTAGAAAAAGTAGTGAGTGCAGCAGCGAAACCGCTAATTAAAACGACTACAGCCCTTTATTACCAGGATACAGAAGGGCTGGATTCTGCAAAATATAAGCAGAGCATAATACAACACGATTCACAGATAACATGGACATAAAAAACAGAAAGAATTGATGAATGAGATCGAGTGAAAGAATGCAAAGGTAGTAGATTGGAAAGAGTAAAAACTGAATCTAAAGACATAGAAGAGGAACTCTGGGAAACAACGCTGCGTTTCATTTGGGACGGAGCAGGGGACAAATGAACTACCTCATCGCTTGCTCCAACCCATCACACCCCCCACCGTTGTGTCCATTAGTTTCCAATAGGATGATGTAAGAGAGCAAGGGGCCCAGACACACAGAGGAAGCGCAGAGTAAACAACAAGCAGCGGCTCCGCTGCCCCACACTGAACTCTGAGCGAGTGTCTTTTCAGACCAAAGGTTTAAGTGGTGATTAGAGGAGGAAATAGCATTTATAGGTGGGAAGTGAAGAGACTTGGCATTGACCATGGAAAGCTGCTTCGAAACGTTTCAGTTTAACACAGGGGTATTCAACTAACCTTGGGCCCCGTGGCCCTCGAAGATGTTCCTCTGTTGCCACAGACCGTTTTCTAATGACTGCAGTACTGACTTAGAATGCCATTAGGACTTTCAAAGGTTTGTTAATGAACATCTAATTTAAAGGACGTAAATAAGTAATGACTTTTAATGTTAATAATAAATTGCTCCATGTAAATAAACTAAAAAATAAATAAAGTATATAATGTAATAAATATTACTACTGTAGGATCCATTAAACAAAGAAACAATCAACAATAATGCAGAAAACCATTTTCTTCAACTAATCAGATGCTGACTAGTCCATTCATAGCCAATCCAGACACACAGAGCTACTTCTACATACTGACTGAGGAGACCAGCATTTATTCACTGCTATCCAATAGACAGGAGAATACTAATGCTTCTGTCACTGTCTGCTGCAGCTTTCTGCTCATCACCTGGCCTGGACTTGTAACAATGCCAGGCATTTAGCCTCTGCTCTCCTCTGAGCCAGTGTGTGCCACAGAGCTGCTGAAAGGAGCTGCTTATCCGAGTCCCTACGGACCCTACATCTGCTGCTGTCAGGAATCATGCCTCAGCAAACACCGACCTAACCTAGATGGCTTAACCAGGGGTAGGAGAGAGATGGACGGATCAAAGCTGCAGAAGATCTAAGCTGTGGTCAATGATATCAGAACACACCCTGTCAATAACTATGGAAATGTCTTTGCAGGTTTCCATCTGGTTTGTTTCCTAGATGTTTTTTGTTTGTTCATTTGTTTTGTTTTTTAAATCAGTTGGTAGTGACGGATTCATCCTGTTTCCTGGTCTCTTACATCTCTGAATTACATAAAGGCAACAGAAAAATGGAAACCCTTTTGTCCTATTTTTATTGACCTGAATCGTTGCCAGACTCAAATCAATTAACTTTTCTATTTCAGGGATGATAGTTAATCAAATTAATAGCGATTAATCATAATAGAAATAATCAACCAATTATGTCATCGATTAATTATTAACTGAAGTATAAAGACTCTAAAACATCAGATTCTGCTGAAAGAACCAATTCAGTGCAGCTACAAGAGATCTATTTTGCATTAAGACGAAAATCTTTGACTATAAAACATGTTCTCTGTTTAAGTTGTACCCAGAACTCCACAAGTGGAGTTTCAGCATTAAACTTTTATGTTTTAGTCATTCAAATACATTTAAAATGTGTTTTTTTCTTTCTTGTTTTATTAATTTAAACTAGGGCTGAAATAATTAGATTAATTGTGACAAATCGATTATTGAAATAATAATAATTATAATAACAATGAAAAATATGTAAAAACCTTTTTCGACTGTCAATATGCTCTATTCAGAACTCCTCAAGTGAAAAAGTTTTCTGGTTTCATTTCATTCAAAGTCTTCTTTAAGGATCCTTTTGCTTTCAGATTATTAATCGATTAATCATAAAAAATAATCAGACAGATTCAAACAACTGTTCCTTGCAGCATGTGAATTAGTGAGTATCTATTCTGTTAAAAAATAGAAAAATAATAATCACTGCAATGATCAAATAATGCAACAATTAAAAGCTGCATAGCTATTTCTGTTTCATTGCATTTCTTTTTTCCTATTGGCGCCAAGTTTGGATTTAATATTTTAGTGATAAGGCAGAAAACAACAATGAACAGACAATACAATCCTGTTAATGTTTACATGGAAAAACATTAACACAAAGATATAAGCTTAATGAGAATGGTGGGAGTAAAACTTTGGGATTTTCTATATTAATTTTAAAATGTATGTTTTTATAAAAAATACATTTCAACAAGAGACACCACAACTCCAAGATCTGAGAAATACTAAAAAATAAAATGAATATTAGAAGTTGTATAATGAGACTACTGTCATTCCTTCATGTACCTCAAAAGATTACAGTTCAGTTTTTTCCAGCTTTTTTGTTTACCTTATTGATCCGAGAAGTGTAGCTCTAAAGATATTGGAGAGCATTTCAAGTACATTGTGGTTAAAAACATCAAAACAAGCGGATTAAGATTCCGTAGCTGCTACACATACTTCTTTACTGGGGTTGCATATCAGTAAAAACATGCTAATGAGGTGTAAGAAATGGAAGCAGTAACAGCCCATCTACCAAAATAAACATTACCAGCATGGAGAGCTTGAATACACAGCACTTTAAATATAATCTATCAAATATGGCACCCAAGTAGTCCATGGCAATGGCCATATTATGACCATTGATAATCCGATTCGATGCATTCTGCAGCTCTTATTTTAAAAATTTGTGGAACCTTTTTGTGCTTTTACCAGGTTGTCAGTTCCAGTTCAATATGTGATACTGGTGTATCACATATTCATAGTGGGTTACAAAAACTAGCATAAGCATAAAGAAGGCGACTTCATCACCTCGCACACTTCCTGATAATAATGACACTAAAGCAGCACCTGACCTGTGCATTAAAAAGCAACGTGGATATTTTCACAACATTACCTCAAGTTTCAGTCATTCTAAGCACCACTCTCACAGCAGTTCACCATACAATTACAGCTAAGAACCATCATTTCAAGGACTTTTGTCTCCCCACATAAAAACCAAAAGCCTATTTGCAGTCAGCAGGATTACCATGTAGGTTTCTTTATGTCAGCCAAATTCAGTAAGAGAAGGTAAAAATCAACTACCTTCATAGATTAAAGGGGAAAAAAAGCTATGCACTGATGTTCTAATGTTTTGAAGCCTTTTTTAAGAAGCAGTAATACACGGGGAAAGGATGATCTGTTTGTACCACTGTAACGAAGCATATATGCCCTTTAGCTGGAGAGGAAGCGGTTTCTAATATTAGGATGGGTCTGCTGACTGGAACGTTCAGATAACCAGAGAGTACCGGAGCCCCATCTTGGATATTCTTAATCTGAGTGGAAGTGACAGAAAAAAGCAACACATTCCAAGCGCAGACTTCCTTTTACTGCACTTCCTCTATGTTCCAGGCAGACTGTCAGGCAGGTGACCGGTAGCAAACATAGGCTTTAGCACTGCTTCATCAGCAGCTACAAAAAAAAAAAAAAAGATACAAGGTGCAAACAAAATAATCCCGTCCTACTACTACAAATGCATGCTTTAAGAGCAACTAGCTCCTTTAGTTTCTAATAACTTCATTATTACCTTGCATGTTTCTAAATAATTTATATCATACTATGCTGCAAGTTTTGCTTTTAGGTTTTATGTGACACCATTAGTAGCTTCTGACTTGCCAAATGCAAGTAAAGTTCAAATGGGACAGTAAAAAAGCTTTTGCTTTTCTTCAGGTCAGTGATTTAAACATTGCCATGTTTAAATTTGAGACTACATTACGCTCAGCTGCACTGAATAAATACTGGGTGGATATGATTACAGACTATTGGCTTCAGAGATCATTGACAGAATCAGTGACATTTGGCACAGTAATAATATTAATAATAAGCTTATATGCTTGAGAGCTTGCCAGGAGTTAAAGATGTGCCTCTTGGGATATTCTGTTTTTAAGTAATTAAAAACAGATTATTTATACAAATACCTTCATCTTTTAGCAGCATAAACCACAGTATATGGACCATGAGAGGTTTTATTTGCACAGTCCTCGCTGTATTTGAGCTGCTGGGTTTAAAGTTCAAATGTGGAACGTTGATACAGTAAAAAAAAAAAAAACACATGCTTCCAATAATTGAATAAAACATACCTAAACCCCCTTGATAAACTAAGGTCTGAACTTCTCCATTTATTTCTGCAGGTACTTTTCCAGGGAGCTGGGTTCCACCTTCTACCCGCCCATGATGGGTCAACATCAGGATGGTGTGATTTACACCAGCTGGGTGCTACAAAATGGACTAGAGCAGACATGAGGCTTTATCTCTGTAGGGAGTTGAACTTAAGAGGCAGACGACTTCTCCTCCTTCAAATGTTTGAAATTCTCTTAAAACAAGTTTTGTACTGGATCATAAAACCTGTTTTTTGGGTTGGGGGGGTTTGTACAGTGACATGTTGCCGTCTTACCATGAACAAGTAGTTATAGGGAGACACGATCATGAAAAAGTTACGTTTCAGAAAGCTTCTTCTAGTTTGACATTTGTTATATTAGATGGACATGGCAAAAAAAATAAATAAATAAATAATAATAATAATAAATTGATTTTGATCTGTTTAAGCTTTGAACCTCTGAGATGACAGTGAAATTTTAAGCAGCCTTTAGGCCTTCTTATAATGAAGGTGTTTTTGTCAGGCTAGCCATTCTAGCTGCATCCATAGCCAATATAACTCACAGCTACAGCACTAATTTAGAGCTGAAACAATTAATTGGATTAATCGATTTCTGAAATAATCATAAATTAATTTAGTAATTGATTAATAGTTAACTGGAGTATCACCACTGCAAGTAGCAATTATACCAAAACAAACAAACAAACAAAAAAAATCAATATTGTGCATTAAGATCAAGTTTTCTTCTGTAAGCATGTTCTATCCAGAATTCTGGAGTGGAAAAAAATGTAGCTTCGCCTGATCAAATTCTGTAAAAAAAAAAACTTCTCTAAGGTACTTTTTGCTATCCGATTATTATATATTCATTGAGAAAATAATCGACAGATTAATCGATAAGAAAAATAATTGTTAGTTACAACTCTACACTAAATAAAACCAGGTCATCCTAAGGCGCTTAACAGAGTCGATAAAGATATCAGAGCTAGTTTATGAAACTAATCAACATGTCAACCCTAAAAAAAATGTCCTAGTTTTAAAATAAGTAAAACCCTGTTTTCTAGCCACTTCTCCCACTCTATCACACAAACACTGTAAGATATCACCTCTGCTTACTGCACAAATAATGTCAGCTTACAAATCAATTTTTCTTTGGAAAAATCTGTATAGCTGAAAAAGCTAATTGAAAATGACAACAGATCTGGGGCTAAAATTGCAAAATTACAGATTACATTTTTAATTTTCCTCTGCATTTAACACAAATATTAAATACATGCATATGCTCTCTTGCCCAGAGTTCACTGTCAGAGGGCTTAAATTTACTTGCAGCTCACATTCATGGATTTGTCCACCACTACAGCTCAGTGTTCCTTCCTGTGTGGCAGCAAACCAACTTTAATCAAAGTATTACCACAACCTGAAGGGCTGAAGTGAGAAAGTTACCCCTTGGTTCCATTGGATGTAGAAGCAGTGCATGTCACTGCTGGCCGCTCCTCTAAAACAGGCAGCCGTTCTATTTTTGCTGCTTCAAATCCATGTCAGTCTGGAGCAGAGCAGATCGTTCAGGAAGGCAGTCAGTTGATGAAAAGTTTACAAATAAAAGATTATGATGAGATATCATGGACTTATGTAAATATAAAATTATGCTCATACAGATAATTGACGGCTTTAATGTGACAAATAGAAGAGTGCCTGAAAAAAACGTAATATTTAAACTCTGTTGCCCAAAATATGGTGGTTAAATAAAGAGCAACCATGCGAGACGGTGATAGAACAGGTTAAAAAGTACTTAGCTGGTTCGTTGTTCTATTTCTAGCCTACAAGTACACTACTATAGTGTGGTGATGCAATGCTGACGTGATGCTGACGCTTCACTCTTAAAACGCTCCGGGTGGAATACGTCTACAGGAAGAAGCTGCATTAAAACCCAATGGAAACGAGGGGTTAGTGCCTCAGGGCCTGAAGTGCACTGCGGGATAGCGGGAATGGCGGATCATTATCTGATCCATCCGTGCAAATCCAGTTTTTATAATGCGGGAAATTACCTCTTCCAAAAAATTGCAATGTGTAGATACTAATGTTGATGTTTTCAGATCTGGACGAAGAAGAACATCTCTGCTACTCAGTGCGTACAGTTTTCTTTTTTAGTGCACCGTTTTGTTTTTGGCTAGCAAACCATTTGTTATCATATTTAATGTCTTTAACCTTTAAAATATTCCAAATATGGATCTCTGGCTAAAACGCAAATCTATGGTTATATCAAAAGAGGAACCATCTTCTAAAAAAGCAAATCAAAAGTGAAGCCAGACCCAGTGATGTCAGGATTGACCCAGATACCGCCAATCCTCCAATAGGCCTCAATATCACTAAGTAGCCGAAAGATATGTTTCAGGCTAACTGGCTCAAGCTACATCCCAGGTGAAATGAACTGCTCCATCTGTAAAATGTACGGTCCCATACCCTTTACCAGCCAACGCTGTAAAACCTTAACTTTGTGCCATCACTCCGACGCTGTTTCTCCCACTGCAGCAGTGAAAAGGAAACGTGAGGCAGATTCAGCTAAAAATGTAATTGCCAAAACCTATCCATGATGCGCAAGTGCAGCATGAAGATTAAATAAAACGGCTTCTTAAAACTGCTTACTTTGTGCCAGAAGATGAAATGGCAAAAGCAAAATTTTCCATCTATATGCATTGTTTTGAGGCAAAAATCTACTACTCAATCACTGAATCCATCCTCACCTCCTTAATCATCATCTGGTACGCTTGTGTCACCGCCAAGAACAAGGGCAGACTGCACTGTCATCCGGTCTGCAGAGAAGGTAATTGGCTACAATTTTCCTTCTCTCCAGGATCTGTACACCTCCAGGACTCTGAGGCGTGCAGGAAAGATTGTGGCAGATCGCTTTCACCCCAGCCACAAACTATTTCAGTCACTTCCCTCTGGCAGGAGGCTGCGCACCATTAGGACCAAAACCTTATGCCACAGAAATAGTTTCTTCCCATCCGCTACCAGCCTAATCAGCAAGGCCCAGAGACCCCCATGACACTTACCCCATTTACACTACCCTTGAAAAACTGTGCCGAGACCGGTCCGAGCTCAGTAACTGAGATAACTTATCGTGTGAAAATGGAAAGCAAACTGAACTGAACTGAGCTAGACACAACTGGACCGCGCTAACTGCAGACCAGTTCCAGAGGTGGGCTCGGCTCGGTTTTTCCCTGGCTCGGTTCTCTGATAACAAGAGCACATGAGCAAAACGCGTCATCTCCGTCCGACTTTACATCCCGATTCACACTCCATTCCAGTAGTTGGCGGTAATGCCCCTCCGGAAGTTGCTTGCCAATTAACACAAAACAGAAGAAGAACAACTATAAACAACAATCAAAATCTTCTCCACGCAACATTTAAAATAATGGTTGCCGTCTTCGCCTGACCCTCCGCAATAACCGCAGTACAACAATAATAATCAAGCACAACTTTCTGAATGTGATGGGCGCCGCCATTTTTATTTGCTTGATTCCCTCCTTCTTCATCATCTTCTTCTTGTGTTTTATGGCGGTTGGCAAACAACTTTTGGTGCATTACCGCCACTAATTGGTTGATTTCCTCCTTCAATACTGGCAGTAATACCGCAGATCGTCACTAGGAGGCGAAGAGTCAAGGAACCGAGATAGCGTGATGTGTAAACGGTTGTCAGAACAGAGCGCGGACTGGTTAACTGATCCGAGCTCGGACCAGTCTCGGCATAGATCGATTTTTCAAGGGTAGTGTTAATGCGGTAACTGACACTGCCTCTCTACCTCCCTACCCGTTCAGGACCTACAAGCTGCACCAACGTAGCACCTCCAGACCTCCAGCCTACTCTGTATAAGTATATAGCTACATGCTATATATTGCATATATTATATTGTGCGCTCTATTTCATACACAGCTATAGACTCTTTATTCTGTACATATATCTAATTTGAATTATTCTCGATAAATTTAACAAGACAAAAAAAAAGTGAGTGCCTCTGAAACTTGGAAATTGCTNGTAAAACCCTGTTTTCTAGCCACTTCTCCCACTCTATCACACAAACACTGTAAGATATCACCTCTGCTTACTGCACAAATAATGTCAGCTTACAAATCAATTTTTCTTTGGAAAAATCTGTATAGCTGAAAAAGCTAATTGAAAATGACAACAGATCTGGGGCTAAAATTGCAAAATTACAGATTACATTTTTAATTTTCCTCTGCATTTAACACAAATATTAAATACATGCATATGCTCTCTTGCCCAGAGTTCACTGTCAGAGGGCTTAAATTTACTTGCAGCTCACATTCATGGATTTGTCCACCACTACAGCTCAGTGTTCCTTCCTGTGTGGCAGCAAACCAACTTTAATCAAAGTATTACCACAACCTGAAGGGCTGAAGTGAGAAAGTTACCCCTTGGTTCCATTGGATGTAGAAGCAGTGCATGTCACTGCTGGCCGCTCCTCTAAAACAGGCAGCCGTTCTATTTTTGCTGCTTCAAATCCATGTCAGTCTGGAGCAGAGCAGATCGTTCAGGAAGGCAGTCAGTTGATGAAAAGTTTACAAATAAAAGATTATGATGAGATATCATGGACTTATGTAAATATAAAATTATGCTCATACAGATAATTGACGGCTTTAATGTGACAAATAGAAGAGTGCCTGAAAAAAACGTAATATTTAAACTCTGTTGCCCAAAATATGGTGGTTAAATAAAGAGCAACCATGCGAGACGGTGATAGAACAGGTTAAAAAGTACTTAGCTGGTTCGTTGTTCTATTTCTAGCCTACAAGTACACTACTATAGTGTGGTGATGCAATGCTGATATGATGCTGACGCTTCACAATGCAATAAAAAATGCAATCAATTGTCAGGCCCTAAACCGAGTTCTGAGAGTATATTTCTTCATTTTAACTGCAATCATATTTATCTGAGTGTACAGTGAAGATGCAATGAGACACAGTCTACAAACTGCGACATAGGTTCAAACAAAAGGCCTCAACGCTGCAGAGTTGGAGAGACTTCAATGAGTTTCATTGTGACTGATGTTTGGGAACCTTTCATGTCTGTCTCTGTCCCACTAATACATCTGAGCCCCACTTAGAAATGTGCTGAATCTGGACTTTACCTCCATCTATACAGCTGGGAACTTGAAAACCTTTTGTAAATCAACTAAAGCTCTTAGCTATAGAGTCTCAATATGTCCTTCCTTAAGGGGCTTTTTGAACCGTTATGCTGTTGTCATTCATAATGTACTCTATTCACTGATTGTGAATGAAATGTGTGAAAACAGCTCAATGTGGGCAATAAAAGCTCATTCTGTAAACATGTTATGCTTGATTGGCACGTTCCAGATATGAACGTTTAAATATTACGATTAAATAGAGGAATCGAGGTTGTCCTCCATTATAGTCTAATACTTTTTTGTGCTGGTTTGATTACCCACATTTTAAACACGCCGACAGGTAATGACAGTAATATATGCCCTATTATCTGCAGCATGTAACATGTAACCTGTCAAAGCAACATAAACAATGAACTGGTATTTACCAAAGTATTACTTTCAGGTCATTTTTAAGCTCCGCTGCTAAACAAAGACTTCCTTTCTGTTCTAATAAGGATTTATAATTAGGCTGTAAAACTAGGAGAGTCTCTGAGTTCCCTCTCATTATTTCTTTACAAAGGGGCTCAAACCTGCTCCAAAAAAGGACAATACATCCCCCCCTTACATAACTCCTGTAGCTGAAAAAGCATAGTTGACTGATCCTGTTTACAGCACTTCTGACAGCTAAAGCTGTGGATTCCCCCTCAGGATTACTCTTCATGACACATGTGGTGAGGGAGCCTCAACATAAAGTCTGTACGATGGCTCATTGACTCATCACCTACTTTCATCCTGATATCTGGCACCAGTGTGGCCCTTTTGCACCTAAATCCAGACAAGATCCCCCAAACAGTTTTAATGCAAAAGTAGAAACGGAGTCCTCGCTCCTCTAAGACGTGGTTGATTTAGATTCTGCAATTAAACAGATCAGGCTGTCATATCCAAACATCTAGTAAAGAATAAAGACTAGGTATAAAAAAGAGGGATTAAAAGATTAAAACCCAAAAAATAAACTTTTTTTTTTTCTTAGGGTTTCTTAGGGCTGCAAATGGAGCTGTCAGCAGCTCAGGTCCAAAGACAAGCCTCTTCAAAGAGAGGGATAAAACCAACAATCTAGTGGCTGCATTTCCACAAAGGAAGGCCTATCCCAGCTATTCAAAGCCATCCAGGTGTTCTTGCTCGAGCATGTTTAAGGAGGCTAAGGAGATACATTATCAAAGATAAGGCTCTGTAAGAAAAATTTAAGTATTCCTCTTTTATACATTCAGAAAGCAGCTCTGTGTTCTAAAGGGATATCATTAAACCGTCTGAAAAGGTTCACAAGAATAGAAATCAACATAACAAAATCCACTATAGGTCAGATGTAACAGTCTATAGATGGGCCCTTTGCAAACATCTTTACCCCCTGAACTTCTTTCCTGATTTAATCACATCCTAAACACAAGCTCTTTACGGTGACATAATATGACAGAGAAAAAGAGTTGAAAAGGGCGAAGAAATAACTTTTTCATTCATACCACTATGTCTTATGTATTTCTAAATAACTGTATTCTAGGCGTGGCTCTAAGTCTGGGCTTAGGATGATTCCATTTCTCAGCCTTAAATCTTTTACATCCATTTAAAAATGGATGATCTGTATTCAGCTTAAGCCATCAACTCTGTTCTTTCAAAATAAATTATGAAAAACAACATTTGTACCATAACACAATGCAGGGCTTTATTTTCCAACGAGGCAACCCCGAGTATAACTGACTACAGGTAATATTTAGAGGTATCAGAGTAAATGGGACAGATAACAAATGCAAACCTAAGATTTGTAGCATATATATATATATATATATATTTTTTATGTGTGATTTCCATCCACTTCAAACGTTTTACCTTTCTGTGTTTTTCTATCAAACTTTAACTGTCTAAATGTGATAAACCTCAACAGGCAAGAAAGTTTTTGTTTTTAAATGGACTGCGTACCTCATATGTTTCAGAAAGGGCTGCAAAAGAAAAAAAAACACCCTTTGAACCTCTATGAGCATGACTGGCAGACTAAACATCACATGATGAAACATTGTGTGCGTCTCTCTGCTGTAAATCAGAAAACAAGATAAATGTCCATCTAGGCTCCAAGTTTTCATGCACATTGTGTCGTTTAGAACATTTCAGCAGGCTGCCGATCACGATTCCCACAAAACAGGGTGGAACACATCTAACACCCCGCTTGATGGGAAGCCAAAACAAGCTCACCACCCTCCACGAAGCCCCCCCTCGTCAGCAGGAAGGAAGTTTTCTTGTCTGAGGGACGAGGTCACATTGTGAGTGGCCCCTTCTATTGGCAGAAAACAGGCAGCATCTCAATACTCCAACGCTTCGATGAAGCTCCAAACATCAGATAGTTTGCTTGTACTAGAGAGAAAGACTTCAAACTTGGCAGCCATCCAGAGAATTTGCAACAGCTGAATAAGTAGCATGACATTGGCTTTGACTGCTGAAGTAATCAGAGTTTAGAAATGCATGAAGAAATCTCACACCAAGTCCAGGCTTGGCTCAAAGCATGATCTCATTAAACTGTTTAGAGGTTTCAGGGATTTCTACAGTGTCTGATTATACATCAAACCAGTAACTAATAAATAATACCGGAAACAGATAAATCAGTAATTAAGTTTCACACTTAATAGTTAATTTAGGGACAGAACTAGAATCGTTCATCTCTCAAAAGAAGAATTCAGTCTTAGCTACTAAACAATTTCCATCTGTAGTCGTTAAAGAAAAAAAGGATAAAAATTAATTGGCAGGAAAAAAACTGAATATATATGGATCCCTATCTACCAATGTTCCTTTCCTCATTTCAATTTGCCCCCTGATATTGATCGTTGTTGCACTTCCATAGAACAAGCAATAATGATGACATTATGCCATTAATCCAAACCCATATATTATTATTAGACAGATTAGGGCTTATTCGGTGCAAAGCATTTTGGGATCATTTTTCAAAATTAAAGTTTGTAAGCAAAACTGATTGATCAACAGCATGGAAAACTTTAGAAATAACAACTCCTGCTGTACCGCATCATCAGTTTTGCACTGTAATTGTTCCCATGAAATAATTTCACAGTTCCTTACATTTGTGTCAAAATCAAAGAGGCGGATCATCACTGCTCTGGGCCAAATTATCGATCCTGCTTGTGAAGTTTAACTGGTTACAAGTCCGTCTCTGTCTAACAAACAAGCTTTGAAGTGGCTAAAAAAAAAAAAAAAAAAAAAACTTGTTTTGGGTTTTTTTTGTCATCTTGGACGATTAGGATTTTAATCAATTTTAATTAAAGTACTTAAAAAACTACATGCATGTATTTCAAAATAGGTTTACTTATATCAAAAATATATTATGCAAAGTAACAAATACTTAGCCAACAATAAACGTATTGTTAAAAAAAAAAAAAAAAAACTTGTTTTGGGGTTTTTTTGTCATCTTGGACGATTAGGATTTTAATCAATTTTAATTAAAGTACTTAAAAAACTACATGCATGTATTTCAAAATAGGTTTACTTTATTCAAAAATATATTATGCAAAGTAACAAATACTTAGCCAACAATAAACGTATTGTTAAAAAAATGTCAACTTAAATATTCATAACATAAATCTTGTGCAAGTAACACAAAAGTTCACCCAACAATAATTGCACAGATTTTTTAATCAGTAAAAAATGTACACCTATATATTCAGTCCAGAACTATGATGGAGTATTAGGGCCAGGCTAGAGATTTTTTTTTCTTCCATTTCAAGAATAAAGCCGTAAGATTACGAGAATAAAGTCACAACAAGAACAGCCATAAAATTACGAAAATAAAGTTGTAACATTGTGAGAATAAAGCCTTAAAATTACGAGAATAAAGTCGTAATATTACGAGAAAAAAGTCGAACTTTCTTCCCTAAAATGAGGAATGTCGAGCATCATGTGAAGTTATACTTTGGCTCTGGTTTGAAAAATAAGGAAATCTTTAAGCGCAACAGCAAAAAAGGTCAGTGTGTCAAAGTGAACTCTGCTGTTTAGTGGTGCTGATCGGCCATCGTATGCCGGTCGGAGCCCAAAACTTTTCCTTCTGACACAGGTTGTGGTATGACGGCTTTGTTCTCATAACGCTAAGGCTTTGTTCTTGTAACGCTATGACTTTGTTCTCGTAACTTTTCGACTTTGTTCTCGTAACTTTTCGACTTTGTTCTCGTAACTTTTCGACTCTATTCTCGTAACTTTTCGACTCTATTCTCGTAACTTTTCGACTCTATTCTCGCAGCGTTACGACTATTCTCGCAGCGTTACGACTATTCTCGCAGCGTTACGACTATTCTCGCAGCGTTACGACTATTCTCGCAGCGTTACGACTCTCTTCTCGCAGCGTTACGACTCTCTTCTCGCAGCGTTACGACTCTCTTCTCGCAGCGTTACGACTCTATTCTCGCAGCGTTACGACTCTATTCTCGCAGCGTTACGACTCTATTCTCGCAGCGTTACGACTCTATTCTCGCAGCGTTACGACTCTGTTCTCGCAGCGTTACGACTCTGTTCTCGCAGCGTTACGACTCTGTTCTCGCAGCGTTACGACTCTGTTCTCGCAGCGTTATGACTCTGTTCTCGCAGCGTTATGACTTTATTCTCGCAATGTAACGGCTTTATTGTGGAAAAAAAAATCTCTAGCCTGGCCCTAATACTTCGTTGTACAAAAAACGTTAAACAGTGGGGAAAAACAAATAACTTTTGGTACTATTTATTTATTTATGAATCTTAAAAATCTTACGTTTGAAGTTTTAGATTAAACGTGACCTTCACCGCGACACTCTTCGCCCTCCATACTCCTCTCTACCTGAGCATCACTGACTTTGGAAAACATCCTCTGCTGAGAGATGAAGCCCAGTCTAACAACTGCATGGTGTTAGTGGGGATGTAATCCTAACATAAGGAGGGGGATGGGGTGGGACTGCTGAGATTACCTCATCTACAGCAAATTGTGTTATAATAACCTTCATGGCTTTCTGCGCAATGAATGGAGACTGCATCAGGCGGTTGGAGGGATGAACACACAGCATATTGTTTGGAGTTTGTTGTACAGAAATAAAATAAAAGCAAACGCAGTAACATTTTTTCTTAAAAACGTTGGGTTAAATGTTCTGCTAGCATGGCACCCCAATGAGTTAGCATCCTTAATTAATGCTCAAGGTTTATTTTTTGAGCAAAGTGTCCTCTTTATCCTGTTGCTGAACCTCTAAGGACAGAAAAAAAAACTCTGGAAATTTTTCTTTTCAACGTGGGGATTTGGATGGATGACAAACAAACCGATGAAACGTTCAGACTAACCGGTGAGTGAAGACTTACGTGTTGCTCCAGGGAAAGTATTTTCCTCCATTTTCGGCAGCAGTTCCCTCCGTTTCTGTTCTTTTGTTCGCTCAGACCTGAGAGTTTCGGCTCTTCTTCCCCAGCGATCCTCTCATTCCTCAGGCAGAGACCAGGAGGAGGGGGAAACTTGGTCGAGTCTCTCCAGTTGTTTAAAAAAAAAGCCAGGAAATCCTTTCCCAAACGAGTCCAGAAAGGAAATAAAAATTCCCTCAAGGCGATAATGGGAACACTTGTACCTGAAAATGCTGCTTGTTGGTTAAAATGATGGCCTGTGGGGGAAAATAGGGGGAATAAAAAGAGTGGGAGGAGAAGAAATGCTTCGAAGTCCCAGACAGCCGCACAGCTGATGCGCCGCTCCGGATGATCATTTCGGTCACCACATTGGACTGTACCATTATGGGACCGGGGGGACCTGCTACTTTTAGGTCACAGCCACGACACGTATATCATTTTTTTAATCAAATAAAAAAACAGGTTAACACGAAAAGTATTTAAAAGTAATATTTTATTGCACCAGTAAAATATGGATGAGGATTACACATTTCTCAATAATTTAACAAAACAATATGTCCCCCTTGCGTTGAGATTGGTTCATTTGCCTGCAAAACTTTGGGGACCTCATTTACGCACATTTTTAAGATTTGCTACTTTGTGTATACAAAAAATCTAATGATTTGCGTACGTACAAAAATATCTGAAGAAAGTGTGCTCTGTGTAGAACCAACCAAGCATATTTCTATTATGTACCCCAACTTCACACTGAGCTTCACATCAGCTCACTGCTGGGGTTACTTAACTATTCTTTTTACATATTCCTAAATTAAAGTTATTTCCAGCTTTTAAAAACGTAGATACATTTATGTAAATTCATAAAGAAATAAACAAAGATTGAAACTGCTATATTTCAAATTACAAACATTAGCTTCATCAAATAGGCACTGAATGGTTTATTTAAAGTCTTCAAGACTTTAACATTTGACATTTTTAAGGATTTAAAATTTAGACATGGATATGTTCTCATGGCACCCTTTGATACTTTCTGCTGTCCTCTGGAGGCACAGGGTAATATGGTGCAAAATTAACATTTAGAGAATTCAAACTTCAGATCCCACACTGTTTTATTTTTTGATTTGTTCCAAAACATGATTTTTGTTGCAATGAATAAAAAAAAAACATGCAATCCCAACTCCTCCCAATATGGTAAAGTGAAAATTGTAAACAAATATAATGAAATTGCTTTGTTTGCAGTTAATTAGTTCATCATTATCAGTTAACTTAGCACTTGTTGCATACTTCCCTTGCCATGCATCTGCTAGGTCCTTCTAAAATACCCCTTTAGTTAGGAACCTTGGCGGTCAACATTTGGGTAGAGACAGGCAGCCTACTGCACCTCCCCATTCTAAGCTTTAGGACAGGTTGCAGATGCATGAGCTGATGATGAGCAAGTCTTCATTTTAGGGCAGAAAAAGAAGACATGGCAAGGCTTGTAAACTGATATCGAATATGACTAAGGCATGGCTTTTTTTACATTTTAATCCAGTTTTACTCTGGGGCTGAGTTCAAATGTTTGCCAAACTCTTAAACTTTGAAAGTTATCTATAATTGTTTTCAGTTCACAATTACACACTTGTTGCTCCATTACATAAAATCACAATAAACCATTGAAGTTTGGAGTTCATTACATCATTTTGTTGTGAAGCCCTTTAGGTAATCTGTGAAGTTACAACACCTTGTACTCTTATTGTGTTCCCTGATTACGTTTTTTTTTTTTTTTTTTTTAACAAGGAGTATAAAATCACTTTCAAAAAAGGTTAACCTTTAAAATGATCTATGTTACATAACAAAAGAAGTCCAGCGTCTCTTCTCATCTACCACCTGTGGATCACTGAAAGCATCTGCCTGGGTGGGTGGGGGCAGGGCCAGAGGCGCCTTGGCACGCTTGAGAGGGGACACGCTGTCTAAAGGACTCTGGTGGGGTTCTTTTGTGCAGCTGCTGGGTCGAGCTCACCCAAACCCCCACGAGCCACCTGTTATTGCAACTGGACTGTGGAAGAGGTTGGAAGGTGCTGGGGGTTGGGTAAATGGTGGCGTTTCGTAGAGTGAAATAAAAAAATGTTTACAAAATCTCCCTAAACTTGTGACAAAATTTCTATCAGTTGGTTTTGAAAAATCTTCAAGAGTAGAACAAAAGATCCCAGCATTGCTAACATTCCAAGGGTTTTTATAACATACAAGATTGTACATTATTTACTAATAGAATAGATATTTTTTGCTACATTAAGTCAAGTTAATTTTACAAGAGGGAAAGAACTACATTGACCGATTTTTGTTTCTTAAAACAAAAAGATTATTTTTCAACTAAAAACTACCACCCAAATTGTTAAGATTATTTTTTGAATAGCTTAGCTTAAAGGTTTGTTATTTTTTCTATATTTCTCTCTCTCTCTCTCTGTATATAGACTGAACATTTTACGGTAACACTTTCCAGCATCAGTCTGATAGGAAACTTAAAAAGCATACTTTAGTGTCAGGAAGCATGCCCTCGATTATCACACAATGGTGTAATTTACTGTGTTAATGATCCATCCAAATTGAGATGGAAGCTGAACAGCAGTTGTAATTCTGTGGGTCCCAGATAACTGCAGCTTAGATGTGTTGAAATGTTGCATGACCTCAGAAAGTTTACCAGACTGGAGCTGTTGTTAGCCATGGAGCCTTTATGTCCTTACCTCTAACAGGTTGTTATATTATTTTATACTTTTTTTTTTTTATATAAAAAAAAACATTATGTAACTATGGCCACCTCAGTGAACATTGTTGGAAAAGCCCCTCCATTTCTACTTACTTTAGAAAAGACTTTGATCGCCAGGAGCAGTTCACTCACTCACACAGGGCATCTTAAAACGAAGCTATGAAACATCAAAAAGGCAGCTTCAAGATTGCATCAGTATTCAAAAGATAAACTGAAACAAGAAAGATAGTAAAAGAACCGGGGAAAGGAGACTAGATGGGATTTAAGGAACTAATAAAGGATTGAATCACTAAGAGTTAATGTAGAGAAATATCAGATAAAAGAAAACACTGATGAGAATCACTGGATTTCATCCTTTATATGTAATGTAAATCCCTTTATTTTCCCATAATGGGGAAATTCACTCTCTGCATTTTAACCAATTTCCTTGGGAAACAATGGGCTGCCATTGTTTGGCGCCCGGGGAGCAATGTGGGGTTAAGGGTCTTGCTCAGGGACCCAGAGTGCAGGCTGTGGGGATTTAACTGGGTACTGGCAACCTTTTCAGAACACAAGCAAACTGCTCCAACCACCAGGCCAACACTCCCCACATCATCGGTTACAGTCAATAAACAAGACAAAAAAATTTTAGGTTCAGCAAAATTATATATTATTCAAATAAGTATGTTTTTGCAGCTATTTAGGAATGGATAAGGTGTGACTTCTAGGACAATTCTATTTTAAATGATTATTTAGCATTTAATAGCTATGCAAATAAATCACCAGAAAGGTCCAAAAACTCTCAAACTCACCAAGTGGTTAAAATCAGGTGAAGCAGTTCAGATCACATTAAATTTTATAAAAATAATATCACACTTTGCAGACATCTTAAGGATGAATACCTATCAATTGCCTTGAAGGTATAGTGGTAGATTTTCGATTTCCCGATGGATCATCAAAATAAGTGGTCCACCTAATTGTCAGTCATTCTGGTGATATGTTTACATAAGTCCTTCTATTTTCACTTACCGGTGGTGAGTCTGACATAGTAGAAAAATTGCAAGTCTTCTTTTTGATAGTAAGCTTTTATGAGTGATGCAAACGGCAACTTTTAAACAGAGCATGCACGAGGAGAAATGGGCTCCTGCATGCTCTCACACATGTTTAGTAGGCGTACCCTCTCAGGAGCGGGTACTGGGTTGTGCATGTGCATTTTTTTTTTTTTAAGTGGAGAGGACGGGTCTTTTCTGAAATTTGCGAAAATCCAACACTATACCTTTAATCAAAATGCAAACTTTTACATCATTAACAGATAATACTCTGTGTTCTCCATCAGGTTGTTGGTGGTACATCTAAGCAATCAATCAGAACTAAGAACAATAACAGCTTAAGCTGAGAGAATCAGGGGAACAGCACTAGGCAGCTTTGAATCAGATCTGTCTGACGGAATTCCATTTTTGATGTTTGCTGGTGAAGATTCTCAGTCATCCAGGTCATAGTCATTCCAAAAAAAGAAAATAAAAACCATCCACTGGACTTTGTTTCCAAGTTTGAAGACGTTTCGCTTCCCATCCAGGAAGCGTTTTCAATTCAAAATGTCAGGAATAGTGCTGAGTTCGAGATTTTATACAGTAGTCCATTAAAACCTTGTTTTTGTTTTGAAAACATGCAAATTTAAAACGGACGAAGGGGTCCACCCCTTTGGAATGGGGGTCGTTTTGGATTCTTTTGTTAGCCTGCAATGTCCCATACCCATCATGAGGACCAGTATGTTTTCTGTCAGTCTACTAATATCAGAGGATTTTTAGATGTATATTTAAAAGTCCATTTCTTAGCTATTATCAGACCATCTCATTATATGAATATATGACCATACTGACCGCTGGTTCTCACTTTACTTACTCCACTTTCTCACACTGCTCTCTCTCTCTTTCTGCATTTGTCCTTTTTACTGCCCTTAAATCACTCTTCCTTCAGATCAGCTAAAGCTCCTAAAAACGTAATTTTCCCTCCACAGGTGATAGGGTTGGTCCTGTCGCTCTCAGCAGTTGTGTTTAACGTTGTTTCGTTTCTTGATGAAGCCACCAAAGATGCTACTACTTAATTAACTTTAATTCATAAAGACCATCAGAACAATTTGTGCAGTGTATCTGCTCTGTCCTCTAAATTTCTAAACCGGATGTGGGGGATGGGCATACTTTGTCCAATTGTGCTTCTCTCTCTCTTGGATAGAAGGGAGTCTCTCCTTTTCAAAAGTTTTTTTTTTTTTTCAGAGCTGCAAGTTAATAACTTAATTAATTTGAAAGGACTTTATTTGATAACAGCTTATCAACTTGTGCTATACTCTAACACCAGTCACATTATTGGAGGGGATTGGACATGTATAAGCTTTTGCTTCTTCCACCCCCTTTTCAAGCCATGCATATGTATTGTTTGTCATTATATGTATTGTAAAATGTGTGCAGGTTTGAAATAAACTTTCTAAAATGAAAACATTATAAATGAGAGTCAACGGTAGGGATCTCAGGGGGAAAAGTGCTTATCAGATGTCGGCAGACAAATTGTATGTGATTTCGGATTTCATGTTCTTCGATTTTGTAATTGTGACCTGGTCCTATCTTTGTATTAGTAATTTTTAATTGAGTGACTGATAGCTAATTTAATGGTTGACTTATTGGGGTGCATGTGTAGTTGAATGTATTTTAGGTTTAGAAGTTATCCTATTTGCAAACAGATCAACATCGCTGGTCTTTCTTCAGTCTGTTGATCAGCTAAAATGAAAGCAAGGATGACGTATATCCTGGTAATGAAAGGACAATACCTGGAATGTTTAGAATGTCCCTGGAGCTTTGACCCCATCTATAGACTACTGAACACACAATCTGCCCCCTTGAGCATATGTTGCATATTAAACAGCACGAAGAGAATAGCATGTAAGGAAATAATGAGCATAAAATGAATCTGCTGTTTTTCATTCCCATCTAATAGTGTGCACTCACTAAATCCTCTAATTCCTCAGAGCAAATTGGTTTTGCTCTGAGGTTTCTCCGTTTTTGCTGTGCTACTGGCTTCTATGATGTGGCAAAAGGTTCCCAGCAACTTTATAACTGCCTAAAGGTTCACATGGTTTTATGACTTCATTGGTTTAATGCTGTGTAATTCAAGTTTCCAGATCCAAGTCCTTTTTCACATTTACTGCTTGTTAATGTGTCTGTAGATGCAGATACAACGGTGGGAAGAGAAATGTTTCTTTGCGTGGCACTGAGAAAAGTAAAATCCTTGGATAAAATCTTTATTTAATCTGACAGGTGTTTCTGATTCTGTTATTTCTTATTTTTAAGCTTAGATCCAAGATTACCCTGTGCAAAACACAACATAAGTTAAAGGGAATAAGGTATAAAGCATTGCTTGGCAATCAGTGTTTTAATCTATTTGGATATAATTATAACTCTCTTCTATCTATCCTTTATGCACTATGTGAGAACATGAGATCAAGTACAGTCCCCAGTAAAATAATCAGATTAATGTGAGAGACAAACACAAAGTGTCAAAACATATTAACCAACATTCACCATTAATACCTGTTAATAAAATCTCCATGTTATTACCTTCAAAAGTAACACAACAGCTAAGCGGTTCACCTGTATTTACCTTGATAGAAGTTTATTTCTGTATCTTTAAAGTTGGATCAGGGTATGAATCGATATACGGAGCTTTGAAGAAGAGGAACAGACAATTATCTCATGCTAATTCACACAGATCTGAATAGATCCACAGCTCTAAATAGAAAAGTAAACTCCACAAATCTGGCCTTTATACAATAGTGCTATAAAGTAATGCATATGAAGTTTTATTTTTAAATTACCCCAGCTGTGTAACTGACTAAATCAAATAATGATTTTAGACCAATAATCAAAAATGGATAAAGGAAGTTTGACACCAAGAGCAGATGATCCCCATAGTGACCCATCATACTTGCGACATCATGCTGAGGGAATGCTTTTCTTCAACAGAGATGGGGAATCTGGTAAGAGACAATGGGATGATGAATGGAACTTAATATAGGTTCATTATTCTAGCTAAACCTGTTAAAGGTTGGGATAACAATGATGAATCTAAACAGACAGCTAAGGCTACAATGGAGAGCTTTACATCAAAGCATATTCATGATAGACCAATACAATCAGAGTTCTATCTTAATGTAATTAAGGATAAAAAAAAGAGGGTTTTTTTCTTACTAAACTCTCTTTAAAGGGTTTTATTAAATCTAAGTTGGTACACCAGGTACAGACATGATCCAAAAGATCTGAAACTGTCAATGTAGGGAAAGTAGTTTGTTTTTTTGTTTTTTATAGATTGACTCAGATGTTGTTATTAACGAATTCTAACCAAACTTTTAAATTTTTTGTTTGTTAATGAAATGAGGAAACTGTAAATCCATTAAACTTCAGTTTATTTATATAGCGTCAATTCACAACACGTCATCTCAAGGCACTTTACAGTTCACCAGATCATTCAGTCAAATTAATTCAAAGTTTTCTATCTATCTAAGGAAAACCAGTTGATTGCATCGACTCATTGACTGGAATGCAATCCCTCACACTAAGCATGCTTGTAGAGACAGTTGAGAGGAAAAACTCCCTTTTGTGTCATACTTGGTGTTGTTTGGTAACAGAAAAATAAAATACATTTAAGTTGGTGTCTGCTTTTTGACTAAAAGTAGAACAGCTTTATGGGTGTGAAAAGTTATCAAATCATGGCTTAAATCCTATGATGTGATTAGAACGGCATATTTTAATGTCATTGTCAGGGGAAATAGAGAAAGACAGAAATCTTGTCAGTTTCAGGAAGTAAGACATCAGTGCTAACTTGATGCATCACCAAGTAGAAACTCAACAATTTAATAAAGCAAATTTGCTGTAAAAAACAAACAAACAAAAACATCATAAAAGTCCTAAATAAACCTCAACAAGAAACGGCTGCATTCCAAAACCTTCAAAATCAAAATTTGGACTTAGAGGCAAAAAAATATATATATTGGCATGATTTTTTTAGTACAACCGCATGAACAGTAAGTGTTATCCATGTATTGTATCATAATTTTTTTTCCTACAACAGGTGGCATTACTGTAGGAATTCATTTCAGAGTCTAGTGTGAATAGTGTCTCCTGCAGTCTGTCTCAAACCACAGAGATTCTCTCAAACCATGATGTAATGTTTCTACAACATGTTATCAGTAAGAAAAAAAGAGCACAAACACGTGGCGTAGCTCCTATCTCCTCTAACCCCCCTGGGGCCTCTCGCTATTCTCTTTTTTTCCTGAACTCTTTCTCTCTCTTTCCCCCAGCCCATCCACCTCCCTTCTGCTCTGTCGCACTCTCTTTTTAGAAGTGCATGAATTGCTCCATTTTTACAAATCCACGCCCACAACCAATCCCACCACTGCTCAGATACCTCCCCCCCATCTCAACCCTCCACCCTCCCGCCCTATGGGCTTTCATTTCCATGACAACTCACAATAAAAGGAGAAGGAAATACCGGAGACCAAAAAAAATAGAATGAGAGGGTGTAGTGCTATGCCTTGACCTTTCATTGAACATTTAGGAGAAGAAACCTTCACTTGATGCCATTAAGTTTCACTGGGCTCAAACCTACCAATCACAAGAGCATCACTAGCTTTTATTCTGCAAGGAAAAGCACAAACTTAAATCCACTGACATATTTTACCAAATAAAACAATATCTAATAAATAATCAAAGGTAAATTATAAAGGATTATGATTTTTTTTTATTTTCATTTAGTTTCAACTAGTGCTATAGATTGGTTTAAATCCTGGCCTTTTTGCATCTTCCCCCTGTCTCTCTGGGAACTCTGGCTTTGGTCAACATTTCAAAAATGTGTATGATAACTTTTTTTTATGCTATATCTGCTGGCTGTTTCCGACTAGCAGCCTGTCCAGAGAGTATCTGCCCCTGCCCTTTTTGATCTCCGCAGATATTGACCAGTCAGTCTAGCGATAAACTGGCATGGACGATGGTTTCAGTCAAAAATATGACGTGTGATTATCTTCTTACACAGGTTCTCTATCAGATTCAAGTCAGTATACTCTGCCTATATATATATATCATTTTATTTCCCTTTGGGATTAATAAGTATTTGTAAAATGAATTGAGAAAAAGTAGATCCGTCAATTATCTTCATCATGTCTATGGATATCTGAAGGAAGACTCCTAAGCGCCAGAAATCATTGAATGTGTAGCACTCGACTAATGAATGGCTTTCTGGGTGACTTCAAAAACAACAGAGATTAACAACAGTTAAAAAGGGTCAAACCCCAGAAGCTTTGTGACACATAAACCCAGTCCTATAAAGATACATGCCCTGCAGGGGATTATTTTTTTTAATTCAAGCACATAGATTACATTGCGGATTAATTGACAGAACAGGAGACAGGTCTTTTCTGTCCAGCTGGAATCAAATAGCGATAGATAATTGGTTCTGAGATAAGAAGACAGACAGGGGTTACTTTCTATTTCTTTTTCTTTCTACTCTTCCATGGAACTGAGTAATTAACATGATTATCTTCCAGTTAAATTGAACAAGAGATAAAAATAACCTATAAATGCTTCTGTGAAATCCAAATGACTCCACATGATTTAAGTCCAACAAATATGAAAAATACAGTTCGCAGAATAACAGAATTTGAAAAAAATAAAAAAATACAGTGGGTTTATATAAGTCTGGTTTCAGAGCAGTAAAACACCACAAGCACTCAGGTGTGTATCAGCATTGGAAAGAAGGGGTTTGTCACTTGTCATGTGATCATATTGCCCTTTTTTATTCCTCTGTAAAATGCAGGAACAGGTGACCTGCAGAAGCTCTCCAGGAAATAAATTCATGTGATCACCTGCAAACAAAGGTAGCAAAAGGCACAGATAAACTGCGCTGCTCTTTTATGTACAGGTAATCAACTGTACTAATTAAACTTACCTGTATTTACTGTGATTTTTTTGATGTGTAATGTAAAGTGAAATTGGAGCCCTTCACAGACTTGGACCTATTTGCAGACATGTATGAATACTGCATATAGGCTTTTGTTTTTACCAATTAAAACTGTGAAGATGGTACTTTCACACACTTACAGGGAGGATTTTCATTTTAGGGGTACAGTAAATGTGAAAGTGTGACACATTTTAATGCAACTAAATACAGTGGGAGTAGCCCGTTCTTGGAGAGCTTGCTGAGAAAGGGGCCAATCTTAGTAATCCCATGCTGTTGTTTCCTCAATCATTCTGAATCCAAATTCCCCCAGACAGCAGTCCTCCTTATTGTATTTGTCTGTAAATTGTGGTGCTGCAGCTCCAGACAGAACAGAGATTGAGTTCCTTTCATCAAGAGAACACAAAGCTAAATAAATAGTTAAAAATGCATAAATCAATATTTTTCAATGCTAGAGAGTGCTCAGTTAGGTTTTGGTTTTACTTTAGGTCATGTTTATTTTCCTGTCTTTTGTCAAGGATCTCTTTTACAGTATAAACTGAAAAACACTCAAGGTAACACAAAAAAGTAGATTATTAGTGACTTGGTTCAGCTTTGAATGCCCGACTAGGGAATCAACAATGGCGTTTTTCAAGGATTCGTTTGTCAGAACCACTGTATGACCAGGATATGGCATGTTTATGGGTTATTTGCAAACCATAAACTATGTTTATTTCACAAAACATAGCAATAGTGAATAAAAGCAGCTAAAAGTCTCTTCATCCTAAACCATTCTGTTTTACATGCATGGCTTTCCTGCACTACACTCATGTTGCTTTTCAAATGTCATTCAGAAGGCAGGAAGAAAAGAAATAATAACTTGCACATCAAGATTCTTCTATAATCCCCAAAAGCAATTAGAAATTAGAAACAGTGTTACTTAAGACCTGTAATGCTTTGGCTCGCTAGACAGTCAGTGTTGACACCACGCCTCTGATCTGAACTAGCAGGCTGCACATTATTAGGTATAGGCAAGGTCAATGTTGCTGTGCTATAAAGCTTATTGGAAAATGGGTGGTTGACTCATATCAGATAAAAATTTCTGCAATAGAAAATAAATTTAAGGTGACATCTTTTGCCACGCAGTTGCACACAGGCTCAGTGACTCAGTTAGTGTTGCAGACTGGCATTAACAGCATGTGGTCATCTTACCTCAGAAAAGACTAAATATAGAATATTTAGTTCTAACTCCAACATGTAGAAAATCCTAATGCAGAGCATGTTCTGTGTCTGTTCTTAACTATACATTCAGCAAGAATTTACAGTTGGCTATTGAGTGACTATGGTGAGCGGATCTTATGGTTGTGAAGCCTTCAAGGACACAAGGTGAAAACAATGTCTGACTTAAATTATTGGAGCACTTCCTCATTTGTTCAGCATCAACTATTTAATGTGGGAATAAATTCTGCGGTTATCTTTATTCTGAAGGTGAAGCAGGATTTATTTTTTATTACCAAATAATTTAAGATGGATAACCTTAAAAAAACATGAAGGGAAAACAGCCTTTTAATAATGTTATGTGCCACTTTGGTCATGTAAGGGGACCCTCATAACACAATATAACTTCAACTTTCTTTTTTCGAATTGGTTTACCATTAATACCGTCTTTATTTATTTTTCTAATCCTCTACAATCCCAGATGTCCAAATACATTGAATGTTTTGCAGAAAAAGTGCTTCAAATTAACAACTTGTGTAGGACGGCCAGGCCCATAAAGGCTGGTGCTCAATTCCTTATGTAAACGTCATTTGTCTCTTTGGCTTGGTACTGTACTGTATTTTGCAAAACCGTGCTAATAACCCATATCTTCAGAATTAGATATTTTCAGAAGGGCTTTTAGAAGGCTGAATAAAATTTCATCAACTGTCCATCTATAGATTGATCAGACTAATTTTATACTGTACTGTGGATCTTTGAAAAATAGATTCATTAAATATTAAAACACAAAGTAAGCATTTCCCTTAGAACTAAGACAAAAAAGGAACAATATATCAGCTGGTCCAACCTGGACTGAAATATTCTACCATGATAACATGTTTTTTTAAATAATTTTGTGTTCTGAAAGGTCTATCATAAAATATAATAAAAAAAAAATGCATGTTTAATTTACCCAGCCTT
>NW_015150459.1:935103-965516 GCF_000732505.1 Cyprinodon variegatus | reverse complement strand
TGGTTAAATAAAAGATGTCAATACAAAATGTGTTTGGATGCAGCACTTCATCAACATCCAGCATATTTAGCAATAATTGAGTTTTTCCAAAAAAAAGGAAGAAAATGCAAAAACAGTAGTTTCCAGAGCTGTTTAACTAGAGGTAAGTGAGCTTTGTTTATAAGTATAATAGGTCACTTGATTCATCTATTCTTTTCAGTAACTAAAACAGGATTCAGGAGCTTTAAAACTCCTTATCAGTGACTCACCAATGATGAGTTGCATGTAGCAGGACGACTCTTCAGCTGTTTCAATGATTCAGAAGCTATACTTTTTCCAAATTGTTTCAAGCTTCTCATTTCCTGAGCAAATAACATCAACACCAGTCATGCAGCAAAACCCATATCCTCAATAAATGTATCCCAGCACAGAGGGAGACTGGAACATATAGGCGCAAACATACAAGTGAGGAAAACAGGAAGAAAAACACCCTAATAGCAAACAATTGTTTAAGGCTTAAACACCAAACTGTAAGAGTCTGTTTAAGTTCACCTTCAGCAATTAATGCAAAATATATAAAATAAAACAAACTTTTGTATTTGTTGAATGCGTGTTTTTGTGCATTTACACATAATGTGTGATATTTAAAACAGAAAGATCTTCTATAAAGAGGAGATTACATGCATATGTTTGGTTGTGCTGTCACACAAAGTTCATGTGGCTGTTTCTAAGGAGATGTCAACATTGTGAAAACAGATGAGGACACGGATGTGGAATTTCATGAGTGTTCACCACCTCACTTCTTCCATGCTATGTCACTCTGGCAGAAAACAACCAAATAAACAGCAGCATGAGGACAATACAGTTTTATTATATAAATTCATTTTCTATACAGTACAATACAAATCAGGGTGGTTTGTCCTAAAAGTGTTTATAAGTTAAACTAGTTTCTGTCTTTAGAAATAAAAAAAGTTTAAAAAGTTGGTCCTTTTTCCACACATTAATACTCATCTAGGTTTCTTTATCTAATAAATACAAATCCACACACTAAAGCCCTGAGGATATTTAGAAAACATACATCTAAAATATAACTAAAAAACATTAATTTCTACTTACATACACAAAGACAAATGTTTATATTTCCTAAATTAATTCACAGTAACTAAGATCTGCTTTCAATCAGCAGCTTTTCCTCCAAGTCACACAGGGCCAGCCTGTCAGGTAAACTGTCCTTAGACGTTTCATTTAGCAGCCGTTAAAGCTGGGTGTCCTTGCTGTCCTTGATGTGCGTGTTTAGATGGGTCTTCCTCCGAGCCACAATGGCCGCCCAGAGTCGACACAGCATTGCGCCCCTGAAAAAGCAATTTAGGATGAGTCAGGACCTCCGGAGAAGAGATTCTCCAGACAAAACTGTTTTTTTTTTTTTTCTGTACAGAATATTTTTGTGTTCAATGGCAGCTGTTGAAATTGGGAATATGGCTCTCTGACCAGGGCAGCATAGCCATTGGGAGGTTAGGGAGGGCAACACAAGACAAACAAAAATATGTTTTTCTTATTTTGTTAAACTAGAGAGTGTCTACACTTAAAGCTCTATCGGAGAAAGAAACATTTATTTCTATTTTTCCTAAAAAAAAATGATGTTGCAGTCATTTTTTTTTTGTGTCTGATACTTCTATCTATTTAGTGTTTGATGGTATGGAGAAGTTAACGGGCCTAGCTAGGTGTGTGGGTGTGATTGCAGCTGTTTGTGGGGCTCCAGAAGGAGAGGCTCACCCAGGGCATCAATTATAAAAAACTGTTACTGCAAGTGAAGCATGACATGCTCCCGTTCCTGTTTCTGCATGGCAGATTGTGTGAAGATGATGTGCAGAGGCAGCTCACCTTAACCCACAGTACATCAAGTCATCCCTGGAGGCGATGTGGAGGAGACAGTCCAAGGTGAATTCATGAGAGAGCAGCTAATAAATAAGAGAGGATTTGTGAGCTAAACAGAGATGATTAATACTGGCAATACACCAAAAGAAAGAAAAACCTTGAGCTGGGCTTACCTTATCGATTGTTTCTTGATCCACAGGAACAGATCTGAGCCAGCAAACCAAACCTTTAGTCTCTTTAGAGTCTTTTTTTGAGTTCAAACTGCTCTCTGTAAAGGCAATGGCAGCACAGTTAGATCATGACCAATCTTATCACAGATTAGATTTATTAAGAGCATTAGTTGATGTTAATCTTACACTCAACTATAATATTATTTTGCCTCTCCAGGCAGATGTTATAATCATTAGTAAAGCTGCAAAGTCGAGTTTGGGCGTATTAGCTGCTGATCTGAAGCCCACGCCTCAGACGGAAACCAGCCCAGGCAGAAACATGCCTGAAACAGAGGCGTGGTAAAGACTTGCTGCCGCAGGAGTTAAATGATGATGATTGCCACCAGGGCTTGGTTCTCTGATGTCACTGTTTACACAGTGGGGTTCCTTCTAAAAAATTAGCTTCTATGGACTGAAACGTTTTAAAAATCCCATTCAGAATACTGTCTTTAGGTGGGCCTTGGACTAAATATGCACCTGCCTATCAATCAACAGTCATTTTCATTCTAAGAGAAACTTATCCAGGTAAGGCAGCAAAACTGTCTCGAACCCAGAGCTTCACATCCCTTAGAGAATATATGTTAAAAATTCATTTAATACCATTTTGTGAATGTTAAATGCAGTTTAAGCCACAGATTTAGAACACAATGATAATGGTTAAAGAGCTAAAATCAGCTTTACCATCATCGATGAACATTTTCCTCAGCTCATCTATCTGCTCCTGTTTTTTCAGCACGGAGTTTCTCAGGAGCTCCTGGTACTCTTGTTCCTTCTCACTCAGCTCATTCAGCAGTCTGTAAAAAAAAAAATCACACAAAATTATCAGCACTCAGTAGAAAACATGAGCATTTCCTATGTCAAACAGCAACGTCTGTAATGTGTTTCACATGTTAACATCTAAACATATTTTTATTTATATTAGAAATATTAGGTTAAAAACAAGTCATCTAAATATATCTTTTGAAAATATTATTAACAGCTGCTCTAAAATGTATAACAATCAGATGGCTCAAACCTGAGCCCCCTTCCTACAATATATGCATTCAGAAGGTCTGGGATATATACCAAATGGAACAGATAACATATTCTCTGAGACTACAAATACCCATATTCACCTAACGTTGGAAACCTGTCGTACCACCAATGATGCAATGATTTTTTTTTTTCTCCCAACTCTCAAAGTCTGGAACCTGTACCTCTCATACTCTTGAAATCACTCTGTTGTTTGTGTTTTTTATTTTATGTTTAAAAGTGTAAAAATACACATGTACATTCGTACCACACTGTATTTTTTGGAGAAAAAAAAAATGTGTTAAACAAGAAACAAAAAACAAGTCATTTGAATTGATTTAGAAATAGCTGCAATTGAATTTATCCTAATCCCAAAGAATACCTCCTGGTCTCCACTCTCAGGTCTTTCAGTTTCTCGCTGAGAGGACGGTTGCTGTCGATAAAGACCTCTTCTAGGGAGTTGGGACTCCCTGTGGTTCCATTCTCATTCCCGTTTTCCGCCTCCTGAGTGTCTCTTGGCGCTACCGCCTGGTCAGGGTCGAGAACTATAGGAGTGTCTGGGTCAACAGATTGCTCCTCGGGAATGCTGTCCTCCATCTCAAACGAGGACTGCAGATGAAGTTTCAGCTCTAAGGAAAGCAGAAGCAAACTCATCAGTTCACAGCATCCATGTCCTCAGTGTCCTAAGCTTAAAGACACTGTGCAGGGTTTTTATCAGGCAAGCCAAAGTGTAGTAAGACACTAGGTGAGGAGGTGAGCAACATGACAGCTCTGCTATAAGTGTCTTATAGATTAGGTTGTAAAAATGATCAAAAACATAAATGCTTCTCCAGATTATTTCAAAGCTTGCAGAATAAATTACAGCTCCAAGCTCTTTCTATGTGAGCTCTTCATAGTGTTGAGTACTTAAAGAAGTGGTTATTTGATTTCTTGCTTTAAATTCACATAATCAAGGTAATCTAAAACATTTTTAAGTACCTTAAAATTCACAGAATATCCACAGTAGCAGAGATAATTAGATGAGTGTTCTTTTTTTTTTTTTTTACATTTATGAGAGCTGTTTAAAAATAACTGGCCTCTGTATCACATCATATTCACAATCCAGGAAAAAGACAAAGTCATAGACTTGGATTTATAAGTTACACACTGATTACCTTAAAAATGAAAAGCATCAGTTACATTTGTTCAGTATTTATTTAGGGATGTAAATAACTGTCAACGGGACATTTTTAACCCACCAGTTTCCTCATTTAGAGTTTAATTTCAGGGGATGGCAATTCAGACAAAGGTGGAACTGGGAAGTGGTTGATTGCTTCTCCCACAAAGACTACAATAAGCCAGGTAAACCATGAGGGGCTACCAGTCTGCATATTTGCACATTTATTTAGTTTATTTGGCATTAATCAGTGACACTCTGAGAAGATGCACTGTACCAGATTGGAGCTAATTTATCCCCCTCCTTTCCCTTTTCCTACAGGCTCCATCAACTCATTAATGGTGGCATATCTGAGTAGGTATTAAATGTTTTCTGAAATCTATGCTAAACTTTTTATAGTCTTTAGGGGGTTTGAACTGTGTTGGGAGTTTCAATCACTTATAGCTCTGAAGGATAAAGCTGATTGGTCTTTTAGGTATACCACACCAACAATGGCATGTAAACCTAGTTGTTCTGGTCATTTGTTATGACCAATGTGGCAATTTTTTTTTATAATTTTGTACAACAGCCGTAAATTCTGAACATTTAATCCCGTTTCCTAAATTCAGCTTTTTATGTTTGCCAAGTATTTTTGTAGTGGCAACATATTTGTGGTTTTCTATCAGGGATTCTAACTGCTTGTTTATAGATTAATTCCTTATTGTCTTGTTTGCTTGTGACCAGCATGACATACCAAAAGTCAAACGAGACATTGTAACTGAATTCATATAGATTTTGGCTCTTTTGGCACTCAGTGAATTTAGCGTAGCCCTAATATTAGATACTGAATATTTTAAATGTAGGACAAACCTATTTTATATGGCCCTTAAAAGTTAGATTTGAGTCCAAAATCATGGTTAAATACTTCAACTTGCATGAGCGAATGAGACTTATAGAAGTGATACAAGAAACACATTTCAATGATTTTGAAAACATCCCTATCAGGACTGCAAATAGATATGTTGCTGTTATATAAGGATATGTATTGTAAAACAGTCCTCTACCTGGCAGCAGGACAGTTATGGCATCCTGCACAGCTTGTCTCAGCAGATTGTCCAGAGCAAACATCCAGTGAGGTTTCACAAGCTGTTGTTTCAAAACCTTCTTCACCTAAACAAGATGGTTAAAAAAAATTTAAATATGTTTTCAATAAACATCTGTTGCACATATAGTTAGAAGAAGTAGCTTACTGCATCTTGGAAGTTAAAGAGCACTGCCTGCAGGCTGTTCAGGGGTATTGATGCTGCTAACAAACTGGATCGAAGCTCCAGAAGGCCACTAGCAAGCTGCTTTCTGTCGGGGGAGCGGATGTTTTCACGCAGGCAGCTAATAAGGGTGACGATGTGGTCCTCTCGAAGTGATGATCCTTCATCGCACTTTGAAAGAAAAAAAATATCTTGATTTCCATTGTTTCTAATTGCACATTTAGAAGTGAACTTATATGGTTAAATAAATATGAACATCGGTTTCATGAAGAAGATTTTGATCCACTTTTAATATCTGGTCCAGGTGTATTAAAAATGGCCATCAATTAAAGTACATCTAATCAAAAATGAAATATATTTCAGATGTTGCAGTAGGACGTTTCTGACATTTGCCTCCTTTTGCTAAAGCTTTAGCTTAAAGGATTGGTTTAGAATGTACAAAGGAATCAGTTGAGAAGGGGAAAGAAAACAACATAGCATTTTGTATATCATAGGATAGTACAAACATTATGCAAGAGGGGAATAAAAGCAGGGGAACAATAAAATTATAAAAATTAGACCAGGAAGGGATGGGGTATAGATAGAGTTCTGCTTAGTACTGGCTGTGTTTTGAATGAAAGCAACATCAAATTTACTAATGAATGAGGTTTTATGAAAAAAATAGCTAAAACCTTCCAGAACCTCACTGCCAAATGTTTTATATACACATTAACAGACACAGAAAACATATGTTTGGCAGAAAAAGTCACCAAAAGAGCCATGAAGGACAGATCTGATAGATTATAAGAACTGGTGCATAATAGAGGAGGCAAATACTGCCAAATTAAGGTGGGAGATAATATAAAACCACAATGAAGACAATTTTATGATTTACTTAAGTTATTCTAATAAACTTATAACTTTTAGGAAATGCATAGTCGTATTACTATGGTCCACTATTTCTATTTCATTATTTTTTAAACATATTTGTTGTATAGGACATAAGTGATATTAAAGTTGGTTTGCACAATTTTTATATCAACTATTGACATTTTAAGCTGCTGTTGGGATTTTCCTCCACACACCTGAGGTATAGACTCCTGTATATTAGTGACGACATGGCAGATGTACTCAGTGAGGACTCTGTGGAGCGTGGCTCGTCTCTCACTATCCTTTCGCAGCATAAAGAGCCCGATGTTCTCCTCCGATGAGGCTGGGCTGCACATTCCTGATGCAGAGTCATATGGTGTTCTGTTCAACAGGATAAAGGATAAATCAGTAGGAAAAAGACAAAATAATTGGAAGAGAATAAAATCATAGGATGAGGTGATAAAGGTGACAAAATCTGTAACAATAAAAAAAGGGGTTTATATATTATTTTCAATTATTCGCATTCGTGACTCAGTTGTAGGATTTATATGAAAATCTTTCTATTGGTTTTGATTAAAAAGAAGAACTTTGACCTTAATATAAAGTTGAAACCTCAGCTTGGTTTAACGGTGCTTCGCTACGATGCACTGAAATAAGGTTACGGCTTTATTCTTTTCTCTATGCAAAGCAAAAATCTCACTCACGACAGAAAGCCACTTGAGCAGGGGGGGCTCTCTGAGATCTCCGTCCCTCTGATGGATGACCACTGCTTTCTCAGGTCCAAAGAAGAAGCCAAGTCAATCGAGCTCGTGTCCGAATCTGTGTCCTCCACGAAGATGGAGATGGGCACAGATAAACTCCGCTGGTAATCAGCTGCAAAACCCGACAGGAACAATTCCAGGGCAATCAATTTCAGACAGCAGAAGATGAACATTGTGTAACATCTGGGTAGACCTTCCATCAGGTTACCTGTTTCTTTTAAGTCTGGCTCCTTTGGGAGTTTGGTTCTTTTCTTGGAGGAAGACCTGAGAAAGGCGTCGTTCAGCAGCTCTGACGCCGTGGCTCTGTCGTCTGGGTCTGGCACAAAGCAGCTCATGATGAAGCCCTTGGCTTCATCTGACATGCACCCAGGAACCTTCGGGTGGATTTTAAACATGCCCACCTTGTAGGGATAATCACAGAATGAATCACTTTTGCAAAATATTCAAAACTGATGCATGCAATGAATTTACAAGATAGTAAATCATTAATTGGCCATTTTGATATTATCAAAACAAAGAAATACGTGTTTGATTACAGCATTCTATAAAATATGCCGACTAATACCTTTATTAAACCAGAAGTAAGGCTTTAGAGACAACATTCCTCTGTTTTATTTTTATCTGATTTTTTAAATACGCGTCAATGCAGGCATGTATCACAGAAGAAGATTGATGGATGTCTTTAGACATGCATTTTGGTAATTAGTGAGAAATTGGTAGAAAATAAACCGGTCATTATTTTAAAATATGATTATATTGCTTAATTAACAGTATAGCAAATTTATTATTTATTGTTTTTTTTTTTCCCAGTAATTCGCTGAGTTGAACACACTATATCAGCTACTGATGTTTTAAAGCTTTTATTTCTTTTAAAATTATTTTCCACTTATAACCAATAAATAAAAAAAACATTTAATGTAAGAATATGAGATCAGATAAAGAAACAACAGTACAGAGAGGTTGGTCTAATGAAAAGTATGTGGGACAACTGTTCACTGCATTTTAAAAGTCTTCTGAAGCTTTTTGAAGAACTAAATGAATACATTACAGCAACATCATTTTGCTAAATTCCTAAAGTTGTACCCCAATTGTTAATTGGATTTGGTTCTGAACTTTCACTCAGTCATTTTAACACCTAAATCATTCCGCCTTAACTCAAAATATTCATTTAGTTGTGATTGGGCTGAAGGGTGAACCTCTGTCCCGGCATCAAGTGTTTCACTACATTTTAAATGCTCTAAAGGGATATAAGCTTAACAAAAGCATTCCCACAACCTGATACTGCCACCACTTATCACTTCTCGGATGATGTTTTCAAGGTCTTTGGTCTCACATTTAAAAATTTAGATTTTTAGATGTTCAGCTTTTTTTTGTTTGTTTGTTTTTTAATGTAAAAGAGAAGGGAGAAATAAAAAGGAAAATTACAACAACAACAAAAAAAGAAAGAAAGAAAGAAAGAAAGAAAATTGATGCACTACATAGCCACTGAGTCGCACCCAACAATGAGTTGGGATGTTCTAATGGTTGCATATGCAAGAGAAATTTGACTGGCCATTACAGAGCTCAGACCAGAACCTGGACATTAGAATTTGATTTTCAGGCAGTGTAAAGTATTGTAAAACAGATAAACATATTGAAATAGCTCCCTCTGTTGGGAGCTTTGACTTTTTCTTCACTTCAAGATTCAGTAATAGAATGCTCAGTCTGGATTGTTTAGTTTTCTTTTAAAAGCCCTGAGAATTTAAGAGTGCTACAGCTTAGCTGCATTACCATTATAATAATTTGTAACATGTAGATTGAAACAGTGTGTCTACCAATGTTCAAGTTGCTATTACAATATTCAGTGCAGACATTTCCAGAATCTTAATAATGCAATCAAATTTGTCAAACACTAAACATTGTGTGCACTACAATAAAAAAATACTTTATTAAATGCTGCAAAGGAAAGGCCTTTCACATTGACTGAACAGGTTTGGATTGTTATCAAAACAACATCAGAGAAACATTTCTCCACTGAAGTCCTTCTGAAGGAAAAGTCCCACCTAAAAATATCGTGGGAGGTGGGCTGATGTGGGAAGTTTTTAGTGTAAACATGAGATGAAAAGCAGCTGGCCTGGGAAAAGTGAAAAAGCATCAAACTGCTGGGTTTACAGTAAGGAGAGTAAGAAAGCTGCTGCTTTCACCAATAATTTGGAAAATCTTTTAATATCCGCTAAAATGGAACATTTGATTATTTCTTTAGGTCTGGAAAAACCATCCATGGTCATTAAATCTCAACATGTTAGTTGCCTACCTTAAACATGGCTGCCTGAGGACTTCCCAGCTCGTGAAAGGGAGGCTTGCCTGTTGCCATTTCTATGATAGTGCACCCCAGGGACCAGATATCAGCAGGCTTCCCATAACCTCGAGGTCCCTGGTCTATAATTTCTGGAGCCATGTACTGAAGTGTTCCTTTAAAAGAAAGGCGGGTGAATAATCTGACTTCTTAACCAACTACCAGGATAAGCATGAAACTAAAAACACAAGATGGGCTTAATTTAGCACAGGAACAATCTGATTCTTACCCGTAAATGTTTCAGTGCAGGGATTGATCCCTGCTAACCGCTTGGAGGTCCCAAAATCAGAGATCTTTAACACGCCGCTGTAGGTGTTGATGAGAACGTTGTCGCCCTGCAGCACAGAAACAAAAACGTATTTGAGAAAAAAAAGCCATGGTGAAAAACCCCAGAAGGCAGAGATGTTGTTAGGATCCTGAAACATTGAAAGTTTCATATGACATAAGTTTTTATATACATTATCAAAGTACCGTATTTTCCAGACTATAGTGCGCATCTCACTATAAGCTGCGCCCAAAACATTTTTTGAAAGAACTAGAAACGTACATATATAAGCCGCAGCGGGATATAAGCCGCTGATATCTTAGCTTAGATAAGTTAGCTTACCATCCCATTTCCAGTACAGATCGGGCAGAGACGAGTGATAAAACAGAAAGGAATTTAAGCAGGGGCGGAGCTAGATGGGGGGCCAGGGGTGGCCATGGCCACCCTTAGCCAATCATTGGCCATCCCTGTGGCCACACCAACCATTGTTTTTCCCATAATAATCAATTGGAATATTCAAAACATTTTAATTTTTCATATATTATATACTATTTTTTCATATATGCTTAATTACTTGATAACAAAAAACACTGTGGTAATCATGCACATCAATATACTAACATTAAAGATGGTAAGTACAGAATTCCTGCTTTTTTCATAACTAGATTTTGTGTTTTATCGGGTAAAGAGAAAATTATGTGTCTTTGCATTCATCTAGGAGTCTTTAGTGATATCATAGATAACTATTTTTATAAAAACGTATTAAATAATCAATTTATGTATATATTAATACTTGTAAATATCAATTTTATGCAGGATGATTATTGATAAAAGTAGGTAAGTAATGACAATGGAAAATATGCTCGCCTCAGAACTTAAAACTGAAAGAAATTTATCTACGCCTCTGATTTTAAGGCATTTATTTTCACAGGAAATACATTATTAAGCTTTAACATATTATATTTTAGTACGTTTACTGTTTTGGGGGACGGAAAAATGTCATTTAGGTCTTTTTAACAAAAATAAAATCGAGGGTGACTCAGATGTATATCTTGATGCGGATTTTAAAAAAAATAATCGTGTTTCCGGCAGGGATCGGGTAGTGACAGGCTTCGTCGGCTTTTATTTCAGCCCATTCTCTTTTCATCGTTTCCACAGTTTTAATGCGGCAAATAAATGGCTAAATTTGTGAATTTGGGACATTTGTTCTCCGTAGTGTCTGCTGCTACCATGTTCTTGTGCAAAATGAAAATTAGCCAGTTTATTCTTTAATTTCTAACTCTGACTTCCCCCTCTGGCGGTTAGGAAAAATGCACAGAAAAGCCGAAACTTGTTATAAGCCACATATAATAAAGCCAGGGAAAAAAGTAGTGGCTTATACTCCAGAAAATACGGTAATATAGTCGATGTTGCACTGGTGGCAAAACGTCTTTCTAGGCTTGTTTTTTTTATTATTATCAACTAGACTTTAGACTCAGTCTCAAATGTTTTTTCTTGAAAAACGCAATGACTTTACAGTGCACATTTGAGGAAAATTTCACAGCAAGTGAATAGCAACTGAATAGAAAAACATAAAAAAGTGTGTATGTCAAATAAAGAGAATTTAAACAGACTATAAAAAATAAAAGCAAGAGAAACAGAATTTAAATATTGTGAGCATTGTCAGCAATGTAGACCCCCCCATGTTTCTACTATTTCTGAACATTTTACATGCTCAGAAATAGTAGAAACATAGAAACACATGTAGCAGCAGGATGTGTTGCAATGATGAACAGCTCATATGGTGGTGCAGATAGAAGTTACTCAGTGCAAAAAGAGTTCACAGTTTCTAAATGTGAAGTGACCAGTTCCCCATGTAAGGTGGGAGGAGTGGATTACTGAAAGTTTAACAGCCTTTATAACATGTGGGAGGAAGCTGTAGTGGAATCTGGTTCTGCATTTAAAGCTATACGACAGCTGCAGCAGTGGTAGCAAATCACACAGTCTGGTTGCTTGTCTTTGAGGAATAAATTATAAAACGGAAGCTCTTTTGAAATTTGTAAAGCAGTATGTAACAGGGAAGTGTGCAAGGATGATGAATCAGAAGATTTGACTGGAATTGACTGAAATCATATAATATATAAAATTAAGACAGCACAATGTTTTCCTTTATGTTCCAAGGGGTTGAAGACTGCAGTATTTACTCACTTCTCCTTTCATGTATGATTAAATTAAATCCCTCACTGATTGGTTTTAGTGCCCTGTAGACCTGGGTCATATGGTCTAACTAACAATCTCTGGTTATCTCCAATCAAATTAGATTTAAATTTTTTCCTCAAGTAAGTTTTATAATAAAAAAATTAGATGCTGTACTTTATAAAACCAGCTTTAGATAAAATTAACCAATGATTGCAATTAATAAAAAAAAAAGCAAAAGCAGAGTAGCATTTAAATATCACCCCATAGACCCTACTTATACTGTTTTCTGCACATCAAAACAAAAGTTGATTGTATGGTGAGTTTCCCTTTAAGTCTTAACTACACTACACTTGTTGACTAAATCAGATCATATTCGCTATCAAAATATGCAATAGTGAGCTTAGCCCTGAATCGTATTTCAGATAATACGATGGTGTGGATTGTAGTTACTAAGTGCAAAAATAATTCATTGTGTCTAAATGTGAAGTTTCCTCTCCCCGTCACCTCTTGTTTATTTGAGATATTTAGATTCTTGATTGCTTTACACATTTTGAAAGCATATAGAAAAGAAACTGACCTTTAAACCTTTGTGAATTTAAGCAGCCCCCGTAACAGCCCCCACTTTTAAAGCCAGGTATGATGTAAAGAAGATATTCAAACAAATAAGCTTGTTTTACTAAGAAACGTGGAAATGTTTTGTATTTTTTTACGGCGTTAGCGGAGGTTTAAATAGATATTTATAATTAACTTCAGGAGATCCAGGACTATTCATACAGAACTTCAGCCCTGTATTTACAGGCTACATGACGTCAGAAAGTATGTTAAAGGGAAGCACTAATCACCTTAATGTCTCTGTGGACAATCTGGTTGTCATGGAGATACTTTAGTCCCTCGAGGATCTGCTTGGTGTAGAAGATGATGGTGGCTTCGTTGTCCTTCAAAGGGCCCCATTTGGATCGCAGCAGAGACGACAGACTTCCTGATAAAGTGAAATATATTAGGATGGTCACATTTCGGTCTAATGCAGAAGCTTTAAAGGTTTAGAATGTCATTTATTAGACTGCTTCTATGAAAATCTAAATAGCTTACTTCTTCTTAGAGTTTTTTGTCCTTAAATACAATTACATCACTGTCTGAAAATGTTTTCTTAAACGAGATATTTTTAGAACTAAAGCTTTGGAACCGGTTTCCTGTTAATGTTAGATCGTCACGTGAGCGTTTGTTCTTTTGAGAACATTAAGCCCTTGAAGAGCAGCAATCCATCAAAAAAAATTACATTGAAAAAAAAAGAGGTCAGACTTGGAAGCAGCACTTGGCTCTGCATGTTCTGGAAATTCCAACCAGGCAAGTCTCTGCTCCTCCAGATGACATATTTTCCCATAATAACAGAACGTTACTGTCTGCTACAGAACACTTACTGGATTTGCGTCATTTTAGAAATTCGAAACCTATGAAAATATAAAAAAAACGAAAGAAAAAATGTATAAACATAGATTAGATATATATTAGATATCCAATCTACTAAATTCCAGTCGGGCTTTAGATTCTTGCCAAGTACTGAATATTTTGTACCAAAGTTCTGCTTCTTCAGCACTCTGGACCATTCTGTTCTCCTGGCTTGCATACTTATATAGGTTGCAACCTCGTAATATTATTAGATTCCACTTACAACAGCTACAATAAAAGGGTATCTAATAACAAATACTCACACATAATTTCTTTTTATTGTAGAAAGAAAAAAAAAAGCTCACTTCTCCTAGAATCCCTTGAAAAACATGCCGTTCAAAATCAGTTTGAAATGTGGTGATCACTACAGGTTGGCAGTAGCTGTAAGGAAACTGTTTAAACTTGCTTAAATTTCGATTTAGAGCAGCTAAAAATGCTATTATAACAAGTTACAGAGTGAGGATGCTGGAGTGGAAAAAAGAGCCCACTTATAACAAATTAATTGGGGTCTAGAAAACAACAATTGCATCTATCCACATTCCAACTGGTTGTTAGCATGCCAGGACAAAGCCTCCTCTGTCCTAACATCAAAAAGACTGATGCAGAGTTTGGTACACCACCTCGATCTATACCTCAAACATTTGCTTTGGTCGGATAAAAGTAAGGATGAACGTTTTTATGTGATCTAACCCTTATAAATTACACAATACAAGACTAAGTTCTCCCCTATCGAATCAAGTACATTGTAAAATAATTATTTTGATTATGTCTTAACATACTTTGGTGAAAAAAAAAGGGTTTGATCTTTAAAGATTCACTCATGTATTAACACTGGAGCAATAAGCAGATTTATTTTAAGAAGGGTGAATGTGAATTGGTACTGAGGATGCTGTATGAGTTTTAAATGTAAGCTTCTACCTCCTGGTACTTCTTCCATGAAGATCTTGATGAATCCATCCTGACTGATGGAGCCAAGATACTGGACAATATTCCTGTGTTTCAGCCTTTTATGTAGAGCTATTTCCTCGTGGAGCGGCTGCGAGTACCTGAGTAACACAAGTTCAGCAGCATATGTGATACCGGGGTTTTAGTCATGAAATCAAGGATTATACTCAAATAGAGGCGTTAGAAGCACAGATATTTACAACAAATATTCTAAATACTCCAAAGATTGTTTTTTAATTTATTCAAATCCTTTCATCTCAACAAAGTTTGCATTTTTTCATCACCTGGTAATGTGACTCTAAAGTAAGTATGCAAGTAAAAAGAAAAACTTCTTTAAAAAAAACATTTCTAACAAAAACAGATTAAATCTCTTACGTGCTGTCTTTTTCAGGAATCTCTTTAATGGCGATGCGGACCTGGTTGCTGAGGTCTCTACCAGCGTACACCACACCATACGTCCCCTTCCCAAGAACAACCCTGTCTCCATTCTCATTGGTCTCATAGACGAACTGAAATGTGAAACAGACGGCATCAATAACTGGAAATAAAAACAGAAATGTGGGGAATTTCACAGGTAGATAATGAGAGGGGCAGTTCTGAATTACACTTCTGTTTTAACTATGGCGCACAAAAAGCAGGGTTGGAAAAGTCACACTGTGCTTGGGAATGCATTTTCCAGGAAAACGCTGCTGCTTTTCTTGATTCACAGCCTGGACAGATCTAAAATAGAAAGCATGTTACGTCAGAGGAAAGAAATACAGACTGAGACTGACCTCAAGTATTCCCTGAGTTAGAAGTTGGGGGTCTTGAGTAAGGTTTTCAGCCTGGTGAAGTAGAGAGTTCACCAACTCGCAGAAACTAGAAAACATTGACAGAAAACACAATTAATATCAATTCATGATATATAATTCTATCGATTTTGATTTAAAAAAAGGCCACCAGTTTTGAAAAATGAGCTGAGTCAAGATGTCTACTAACTCGAACATGATTACAGTGACTTCCAAGATCAGAAGACATTTACCGTTAACTTCTTTTCTTCAAAGTCAAAATATAACATATTGCAAATACTTGGTTTGAATAAATCAAGATTTCTCATATAGTTCAATATCTATTAAAGATGTGGGGTGAAAAATGTGTAACTACTTGGTGACGTCATGCAGTCATGGATGTTTGTAAAAAAAAAAAGGTGCTGCTTAAAAAAAATGTTACTAACGACAAGTAAACACTTGACTATAGATCTATATCATTTTCATATTTAAACCACACAAAAAATGTATGTTAGAACTGTAAATATACAGTCATATATTTATATTACTTTTTTTTATGTATTTATTAATGTTTTTCAAGGCTGCACTTTAAAAAATGAAATTGTCTAAAGCTATTTTAAATGAAATTTCTTTTTGTTTACATTCGTGTATACAAAATGACAAAATAAACCAGTCTAAGTCTAACTCTGTGGTACTTATTGGGGTTAAATGTGATGGAAAAAAGGAACAAGTGGTTTTAAGAACTGGTTTGTATTTGCATTTAGTTTCCTTTAATCTGATACTCTAATAATTTAATAATTGCATCTAAAAATCTGAGTCTATCTATGTGTATTTAATCTCATAATATATCCACCTGTTTTGTGATGACCTCAGAGATTTATTAAAGAAGATTAGTGAGTGAGCATTACATCAGGAAGAAACAGAGACAAAGCTGGTAGAAAGTTTTGGAGAGGTTTAAACACTGTATTGTAAAAAACAACAACAAAGAAACAACAAAAAACAACAATATCAATTGCTCATTATCAACTGAAAGCCCCAGGATTTAAAGGGCAAGGATATGTCTAACCTGGGGAAAGAGATTTTAGGGGATGTCTGTGCCTTCTACTGCTCTGAAATCATTCAGACCTATCAAAAAATCAGCGTTGTTACGTTCCCTCTGACAGTCCCTGAGAAATCCCGCCTCAGACAAGGAACTAATGTTATGGAAGGACCTGGGAAAGTTAAATTAGCCAGGTAAGGTGAAAGGAATGAAAAGGGGCTTAATATGGTAAAGGTCCTGCAGCATTTTGAGTCAAAACACCTCAAAGTGCTTTACAATACAACCAGTCATTCTCCAAATGCAGGCCAGCATTGGAATACAACCAGTTAGATGAGGCTAAAGAATCCCCCACACCCCCCTTCCTTTCAGCAGGGCAACAATAACAGAGCTAGGGCAGGAATGTTTTTGAAGGAATGGTCCAATCAAAGGTTGGGTCAGAGTAAAAAAGGCTGGAAAAAATGAATGGAATAAAATGACCCATTTATAGAGTTATTCCATTTTAAATATATTGATAACCAATGTTGAATTGAAATAGTAAATCGAAAAGTTAAAAAACAAAAACAGTTATGCGATTCAAAGCAGATAGGAATTTGGAGGTCATGGAAACTTTATGTAAACCAAAGGGAGGCCCAGAAAGCACAGTTTTGGAACCAAAACAAGATATTTTTTTCATGGTCTTCATGTTTTGCTAGATCTTAGACACCTTTTATTGTCATTTTGTATACACAGAGTTTGTACAAAACAAAATTTCGTTTAGTACAGCTTTCCAGACAGTAAATGAGCATTTCCATTCCATAAAATGCAGCAGTGATCAAATGTAAACAGTGTGGGAGAAAAAAAAACATGGTAGATAAAAACGTACCCTGACAGATGACTTAATTCATTTTGATACAGCTTAAGCTAGTATCTTACAGGAGGGCAAAGGTTCAGTTTTCCTAAAAATCATTATGATAACAAAAAAGAATGAAAGGTTGATATTATTTAAGAGCTTTCTCATGAACTTTCACTGAGCCAACAGTTTCAGTTTTACTCCAAGTTCCCTGGAAGAAGTTCAGTTGTAAACATTTCCAGGTAACAGGAGAACTAGTAAATACAGCCTTCAATGAAAATATCTCAAGAAGTCAGAAAAATTATATCCCAAACTAAACTTAAACTGTGGTGCTACACTAAAAAAGGTGTATGCAATTAAAAAAAACACGGGAAAAATATGCTTAAATGATTTTTTTTTTTTGGAAGGTACAAAGGAAACATGAGTCACTCGACAGGATTTCGTCACACTGATCTTAAGCCATTGCTCGCATTCAGCCTAAAAACTCTCCTTTTAATCCTCCTCCACTTTGTGGAGGTGGCTCTGTTTATTTGCACAGCCAGTTTGTGCAGTTTGGCGGTAAATAGGTCACTCTTTGGTGCAAATATACAAGTTACTCACCCCTTACAGTGGATCTCTGACGGGAAGCAAAGCTGGAAGTCATCAGAATTATAGTGAACGTACAGGAAGCAGCTCCTCTCATCGATCTTTGACGCACTTTAGGGAAAACGGATACAAAAAAATTCAACTTATTTGTAAATCATTTATTTCCTATTTGGAACAACAGCTATTGTTTGAATGTTAAAGGTTCTCCAGCACGGTAAAGGATAAGAGATGGGTGTGGTCATGTTAGGCTTCAGTAGAAATCTCCCGACATAACACTGGAATCTAATGACATCATTAACAGTCCAACAGCTTGCTGCTTTATTATTGTTGGCTCTAAATGGCCTAAATTACCACATTAGATAATGCTTAAGTGCACAGTGACACAGATCAGCAGCCACAAGGGATATCAACAAATAAAGAGGAGAGAAGTCAAGCCTAAAGTGAAGCCATGCTGACCGAACAGAAATTTGAGGGCAAGCCAAGGTTGCCCAGACAACCCACATGTTATGGGCCCCCCTGGCTACAACACATCCAGCTGAAAGGTGTTTGCACATGCTGCTCTTCTCCTTACCTCACTCCTCGGATTGCATTAGCTGGGAAAGTCCACTGATGTAGGCCTTTCTGCAGAATCAACCACAAAAAAGAAAATAAGATATTAAAAAAGAATCAACTTGTTGGTTAAACTACCTGTTAAAACTGTTTTAATTTGCATGAGTCCACAAATAGAAGAACAGGAATAGAGACCAGTCAATACTTAGCAGGTGACAAGTCCTAATTACTATAATAAACTTACCTTACAAGCTTATTATAATGCACTGCACTAGTTAAACATTAACTTCAACATCAATGAGCAAAGCTATTTCTTTAGTAAGACAGCACTGGATATAATACCTAGTTTGTTGATGTATAAACAAACAGAAAAATATTTGAGAGCCCAAACCTTCAAAGGAGTGACATGTTTTAACTGAACAGTGCGACTCTCGTCCTCTTCGCTGACGCTCACAATAGACGGCTGGAAGACTTTACTGGGCTCCAGAATGAGCACCTGTGACAGAAATCCAATGGCTATTATTGGTTCAGCAGACCTTGATTTAATGACAAAATCTGTTTACTGCATTAAAACTTTGCTGCAGTCTCGTTTTTGGCAGTGGCTTTACTGTAAACTTCACTTCATGATGATTACTTATATCCTATATTTGCACTCTGACAGTAAATGAAAACCACCACCTTAACATGGTGTAGGGATTTCAGTGCCGAGAGATTATGTTGTCAGAGGCTTAAATGCCCCTGGTAGGGTCTCCCAAAGCAAACGAGCCCTGGGTGAGGGCAGTTCAAACGGCCCTTAATATGACAAGAAAAATCGAGCGTACATCTTGTGTCATGTAGTATACAGGGGGTAATGAGGGGAAATCAGTCTCTCACGGCTACCTCCACATCAGGAATCATAAGGCTGGGACAAAATCAACCATGTTGGAAATTCAGTCAACCCTAGTGAGGGGTTGGATCTTGGGCAAATCCTGCTGTTGAAGCAGAGCTGACTCTCTACGAGCAGATTTAGCAGAACCTTCCGCACTGCTCATGTCAAACAAGGGAGTTCTTCTTCTTCCAGATTGACGAGTCCGACCAGAGCCATCTCTTGACACAGAGCCCGACATGTGGCCTTTGGATGTACAGTGTGAGCAGTTAGATCGCATCAGAGCGTCAGGGTGTACAGTGTAAGAACATACAGCATGAGCTGTCAACTTAGCTGTTGAGCTGTAGCTGAGTACAATGATTGATAATATTGTACAGAGTATGTCCAGCTTTAGGTCTTTGGATGTTATTAGAGGTCAGGGACAGTGGCATGGAGGTCAGGGACAGTGGCTCTGGCAGATTGGAGTGGTGGTTTCCCTGAATAAGAAGGGGAACCGTAGTTGTGTTCAAATTATAATGCAATCACACTTCTTGGCCTCCCCACAAATGCCTATGCCAGGGAGCTGGAGAGGAGAGCCTGGCTGACTATTGAACCTCAGCTTCAGGAGCAGTGTGGTTTTTGTCCGAGCCATGGAACACTGCATCAGCTCTATACTATCTGAAGGATGTTCAAGGGTGCTTGGGAGTTTGCCCAGCTGGTCCAAATCTGTTTTGTGGATCTGAAGAAGGCATTTGACCATGTCTTTCATAGTGACCCGTGGAGAGCGGAATCAGTCTCTAGTCTCATCTAGTCTCTCTACAAGCGGAGAAGGAGTTTGGTTCTCAATGTGCTTTTCATAATTCCTATAAAAAGAACATTTAAAATAAAATTTCATTTGGCCAAATTTTACTATTTTTTTTTTAGATTTTTTTTTCTGTTTAACAAGTTACATTTATTTCAACACTTTTTAAACATCTTTGCCAAGAATGCCACAACAAGTGTAAAGCTGCTGCTTGTATTCTCTTACAGGGCAGCGATTTGTCGAGATGGTGGGTTTGCAGGATTGCAAAAGCAGCTCCATCCAGAAGTCAACTGTATCTTGTTTGGGAGACCGCACCTCAGGGGGCTTGGCAAACTGGCGATACAGGATGTATGTTTCCATAATGGATGCCAGATACCTGAGAGAAACATGCGACATTGATAAGTCCACATGGAGTTACAACTAAAAGGCTTTCCAAGCACTTAAAGAATATATCAAAAACAGCGTTGAAGAGCTTATGCCTCTTACCAAACAGGAGCCTTTAGTCTGTAGAGCTTCTCAGAAGCTTCTATGACTTTCCTGAACTCTTTAGCGAGAATATTTGCTCCAAGGTAGAAACCTACATCCCAGTATTCCGTCATCTTCTCCAAACTGCCCTTTCTGCCGAGCAGGGTGCTTATGGTAACACCTAAATATTACAAAACACAGCACATTACCAGAATATTAACATGATATCAATATGATATCTGATGCTTATGCATAGCTACAAAAAATGCATCACAAAATAAATCCCCTCTGATTTCTTTTTTGCTTGCAAAAAGAATTTGATGCAATTTTAAGTAAAACAATAGATACACACATTGTTTATATCATACCATTTTTTTCTCATGTAAAGAATAGCTTGTTACAATGAAAACCTGATCATCAACGCTTCCAAGTAAGGAGCATTAAAGTTACATGTATAATAAGTGGACATGGTGCTGGTGATCCACAAACACAGCGTGCAGACGGAAGTAGTGAAGAAGTGCCAAACCAACTTGGTCCATTCTATTTAGATGAGGGAACTGCATGTTCTACTGGCAGTTGGGAGTGGCCATAAATGACAGGAGGAATTCAAAGCAATGAAGATGGGAGACAATAACGATTATCATTATACAAAAATAATTATGATGACTGCTATTCAGGGTGTATTTTGCATAAGAGTCTCAATGTGCTTCAAGCAAAACAAAAAAAAAACTAAAAAGAAAAAGTTAAAGTTAAATTAAAATGAATAAATATCAATTAAAAACATGGCAAAGCTGACTGTCAGCTCCTCTCTGACGCTACAATCAGATTTGCAGCAAGATTAATCTCTAAACAGCTGGATTTATCTTCACCACCTCCTCACAATGCCTGCATAACCCAAAATATTAAAAACTAAGTTAGGCCCATAATAAGTAATACAACATTATCGCTTTGCACAAAGTGTGTGAAGATCTACAGAGCGTGAAATACTTATGCATGGTCACTGTGTTTTATTCTCAGTGTAATTGCATAAAATGCATTAATCTGTCTCACTCATGCAGTCGGTAGCACTGCTGCCTTGCAGCAAGAAGGTTGCGGGTTCGAGTCCCAGCCTGGGGTCTTTCTGCATGGAGTGTGCATGTTCTCCCTGAACATGTGTGGGTTTTCTCCGGGTACTCCGGCTTCCTCCCACAGTCCAAAAACATGACTGTTAGGTTAATTGGCTTCTCTAAATTCCCCTTCAGTGTGAGTGTGTGTGTGAATGGTTGTTTGTCCTGTTTGTCTCTGTGTTGCCCTGCGATGGACTGGCAACCTGTTCAGGCTGTACCTGCCTCTCACCCGTAGACAGCTGGGGATGGGCACTAGCACCCTTCGTGACCCCACTTGGGATTAAGCGTGTCAGAAAATTGATGGATGGATGTCTCACTCATTTTCACCACTGATATTATCCTACAATTATTATTTCTGACAGTGCAAACATGTTCTTAATCCTAAAGCCTCTCTCTCCATCTCTGTCATTGTATCAGTCCCTACTTTCTGGCCACAATGACCATAAACATTTTTGCTAAACAATAAGGCTAATAGCAAGTCTCGGCCAACAACTTAAACTTCTGAACTCCTCTATTTAGTAGAGGCGGGCAGGTTGATTGGTATCTGTGTAAAATTATACTATTGCAGTAAAATCTTAAGAATTTTGGAAGTCCATCCATCTTCTCTCGCTTAATCCATCAGGGATTGGTGCGCATCTACAGCAATCTAAGTGCAAAAGGCAGGGCACACTCTGCACAGGCTGACAGTCCATCACAGAATTTTGGAAATGATTCATAATTTTTTTATAACATTTATTGCGTTAATTGTTTTTATTTTTGAAAAAGTCAGAAAACAACTGCACTCATAGAAATAAATGTTATATTTTTGCACTGTAGATTCTGCAGCCTAGATTTTGCTTTGATTTTTCTCTCAAATTACAATGATTTGATAGTTTTCATTTACTATAATAATATAATAATTTATTAATAATTTGAAGTAGTCAACTAAAAACTTTATTTGAACTCTGTCCTAGGTTTCAACTAAATGATCCAAATGAGAAAAAAACAATACAAAAAAAATCTAAAGAATAATTACTGAAAACTACTGAGAACTGTTTATCAATACATATAATTAGTATTCTCAGTATTTATTTATTTGTAATTTAAATGCTAACAAGATATGCAGCATTGCATATCTCTGCTTTAGTTATAAGCCATTTGAGACTAAGGGGGGAGATAAAAACAGGTTATGGTGGAGCAGTACTGAGCAGAAAATAATCTAACAACCCTTCTGCTGTTGTTAATCACTAAAGAGTCTTGAAGGCAAATGAGCAAAAAGTTTGCATCAGCTGTACCCCTTATTTTATGCAAATGGGTTGATGTGCATAAAGATCAGCTTTACACACGCTATTCAGTTTCCTTTTATATATGGAAACTTTTTGAAAATCCGTTCCAAAAATATGGATTAAAACAAAAATAAAAACAAGCAACAACACAACAGGCAATTATTTTTGCACCTATTTTGCGCAGCTCAATAGAAGTCTCAAACTCATGTCCAGCTGCCATCAGGAGGATCACACTGTTGATTCCAGAGTGGAGGCTTGGCTCTACCTCAAACGCTTTCCCATACCTAGAGAAAAACAAACGACAAAAAATAAAACCTTTCATAAGTGAAACTTGAAGTATTAATTATAGGGGGAATCACAAATAATTTAATAAATTGCATCTAACTGCAGTGTAAAATGAAGAAAGACACGTTGGTCATCAAAAAGGGGGCTGCATTTATGTGTTAAGGAGAGTTTGTAAGTGCCCCAGTTACTTATTGTCCTTTTTCTGTGACATGTTTTCCTTCCACTCAGTTTTCCCGCGGTTTCAACATACAGGTTCTACGGACAACTATCAAGTCAGCGGTTCTATCTGTGATTGAGCAGAATGTTACATTTCTCCATCTAAAAAGTCCTCTTTTAAGTCTAATAAAATAATCTTTTCTTCTGAGAAAAGTTATTTTGTTTTTTTATTGACTTGAATCATCGATATTCACTAAATAAATATCAATGTGTGTTGCATTAAATCTCCATATTAAATGAAGTTCACTTTTTTGATTATATTAAAAAGCAGCAGTGTATGACCAGAGCTACAAACAAATAAAGTGGACGTACCAGTAGCAGGCCTGGTCTCTGCTGGACACATCTGTGAAGCCTGAGCTCATGAACATGTCTTTGTAGATCCGTCCACACAGGCAGTAGACATCTGATGCCACCTTGTCTCCAGACTCCACAATGGGTAAGATTAATTTCAGAGCCTCTGCTCGATCGCCGGGGCGATTCCTCCTAAAAACAGGAAATGGGATCATTTTTGCAGCCCGCAGCTTTGACTGAGTGCTTTAGAAGTTTGAATGCCAACGAAGGAAACAAAAGCCACACTAAGCATACAATAAAACCTGTGGCTGAAACATGAGTAGATATTACTTATAATTAATTAAGTAGATTACACAAAGATGTGGGTACCTGTTTAGAGCAAATATATAATGAAACTTTATATTCTGATGCCTTGCAGCCTGACACATCGGCAGGTTGTTGAGAGTCTCAACCAGTTTGATCATGGCATCATAATCCTAGGGAGAAAGAACAGAGTTAGTACAAAAGTGAATGTCTTAATAGCATAGGAAATATTACACATTGTTATGATTTAAACAAATATGGTTTATGATCAGTTTAATCACTAAAAGTATTTATAAAGCCTTTTACAATAAATTTGTGACCCTGCTCAGGTTTATTGGAAATACAGCTAAAACAATTAATTAGATTTATCATGATTAATCGATTATTTAATTAATAGTAATTCACTAATTGACTAATTGACACTAATTTAACTGGAGTTTAGAGACTCTAAAACATGCCTTTAGCTGACAGAGAACTCACAAAAATATATAAACATCTTGCATTTAAGATATAAAAACATTTTCGTCTGTCAATAAGCCTTATCCAGAACTCCTCAAATGGAATTTTTTTTTTTTATTTCATAAACAGTGTTCTTTATGGAACCTTTTGCTATCCGATTAAGAATCGATTCATTAAAAAAAAATTATGGAAAGATAAATTGATTTGATAAATTGAATTAAACAAACTCTAAATATTACTTTTTTTTTTCAGAAAACTCATGAAGTGATCACCTGAACATCTCGGTAGGACAACAGCAGGTTCATGACTATATCAGGCGTGAGCAGATCTACGCTATCCAGGCGACTCTGGATGTGGTTCAGCTCCTCGCTCAGGGCTTTCCCACTAAATCGCTCCCGTGCCATCCGGATCTCTTGCCTCAGAGACTCCCTGAAGTACTCGCTGTCAGCAAAAAAAACAAAGAGACCATTCTGATATTCTACAGTACTTAATTAAAACAACAAGGTGAAACTGAAAGTTGGGAAAGTTTGGGTTTTAACCGGAAGGCCACATACAAGACTTTATGAATTGGGTGGTTGGAGCCCTGAAGTGCTTGACTGACCTGGACTGAATGTGCACGTTGTTCAGCAGGTGCACCAATCTCTCCACCAGCGGGGTGAGAAGGGGCTCCAGCTGTAAACTAGGCTGCATCAGCTCTTTCATGCAGGTCATCATGGTGGCGTCACAGGCAAACACTTTGCCCTGAGGTGACACCACGTACGGGATGAAGGTGTAACACCCACACTGCTCCTAAACAAACAATTCAAGCAACAGTAAGCACTGAGAAAGCTTTCATGGGTTTCAGTAACTATTTTGTATCTGTGCATGCCTGATGGGCTTTCGATTAGAGTCAAATACAGTAGATGGAAGCCTTTAAAAGATTTTTAAGATGCTGTTAAACTAAACAACCAAATAGGCTACAAGTTTACGCTGCTAAAAAGTTTATTTAACAATTTCATCCAAACACAAAACATTTTTTTAATTGAATGTATTTTCATATGTGTATTTTTATATGGTCTGACATATTAGACCATCTTTAAAAAAGTCCTTTATGACATGACTGTTCACAATGGGTCCAAGCATTGTAATGGAGTTTGTTGGAGGGAAAATAATGCAGAAGTAAAACCAACAGACTGGTTTTACTTTTCATCAGGACTTGGCATCTGCTCACAATGACAATACTACCAACACCTTCTTTAATGACCATGTATCACAGTATTCCATTGACAGAAAGTGGTTCATGCACTATAACTAGTATCAAATGTATAAACGCCACATGAACATAACCTAAGAGGGTAAGAGTGCATAATTTTGTATGTTAAGTAAGCAACAAAGCCTTGGTTGGATTTCCCTGATCTAACAAACTATAACTGTGGTCCTATCTCAATATAGCTGGAGCTTAAGGTTGAATGTTATTTCTTAATAATTGTTAAAATTGGAAAGGTGAAATACTGACAGGTCCAAGAAACTAATTAGTTATAGTCTCTTTGAAGAAATCTATTTCTTATTAAACTGCATAAAATTATTTAAATAAATAAAAATGTCTTAAAATTAGTCCATTTACCTTTAATTTGAGTGGTTAAATAAGATGAGCATGCAATGTAATGAATGTTTTTTTTTATTCCCCTTAAAATAAAATAATTAGATATGATGCACTTGAAATAAGATAATGTTCTTTTTTTTCTTATTTTAAACTAGGAATGAAACGATTGAAATTGAAATAATCGTCAACTCATTTAGTGATTGATTAATCATTAAGTGAAGTATAGAGACTCTGAAACAGGCCTTTAGCTGATAGAGTGCCCCACTTAGACCAGTAATTATACCAAAATTGTAAAAAAAAAAATATATAAACATTTTGCATTTAAGATTAAGAAAATGTTTTCGTCTGTTAATAAGCTCTATTCAGAACTCCTCACGTGAAATAGTTTTAGTTACATGGTTTCATTTCGTGAAAAATCTTCTTTAAGAAATCTTTGGCTATCTAATTATGAAGCGAAAAAAATAACCGACAGATTAAACGATTTGCAAAAAAATCATTAGTTGCAGCCTTATTTTAAACATAAATCATCTTATTCCATTGGCAAATTGCCTTACTTACATCCCCAAATCAAGGGAAAATACACTTAATTTTCAGTGTCTGTTTTTAGTTGTTAGAATTAGTTTATATTATTAATGTATGTGCTTTTTAAACCCTAATAATAACTGCCTGTAAAGTGTTATGGCTAATATTTTCCTTACATTCCACTTACAGTTATGTCAGGATAAAAATGTATCATCTTCATTATGTACATAACAAAGATTAGGGAATGATATAGGAGCAGAGACAGAGTGGATAATTCCTCACATTAAGCTCTCTGTCACTGTGCATTCAGAATGTCCTTGATCTAGTTACCTAATATGGCTGGAGCCAATGATGTCTTGCAAATATGTATAACGTAATGATGCAAGATGTGAGGATGTGCAAGGGGGAGATCCTGGAGATTTATAAAATGCTTCATTAACTGTATTTCTGGGCCGACTTTCTGAAAAAATGAGCCCGGTAAGCACTGCCATTTGTAACCTGAGCCATTTCTCAGGTTACAAATGGCCAAAACTCCTGTTATGTTCAGCAGGTGCACCAATCTCAAACTTATTTAATACATATACTCTACATCAGGGTTCTTCAACGTTTTCCAGGCCAAGGACCCCTAAACTGATGGCGAGATGGAGCAGGGACCCTCTAGTTATATCTATTGTATGAAATTGTGTTATATCAAACTGGTACTATAGTCACTCTATTACATATGGAGTAATTTAACAAAAATAATTTCAACCTGGGATTATTAAAATATTTCTGATTCTGATTCCTGGTTGATGGGACAGGTGTTGTGAATGAAACGGTGTCCAGCTTGAAAGAGCTTCTGTGTGTCACTGAATGTGTGCATTGATGACTGAAAGACCTCGATTTATCTGTTTACTAGAATGTGTTGAATTCATGTTAATGTGTCTTTAAATACATTTCAATTAATGGAAAAAAAATTGCAGGGGGGAATATAAAAAAAAGTCTAATCAACCAAAACTTTCGCGACCCCCATTCAGTACCTCCTTGGACCCCCTTGAGGACCCCTGTTGAAGACCTCCACTCTACATTATGAAGACATATTTAAAGTGTTTGTTCTCTGGAAAGAATCAAAGCTTAAAGACGTAAACATAGAGCTTTCCTTTCCAAAAGCTATAAGAGGAGCCAGGACCTGTTCTACAGGGACATTGGCCCTTGTTGGCCCCTGTCTAAAACCGCCCATGAAAGACATAACGAACTTAACTGCATTTAAACCCTTCAGAAATCAGAACCAAGCTTTACCAAGACAATTAGTTTTTCTTTTCTTTTTTTAAACAAAGCTCACTGTGTGTACTTACCCAGAGGTGTAGCCAGAAAATTTTTATAAGGATGGCCAGGCACTAACCAATGTACACTGAGGAGTTCCCAAAAGTGGATAGGCACCAGAACCTCAGGGTCAATCTATAAAGTTCCAACAGGAACAAGCACAACGTCCATATTTCTAAATAAAGACAAACTATAGTTCCCTACAGCCTTTGCTAACAAATAGATGCATATATTTAAACTTCCATCTAGATAAAAGCTATATTGGATAAAATTCTTTCAAGTTTGAGTTCTGGAGCAAACATCTTTACCATCGTCATTACTTACCTACTTTTATCAATATCATTCTGCATTAAATTGATATTTACAAGTACTAATATCTACATAGCTCTCTATCCTGAAGCCAAACAAATAGAAGGGGGATATTAAACTCACTAGAGTGAAATGCGCTTCCTTAGCAATTTGCGCAATTTTGTGCTGAAAGTCTTTAAAAGAAAAGGCGAGGACATATTTGGAAAAAAAAAGACATGGCTGAGCAAACGTGGCTGCTACGATCTGTCAATTTTACAGACAGAACTGTATTTAACTTATTGCATCCCTGCCACGCTGCTGTGCTTACATCTGAATCCTTGTTTGCACACATGCGCTAAGCGATTTGCCCACGACTCCTGACCTCACGATTCCTGATCAAGAGGTGGTTGTGAGAGGCTGATTGCCACTCGTAACCCCTAGTACACCACTCACGACGCACGATCAGGCTGAAAGTCAGCCCGATCGAAAAATTCTCGGATGACTGGAAAATCGCGCCGAAAATCGCACAGTGTACGCCCGGCTTAAGGGTGGCAATGGCCACCCCTGGCCCCCCATCTAGCTCCGCCCCTGTTACCTGCACCCACTTTCATTATAACTTAATCAAAGTGTACTCCTCTCAGTGCATTGTTTGCTTTTCTTGACTAACAGCCAGCAGTTTTGTAATCCACCAAAACTGCAGCACAAGTTAAACTTTTACTTGGATCAATTAACAAAGACAAGTGTTACCTTGAGAGCCTGTAGATCGCTTTCCTGCTTATAACAATACAGGATGATGTTATTAGTCATGCTGAAGCTCTCTCTCACTCCCAGATGATAGAAAAGAGACGGCTGGCAGAAAGAGTCGCTCATCTCCACCACTGCTACATCTGCAGGGAGATTTAACATGGAGGGTGAGTTTAACTCCTCAGCATAATAATGTTTCCCCCAGCATGCCTGCACTTGCCTGCATTATAGAAACTATCCAGGATGTCTGTGGTTCCCACTGATATTTTATCGAATGAAATGGTTTTTAAGGAGGCGTGTGCGTCCGCGCAGGCTTCCTTCAGACATTTCAGTGACAGGTTCTCCTCTGTTTGGGGCACAGACGCGTCCTCGCTGACGATGTAAGCCACGGATACCGCCCTGGTCCTGCTTCGCGGGGAGACGAGCTGTTTACCCGAGCCGCCGTTGCTGGCTGTCAGTTCCAGCACCGAGGAGTCCTGCCACAAACTTCCAGCGGACACCCACACTGGATCCTTCCTCTTTGCTGCGCGCAGGCTCATCCGCCTGCGCTCCGTGGTGTACATGTTCCAGCTGATTGTGTCTGGGACTCAGTGCATGACCTGGGAGAGGGAGTTTTTGCGGTGAAGGAGTGAAGGCACGGTTGCTTATTCCTGTAAAGTCCCTGCTGCGCCGCCTCCGCTCGTCCCATATCCTGACAAACACTCCCAGTGCTCCTCTCCGCAGGATCCGCCCTTTCAAGCTGGTCTCCTCCCCTGCTTCTGACCGAAACTGCGCTGGGGCCTAATGTGCAAAGACTTGCAGGGACATACCACTCCCTGGAACCATAAAAACTCCTTACTCTAATGGTCTAAAAGTCAATTCCACGAGAGTCCAGTGGCGGAGCTAGAAGGGGGACCAGGAGGGACACTGGCCACCCTTAGCCAATAATTGGCCACCCCAACCATTTTTTCAACCCTAATACAGATAGTGGCAGCAGTAATACTCTGAAAGGGAATGTTCAAACTTATTAAACATTTAAATTTTTCATATATTAACAATTACTTTACAACAGAAACACTGCGGTAAATTATGCCCTTAGCAAAAAGTAGTTTATTCAAGTATACTAAAATTTCACTAATTTCATACTTAAAATCACACTCAAACATGATTTTTTTTCAGCTGATCAAAAGTTTAAGACCATAGTCTTTAAAAACCAAAAGCTGTGCAAACATCTGGATTCCATTTCATTTTCTGTCAAGTTTTTACACTGTCAAGACTCTTACAACATGCAATCACTGCAAAGGTTGGACGCAGTAAGACAGTCATTTTGCATTTTTTAAATGATCCTGAGGGTTATGGAACAAAAAAGTCAAGTGGTAGACCCCAAAAAATTTCACCAGCTCTGAGCCGCAGGATCCGATTGGCTATCCGTCAAGACACAGGACGATCCTCTACCCAAATTAAGACATTACTGGTGCTGACTGCAGCCCAATAACCATCAGATGGCATCTGCGAGAGAAGGGCTTCAGAAACAAAAAATGTCTTCAAAGGGCACGTCTTCTTCAACGCCACAAAATTGCCTGTTTGGACTTTGCAAGGGTGCACCAAACATGGGACATTGAAAGGTGGAAAAAAGTTGTCTTCTCTGTTGAGAAAAAATTTTACCTTGATGATCCTGATGGCTTCCAACGTTACTGGCATCACAAGGAGATCCCACCTGAGATGTTTTCTACACGGCACAGTGGTGGGGGCGCCATCATGATTTGGGGTGCGTTTTCCTTCAATGGAACAATGGAGCTTCAGGTTGTGCAGGGGCATCAAACAGCAGCTGGCTATGTGGAGATGTTGCAGCGGGCATCCCTCATGACTGAGGCCCCGTCCACACGAAGTCAAACCCTGGCCTAAACGCACAAATTTTTCACCAAACCAGCCTCTCAT
>NW_015150459.1:922890-934559 GCF_000732505.1 Cyprinodon variegatus | reverse complement strand
TCGGATCTAAACCTAATTGAGAACATTTGGGGATGGGTGGCAAGGGAAGTTTACAAAAATGGACATCAGTTCCAGACAGTGGATGCCCTTCGTGAAGCCATCTTCAACACTTGGAGCAACGTTCCCACTAGCCTCCTGGAAACACTGGCATCAAGCATGCCTAAACGATTGTTTGAAGTCATCAACAAGAATGGTGGAGCTACTCATTACTGAGTCCTTTTTTTTTGACACTTTGATTTCTGTTTTGGGGGGTTTTTGGGTTGTTTTTTTTTATAGCTATGGTCTTAAACTTTTGATCAGCTGAAAAAAAATCATGTTTGAGTGTAAATGCAGTTTTCAATTAATTCCACGCTCAAAAGTTTTTGTCTCTCACGCTGATTTCTTCTTTGAACATTGTGAAGCTCTTCTTAGAACCTTCTTTAGATCCAATTGTGCAAAATGCAATTTCTTGCAATGTTTTGACTGGTCTGAAGATTTTGATAAGGAGTGTACTATTATTTACTTTATTGTTTATTAAAGTATACTTTAGTAAACTTAACAATGTCCCAATTTAGTTCAAAGAAGTATTACTTTAGTAATACTTTAAGTACACTTAAGTATTCTTAATAGAATTTACTTCAAGTATACTACTGTTTTTCTAAGGGAAAACTAGGCAAGTTCCTGAGGGCCCCGTAAAACTTATTTTTTTATGTATGGTTAACACAACTATTACTTATTTGTGCACATACTTTCATTGCCCTCAGAATGCTTATGATATTATGTCAACTTAGCACTTTGTTGCCACATTTAGTGACTTTTCAGATGGTGCTTTTTTCCACAAAAGAATCTAGCGACTTTTTTCTCCTGCTGGAGACTTTGGCGACAACATATAAAAGTACAAACTCTGCCCTCCAGAGCAAGTAGATTGGAGACCCCGCCTCCTGCTCTCCTCTGTGTTGTCTGCTGTCAAAAAAGGAATGTCTACAACTTTCTGTATCTGTACAATGGGCCTGTATTATCTGTTGTCTGCTCAATTCATAGGGACACATGCCTGTCTTTGCCTAGGGCCCCAAATTTCCTAAATCCACCCCTGCCTGGAACTTTATATTTAACTTATGTCATACACATCCAGAGCAAATGATGAAATAACTTTATTAAAACTCTGCTAATAAGCTCACGTTTGAGTGTTGTAGTAAAGATGCATCTAAAAGTTGGAGGATAGTGGCCCTCGAATGGAGTTCAGACCCCTGGCATAGGCATACAAACCCAGGGGCCATAAGCTTCAGGTTTTTTCTTGGTCCATTTGGCGACACCTAGAGGATGTGAAGTAAAACTTTCAACTATATGAAAAAAATCCAGGAGAAATATGCAAATTACCTATGCGAAAAACAAAACAAAACATATACTCCAAGTTGTTTTTGTTCTTGTATAGATTTTGTGTCTGCCTGCATGGAGACGATTGCTTTCACAGCTTTTAGGGGGAATTTTTTTTTTCTGATTATTTCCTGATTTTTTTTTCTTTTTTTATGCAATTTCCAGAATGAAATTTCATCACATCACTCTACAACCTATTTGTGATGCATAAATTGTAGATTAACTTTACCGAACTGTTTGGAACTGATTACAAGCTGAAAAGCAGCTCTATCTTCTCACATTATGAAAAACCTTGATATCAGGTAAGGCACTGAAGCACCTACTGTCTGTATAATGCTCAGATCTGTTCACCTGGTTCACTGCCTCAAACAGCCCTAACCTGTTGCATAGACAAACGTTTTAATTCAGGTTCAAAAATACTTTATTAATCCCGAAGGGAAATTCAATGTTGTTGTAACTCACCGGTTTTTCTTTTTTGCAATGGGTTTGTTGAAGGAGAATATGATAACCTCTTTGACTCCAACGTCATGGTAATAGGCAAACTAGCAGTCCTGATAACTGCATGTGTGCTTGCTTGGCTGAGTGTTTTTTGGATTTGGAGTGGAAAGGACAGATATCCTCCACAAAACTTAAAAGTCTCCTGAGTCAGTCTGGGGTTTAAGAGGGGCTGTAGAATCCCACAAAGCTGCATTGCACAAGTCCTCAGGACACCATCTGGACCTGGTGAATCATTATCATTCAGTTTTCTCTTGACTTCGCTTCTAGAGACAGACAGCTGGGAGACAGCGGGAGAAGCAGCATCTTCTGATTTGTCAGAGAACAAGAGCATTGAAGCATGAAGGTCTATGGCAGAAGGGGAAACATTTAAGGTGTTACAGAGAAGCTTTGGGTCAAAGGACAGTAGAATGTCCTTTTGACTTTGAGCAGGAGAGAAGAAAACTGACCTATCTGAACTGAACCTATCACTGCAAAAACATCTTAAAATGAGTAAAACATTCTTAAAATACGTTTATTTACCATTTATTTGAATAGGGAAATAAGATTATCTGCCAATAGAATTAGTATTTTTAGCCTTAAAATAAGATAATTAGATATTATTCACTTGATTTAAGGGACTACACATTTTCTTTCTTATTTTTTTATGTAAATTGTCTTATTCCATCAGCAAAATGTCTCATTTAGCTCCTTAATTCAAGAAGAAATGCACTGAATTTAAGAAAAATTGACTTACAGATTTACAAGGATTTACATTTTTTGCAGTTTATTTAAGAATGTGTTCACTTCATTGCCTCTGTGTGGACAGACTTCCATCTGTCTGAACCTCCTTCTGCTTGAAGCCTGTCATCATCTTCTTTCCGGATCACGCGTCTCTAATTTTGTTTATCTGGAGCTTGTTTTCCAGCCTGTTCCTGCCTCTTTGTTTTCTCATATCTTGACCTATAGTTGTATACTATCCTGTATACTAAATCATTTGTTGCCTCACTTCCTGAAGGCTCTTTGTTCCTTGTTTAGCAGTTCTTTCACATCCCTAGCGTTCCAGAGTTTTTCATTGGGGAAGCATGTAATTCTTCCGGGGGATGGTATATCTACACAGAAGTTTATGTAGTCAATCACACACTCAGTTGTTGCATTGAAGTCCTCTCCATGTGGCCAACATTCCAGTGCGTAGCATCAAAACAACCATGCGGGGTTTCATCAGCCTTGTGTGACCAGTTCTTTTTACAGCAGTTTGTCTCTTACAAAGAGCATTTTACTCCAAGCAGGGCAAAACAAGATTGTGATCCAGCTTCCCTAGAGGGTGTCTTGTTTAAGAGATGTATGAGTCTTTTAATTTGCATAGGACAAGTCCAAAGATTAGTTTTCTCTGGTACAGCAGCTGACAAACTGTTGGAATGGTGGCAGTTTAGCAGACATTGAGACATGTAACAGACAGTGAGGTGTGTAGCATGACTTTAAATGGGTTTTCCATTTCTCCTACACTGTCTAGATTCTTGATCACTGCTGCACTTTATAGATGGTAATGTTCATTTCACTGTTGTATGCTGTACACATTGTAATTTGGTTTTGTATACACTTTGTATATATAAAATGGTAATAAAGTTTTTAAAGTATTCAAAATAAACACTTAATTGTTAACAATTGTTGCCACAATTGCATTTGGCTGTTGTGTCTGTAGTTTGGCAACAAATAAACTGAAGACATCACACAAAGTGGGGCAGCAGCAGAAAGTGGAATGTAAACAATTACCGAAAGAACACCAGTAAACTCTCTGGGCAAATACTAAAGACGAAAACCAACTGCCACCAGTTTAATATCTGGGTTACAAAGACAAATCTGCACTGTAACATGTCCTGGATCTGTTACTCACATGCACTGCCATCCCATCTCCCTTGAGATTTCCATCCTTCTCTTAATCTCTGTCTGCTTGTGTGGTTAGAAACCCTGGCAGAGACACTGGAGGGATATGATCGTGCAACAACGTTTCAATTAAAACACATAATGCATCTTGATATTCTGGTTGGGTCCTTGGAGTTCCTCTAACTTGTTTCCTAAAGATCTCACATTGCTCAGAATGATTGTTACTGCTCTTCTCTTTTCTCCTTGCTCCTGCTCTGCATCCTCTGTGCGTCGTTTTTAACTCAGCTGGTACTTGTGAAAGTAGTTGAAGTATTATTCAAGCTTTTGAGATGTTAAATAGCTGCTCCAGGGTTTAAAAGACCAAATTGTTATGATTGCCATCGCTACACAATAACAAGTGTCCAGAGAGGAAAAAAAAAAATACTGGCAAAAATCCATCAGTTGCACAGCATCAAACACCAGAGGCAAAAAACTAAAAAAACAACAACAAAAAAAAAAAAAACTAAAATAATAATAGTTCAATGAAGGAAATCAAATTCTTTAAAAAAAATACATCAAAATCATGTTAGCAGAGCTACTCCAACATACAGCCACCAATCCGGGCAATCCTAGCATCAGCTAAGCAGCTGCTTTAGGCCCACCTGCAAGAAAGGAATCCCAAAAGCATTTCTGTTTGGTAATTTCAATCCTCTTTTTAGCCAGTAAACTTTATGACCAATGAATATTATCTTATGAGATTTGAGCTACACACTTGCATGTTATTTAGTATTTTTGTTTAGTAGGGCTGCCACTAACGATTATTTACCAAATTGATTAATCTGTTATATTTTCAATTAATGGATTAATTATCTAATAGCCAAAGGCCCCTTAAAGAAGAATTTTTACAAAATTAAACCAGGGGAAACAAACTTTCCCACTTGAGGTGTTCTGGATAGAGCATATTGACCGGTTAATTTAAAAAAAAAAAAATCTTAAATGCAAAATGTTTATATATTTTTTCTTTACAATTTTCAGATAATTTCTGCTCTTAGTGGGTTGCTGTCAACTAAAGGGCTGTTTGAGAGTCTCTATACACCAATTGACGATTTATCGTTGACTGAATTTGTTAGTTATTTCAATAATCCATTAATCATGATTCATCTGATTGTTTCAGCCTTAGTTCAGACAAATGTGACATAAAGCAGATATTAAGCTATCATACTTGGTGCTTTAATTCAATTCTGCTTTGAGCCTGAGTGTGGATTAGGAGGTGGAGTAAAGATAGCATGTTGTCTTTTCTAAATAGAAGTTATTGCCAGTTGTTATAGTGCCAGTTATCTTCTAGGAACTCTTCTGGAATCTCTGGAGATGATTTCACACAGTTCTTTATAAGATGAAGGCCAATATGGAAAGACTTGAGCATTCTCTTCAGAAGACCAATAACAATACAGTGCATAAAAAAAATAAATAAAAAGATTACTACAAAAGATCATTCCTGTCTGCAGCTTTCAACATCAATAACTTGTTGATAAAAATTTAATAGCTACATTTGATTTCCCATTTGGAATAATAAATTGTTTTCAAATCCACTATTAAAATCTGTCTGGCTTTTTTCTATATTTTTTTACAACATTATAACCTCAACATATTTCAACTTCTAAATTTGAAAAAAAAAAAAAAAAAAATAGTATTAGCAAAGTCACATCTAAACCTATTGGCAAAAAAATATATTCATTTGGTAAATTACATGCAGAGATAGTGTGTCTTACATATTGGGGTGATTTTTCAGGAAAGGAAAGCCTGAGATCATTGCTTTTATTATATACACTAATCTACTGATCTGATCTACCATTCTGAATCATGCATAAAAAAATATATGTACACCAACAAAGCCTACATTACTTAATATTCTTTAAGTATAACAGGAACGCTAAGAATGTCAAACAGCCACAACCGGTCACTTTTTTTTATTTACAGTACAAAAAATAACACTTACTACAAATTGATCTGAACTGAAAAAACATGGCAGTCTCTGAATACCCATTGCAGTTATGCAGAGACAAATATTTCTCCTGCTTGTTCTACAAAAAAAAAGGTCAAAAGAAAAATAAATGCAATCTGTAAGTCTATACTTATTCTGTTAATAAGAAAGCTTTAAGAGTCCAGGGTGCACACTGCAGTCATGTTTGGTACCCTGACACATTACATGAGATCAGGAAGATCAATCATGCATCCCACAAACCTGAGAAAAGGAGGTCTACTTTGACACGACTGTGGCAGGATAAAGCAAGACTTCATTTCTTACAGAATATGTACAACACTACTCGCTTTCAGTAAACAATTCCTGCCTTTACCAGTTTATAAGTCATTTTTTAAGCACACAGCTTTATTTTAAAAGAATTTCAAATATCGTATAATGGGCTATCACTCATCAAGCCCTTCGTCATCTTCTTCCTCCTGCTTTACATCCACTTCGCTGGTATCGGAGAACTCATGCAGCAGGACGTACTCGCGGCTGCTGAAGCCAAACTTAAGAACATCTTTTTCTTTGAGCTCATAGTAGCGCTGGGGTTCAATCCGCTGATTGTTCAAGTAGGTGCCGTTTCCAGAACCAAGGTCAATAATGTAAGGCCTTACCCTGCGGCCAGTGGTGCCATCTGCCCGAGTATACTCCACCAATCTGCAAAACACACAACCACAATTAACATTTATAATTAAGGTTAAACATGGTCCAAAAAAAAAGAAAGTCATCTAAATCGTCAGAAAACAGCCATGGCAGGTTTTCTTCCCACCTGTACTGGAATACTGCATGTTGCTTGGAGCAGGAGGGATGGTCAATGGGGATATCAGCGATTCTTCGCTGTCGCCCCAACAAATAGGCACTCTGTCTGTGGATGTACATCACAGGAAGTGGTTCATCATTCTTAAAGGGGTACAATCTCCACCTACGCTTTGGAATGCGAGCCTCAGGGGGCTCGTTGTACTTGATCACCACTCCCCGGAATGTGTTGGTGTCTTCGGTGAGCGCGCCTGACAGTTCAAAGTTGGGCTTCTCTTTCTCAGCAGGAGGAGCTCTGGAGTCATCACTCCCTCCTTCGGATGTTCCAAAGTTAAGGTCCTCTTCTTCTTCTTCACGCCGTTGACGATTTTCCCTGCGCCGCTCGTCATGTTGCCGACGCTCGTCTTGCTGAGAAGCCAGGGCGGTTCGTTCTCGGTTCCTGTCTCTGTTGTGCTCCCTTTCCCGTGACCTGTCTGTTTCCCATCGGCTCCGTCTATCATCCGACTGGTCACTCCTCTTTCTTCGGCCATCACCACCTGCCCTATGTTCGTCCCTTTCCTGTGGCATTTACAAACAAAGCATTTACAGAGTGAATATATGTTGTGATATATAATTTACACCATTTGTATGAATAAAAGCTTCCTCCTAACATGTTATGGAACGCAAGTGTTGGTAAAATAGTGAAATGATTCCATGCTGTTCTAATAACAGCAAGACAACCTTTTTTTTAAGTTACTAGTGGCTATAAAAAAAAGAAAATCAAAACTAAAAAGTTGAATTAATTTGTATATTACAAATTTAAAGACTGATAAAAATCACCATAGCACAACACTGCCAACACCATGCTTTATAGTTTGGATGGCCTCTTTATGTGAAGTGTTTTCTCTTCACATTGATGCATTTTGAATAGAGCTCACTGCACCTTGTTCCAGATGTCTGCCCTGTACCCATCACGGTTTATGGAGAAAGAAACAAATATATGGAATCCTACACTGAACAGCTGGCTTTATTACATCATTATAGTAGTAAACAGAGATGGTAGACTCCGTATATTTTTAATATAAATTGTTAGGGGAGTTGATTGAGAGTTTCATATTAGATGGTGCTTAAAACAATCCACACTATCAAGAACTTTTAATTGGTATTTAGAACAACCCCCCCCCCCCCTTATTACAGTAAAGCACACAGAATTTTGTAGAAGAACCATAACACAACGTTTGATGGATGTGAACACTGGTGCACAACCAACATGTGTATAGATATAGTGGGTTTCAATCCCAGCACCACTCATTTTGTTGATTTGAAAACTCAAACCTATTCTAATTACCCGCTTAATTTTGACATCACCACCACGATGAGGACTGCGGCTTCTTCTGTTTCTGGGAGATCCTCTACTTGTTCCAACAGGAGAGTTTGTCCTTCCATCCAGCGAGCGCTGCCTAGCCCTGGGTGGTGATCTACATGACAGACCAAACAGACTCCTTAGCTAAGCACACAAGTTTGAATACTTCATTCACTACGAAATCAAGTAAAATCTTCAATTAGTTTTAAATATGTGACTGTCATTTTAGGCAGTACCATATTAAAGTCAAAACCTTTTCCCAAAGGTCTACATTTTCATTTTGTGTATAAACAGAAGTCTTTGGTTATTGTCAACTAAAATAATCTCTCCAAATCATCATCAACCTTTAAGCAGCTTTAAATTATGTTTAAGTATACATTTGGTGTCTGAACAGTTCCAGAACCACAAGCACTCTGTGTCAGACAGTAATGCGTCTATCCCATTACAGGGGCATGACATAAATAGTATCCAATTTTAGAATGACACCAAAAACATTCGGGGGGGAAAAAAGCAACAGAAAATCGATACAATAGTGCAGTGGGTAGCACTACTGCCTTGCAGCAGGGAGGTTCTGGGTTCGATTCCTGGCCTGGGGGTCTTTCTGCATAGAGTTTGCATGTTCTCCTTGTGCATTCGTGGGTTCTCTCCCGGTGCTCCGGCTTTCTCCCACAGTCCAACCATGGCTTAATTGGTTAATTGGCTTCTCTAAATTGGCCTTTAGCTGTGAGTAATACACTGGCGACCAGTCCAGGATCTACCTTGCCTCTTGGCCATTGACTGCCTGAGGCACCGGCCCCACCGCGACCCTGACAGGACTAAGCTGGAGAAGATTGATGGATGGTGATGCGATCGAATAGGTGTGTAAAAAAAGGATAGATTTGAGGCAGTAAAGAAAGATGCAGCATTCAGTGCTGCAACAGGTTATGGATGGGAGTAAGGAAACAGTTAAAAAAAGCGAAAAATATATTCAATGTTATTTTTTATCAGTATTCGAGCCTGCAGATTCTGTATATTTTATCCATTTATTGCTATATGTAGTTTAAAAAAAATGCCCCCCAATAGAAGCAACACCATCGCTGTTCGGATAAACGGACACAAATCACTCCCGATATATGTTCTAATCAACAAATACAAAGGCTAAATGCGTGTCTAAAAGTGATATAACTAATTCTGTATACGGATCTTATTAAATATACCTGCTCCCTCTTCTTCTCGGTGGACTCGATGTCCCGGTAGATCTGGACCTGGATCGACGTGATCGCTGTGGCCTGCTGGGGCTCAGTTTCTCCTGTTTTATCTTTACTTCGGTCTCCCGCGTCGGAGACTCCCTTCTTCGGTGCCGTTTCTCTTTTGTCATTTTAAGACAAAATAAATGTAGCAATATGGATATAGTGGAACTAAATGTACATCTTTACGCAAAAAAAGTCAACAAAAACCTGCTTCAAACCCTTACAAAACTTCTGGCACTGCGTCGTTACAACCACTTCCGGTTCCTGTGGTACACAGAAAATGGATCTCGGCGGAATCTTTGCCTTCTTTAAAAGTTCCGCTACTTTTGACGTTGCACATTCAAATTGGCCACATATATAACTTATATCTAAGGTGCTGTTGTTTTACTTATTAATAAGTACAATTTATAGTTCTTGTTAGGTGTAAAAATATTAAAGAGTGTCATAAGCGAACATTAGGTGGCTACTGAGTCAAAAAATAAATTAAAATAAATTCAATTAAATATTTTTTTTTCCGATTGCCAGATTTCCAATCACGATTTGTCGAACTAGCTGACATACCGTTTTTTGTGTGTTTTGAAAAACTAACCCTTCATCAAAAAAGATCATATATTGGGTTCTTGTTTTGATAATTTAAGCACAGCTTAAGTACTTCTTTCTGCCATGCCATTTAAAAGACGTCAGGGACGACAGGACACCGTTACCATGACGACAGTTACAACGAACTTCAACGAGCGAATAAGTTTCGGTGTCTGCGGGCAAAACTTATTTTATTTTTCCTTTGTGTTAAAAAAAAAAAAAAAGGGGCATGAAAAATGATTCCTATATCTGATTCTCTTCTGAAATATGATAATCCGATGTCGATCAAGAATTCAGAGACTAAATCTCCAAAGGTGAGTTTGCTGCAGTCACATTGAAATGGTAGGTTTGGCCTATGTGGTTAAAATAACAACAACAACAATAATAATAATAATAATAATAATAATAATAATTCAATTAGGCCTCCATGTATACTAATTAATTTAAACGAAAATGGATTACAGCTAAATAAAATAGTATTTTTTTCAAGGAAGAATAAATAGTTTCTTAGTTGATTGCTTAAGGAGTGTCTTCACCCAACGGCGAAAAAAAAAAAAAGTTTTAGCTCTTATTCTGGATTCAGTCTTTGATGAGAGGTTTGCTTCATAAGGATATCCAGACTGTACTTGTTTATATTTTACACACCACACTTTCCTTACACCAACGTTTTCAAGACAATTTACATTTAAAATAAGGGAAAAACAATTTGCCTTCTCTTATTTCAGGAATATAAAATCTAATGATCTTATTTTAGGAGTAAAGGCCAATTAATAACTACTCATTCCAATGGAAATCAAATTGTATTTACCTACTAAAATTAAGGGGAAATACACTGAATTTAAAATAAAATAATAGATTAAAAATAGAAAACTTTATTGATTTCATTTGGAGAAATTTATCTCTGCATTTAACCCATCCCCTTGGGGAGCAGTGGGCTGCCATTGTGCGGCAGTGTGGAGTTCAGAGTCTGGTTCAGGGATCCAGAGTGGCAGTCTGTGGAGATCGAAACTTGCAACCTTCTCAGAGCACAAGCGCACTGCTCTAATCACAAGGCCAACACTCCCAACATAAATTAAGAACATTTTTTAATTATTTCTAGATAATTTTTTTTCAGTGTGGTCGGCTATTTTCTTCCCATGATTGTACACACCTGAACAATGTTTCTTTAAATGACATTACCTCAAGAGCAGGCTGCACAGCTTACAGCCCTGTTGCTTTGCAGCAAGAGCTGCTGAATGCAGCTTTTATCTTCTCCTCAACCATACGCTTGTTCTCTCTTGGTCCTCCACAGCTAAAGACACAACTGTTAACTGGTGTCTTTAAAGTGCTCTTAGGTGCATTCAACTATTAAATAGATTCAACTATTAAATTTTCACATAACTTTTCTGTTATCTGGTATTCTCTGGACAGCTGCATAAAACAGGAACAATCCCTCAGCAGCCATCAGACTTCAAACCAGCTACTCCACCTTCTAAATCAAAACCTGCAATAAGTGAAGACAATGAGGAAACCAAGGAGGTCCTGGAAGTCATTTTTCCACCCAGGTATGCCCATGTTCTTATTTAGTAAAAACTGTCCTATTTATTTCAAACAATTTATTCTCAACCATTAATGTTGCAGGGAATGGATGGACGGAAACCTGCTGTGGGTGCAGAAGGTATCTACTGCTCCGTCTACAAGAGCAGATGTTATCCAACTGAAGAAACAGCTGGATACAAAGCTGCAGCAGAGACAGGCCAGGCTTACAGGCCTCTGTCCCATTCGCAGAGAGCTTTATTCTCAGTGTTTTGGTAAGGAGTTGCTCACAGTATTTTAGCAAGCTTCTGCTTGCTTACACACTTTTTAAAGTCATCAAGCTTCTTGCATCATTATGTACAACTGACCAAAGATATGGGGGGGAAATGTAGCATTAATTTCAACTTGTGAGTTTTCTTTGGATGAATCAAGATTTTAAAAGAATACTCTTGATTTTAGGCAGGCTATTCAGAGAGTTTGTTAGTCTTCTACAACTAGTTATGAAACATTGTCTTATTTCATCGATCAGTTTTCT
>NW_015150459.1:921075-922226 GCF_000732505.1 Cyprinodon variegatus | reverse complement strand
AAACGGACACCAAGACACCTGCACAACAACCCACAAGGCCCAGGGCCGTATAACTGTCTTTATCTGCCTCTGAATGTTCAGGTCTGAGTCCCTCATGACACCAACATTTCGGCCATAATCAGTAGTTTCCAGCTGTAGTCCATGAAGCTCTCTTACTTTGGTCTGAGGATTATTACCTAAGATTTGTTTTTATTCAGTTGAAGAAAGTTATGGTGCATCCAAATATAGATTTATTCTAAGCATCTACACAATGCCCTGATGGGTTCATAGTCACCTGGTAACATTGTGATGTAAAGCTGTGTGTCGTCGCAACAAAGTGATTTGAAGGTCCTGAATACCAACGTTACCATCTTGCATGTGAAGTAGACAGAGCAAGTTGGGGTGGGGGGTGATTATGGCTTTCAGGAAGTGTTTGGCTGCAAAGAGGAAGAGTTTTTTTTTTTTTAACAAAGATATTCCATTTGTTCTATTCGGGTCCCTTTTCACAGAAGATGTTATCAATAAAGCCAATTAATCTTGTAGAACAGGCACATTTGGTGAATTTATTCAGGTAGGAAACTCTGAACACTTCATTTCCTGCTGAAGGTGACGGGACAGGGCCCTTGATGTACGCTTTAAAATGAGACTGTCTCCTAGTGTTATGAACTCTAATCCTGTCTCTGCAATTTTGACTTCCTCTTAGCAACATCATTCCTATGTGAACGACCAAGTTCTTCACGATTGGATGGATCTGTGCAATTCTCATTTGAGGCTTCAGACAGGAAGCTACAGCCAACATTTCTGCATTTTTCTAGTTGCAGAAGCATCTAATCTCATTCAAAGCATTGTCAGATACTTATGTTAGGGTGACCAAACGTCCGTATTTCCCGGGACATGTCCATATTTCACGTCCTGTGCCGGGCGTCCCGGGTTTTTTGTAGAAAATGAGGAAATGTCCTGATTTTTTAAATTACCTTAATTGGACCATTAAATTTACAGGCACTAGGGCACTGCGCACCACACTGCGTGTGACGTAATCCCTGAGCCGCGTCAGTGTGGGCAGCCCTGTTCTTAATCAGAATATAGATAGCGTGGCTGTCAGTACACCAACAACATGCAAAAGCGGAAATGTATGTTTACCGGCGATTTACAAAAGAGTAAATCGCTTTCAG
>NW_015150459.1:918615-920048 GCF_000732505.1 Cyprinodon variegatus | reverse complement strand
TAAAACCACAGGTGGGGTCATCTCAGTGTTTTCAGACACCGTCAAGGTTGAAACTGGCAGGGTTGTAACATTTTCATAACCAGCATTTAGGTCCAGTTGTTTAATCTTCATTTCCATGACAGCCATCCTCTGTAGAAGCTTGTCCAAGTCCAGTGTGGTGAAGGGAGGCATTTTGTGCTGATGTGGACTTGTCCTCTGCAGTGTGATCATATAAAAATTTTCTATTAAGTAGCCCAGCTAGGGAATCCTTGAAAAAAATGTTTTGTCCAACTTTCTGTGGCTTTGGCTAAGAGATAAGATGGTAAAAAGTTAATTGTTATAGGCTATGATTAAAAGCTGGGTCTGTGCCAAACTGTACAAACTATTTTAATTTAGATTAACAATGCCTGGAAAAGTAGCTAAAGCACCAAAGATAATCAGTAAAAAGCTTGGAAATATCTACAGACAGAACATAGTTTCTCTGACTCTTGGAAAGGATTGTTTATTCAAATATTTCTGGAGATGTATTAGTGCATTTTAAACTGAAATGGAAAAAAATGTGTAATTTTTTCCACCTGGAACAATTATTTTAAAGATTAGATGGAACAAACATTTGAAATTCATGTAAATGTTGTATGTAGATTCAAACCTAGGATTTCTAGTAAATTTTTTATCTACATGGACATATTTGTCAAAATTACACAAGACTGGATCACTTATAACTTTGACAATGCATTAATTTCTATCACCATTAGATGAATTAATCAGGCTGAGCACCATAACCTGTGCTGAGATGGGTCTGCTTCTGCTGAGAGTCAGAGACGAGATTCAAATGACCATCAAAACCTACCAGAAGATGATTGAAAGCAGCATTCTTTATGGTTACAGAAAGGCGCTACAATCTGAACTTGAAATGGTGGATTTAAATAAAAGGGTAAGGGCATATATTTTTTTTTGTTAATATTTAATAATTTCAACCCTTTCTGGCTTAAACTATGGTATTGGATTTTAGTTAGAACTCCAGCAGAGAGCACTCTTTGTTTCCAAGTGCAACTGGTAACTGTGGACTTCCTACTGTGTCTTTTACATTTGTAGGTTGAAGATCTAGAAAGGGAGAAACAGGATCTGCTGAAAAAAATGGATGAACAGAAAGAGGAAAATGATGTATGGATAAAGAGTGAAGCTCACAAGATTGAAGTGCTGGAAAGCAACTACCAAGAAGAAATCAAGGTTTTGGAGAGAACCATACAACAGTTAAAGGTGACAAAATGTATATAAATACACATACACACATTTTTGTGACATGTAGGATTTCCAAACATTTATAGAAATACATTTTGATTGCAGATGCAACTGTAAGGAAGCAATACTCCAGAGGATTGAAGCGTAACAAGGAGGAAGGCAGACTCAACAAGTTTGTCAAATGAACAAGTCTCAAGAAATTCTGCATTTTA
>NW_015150459.1:910096-913046 GCF_000732505.1 Cyprinodon variegatus | reverse complement strand
TTTCTATCTCTGATTAGGGCAATTCCGGCAACCATTTGGTCAAAGGAATGGTTAAATATTCTGATGTAACACTGATCTTTCCCACTCTTCTTATAGATAATTACAATTTTATGGATCTCAAATTTAATAACAAAATGATAAGAGAACACATAAACAATACAATTTTTCCTCTCCAAGTTAAGAGGAACATATCTTTAAATGTGTTTTCAGAGATGGAAGTTCTTAAGTTTAGAACCAGATTTTTCTCATTTCCTATATTACCAAAGATGAAAGAAGTTCATCTTAAAACTATAAATAATATATATCCCTGTGCAGAAATCTTAAGTTTAAGATTTAAATTTGATGTTAATGTATGTAACTTTTGTCAGAAAGATCTAGAAAGACAAGAACATCTTTTTTACAATTGTTGTGTGGTTAAGTCTTTTTGGGGCAAGATTTATGATTGGTTATCAACGAAAATGTGATTCCTAATTTTTAATATAAAGGAGTTAAATTTGGCATTACTTTTCATGAAAAAAAATGTATGTAATATTATTTTCATTATGGGAAAATTCTTTATCCACAAGTGCAGATTCTTTAAAGTTTCTCCAAATTTTCAAGCATTCCAAAACAATATTAAAAGTTTTCATGCCTCGATTAAGTTATTGGAGAACAACAAGGCCTTAAAGTTTTCAGACTCGATAGCAATACACTTTAGTTAAACCCCTGTGTTTTTTTTATTTTTATTTAATTTTAATTTTGTTTCTTATTCTTTTATATTTTAAGTTTCTTTTTCTGAAAGAAAACTGTTATGGATGGCATATATTCAATTTTCTGAAAGTGTTATTTGGATATAGGAAAAAAAAAAAAAGTTACAACCACTTCCGGTTCCATTTGAAGCGCTTAATAAGTACTTACTTCTTAATAAGTATAACGTATAGTTCTTGTTAGCTGTAAAAAAATATATATATATCTATTAAAGAGTGTCATAAGCGAACGTTAGGTGGCTACTGAGTCAAAAATTTGATTAAAATAAATTAAATGTAATATTTTTTTCCAATCACGATTTTCCGAACTAGCTGACATACCGTTTTTTTGTGTGTTTAGAAAAACTAAACCTTCATTAAAAAGATCATATATTGGGTTCTTGTTTTGATAATTTAAGCACAGCTTAAGTACTTCTTTCTGCCATGCCATTTAAAAGACGTCAGGAACGACAGGACACCGTTACCATGACGACAGTTACAACCAACTTCAACGAGCAAATAAGTTTCGGTGTCTGCGGGNTCTTATCGCCTCTAACACACAGTGTGTGAGAGAAAAAATATTCCAAATAAAATCAGTTAAAAGGTGTTTTTTTCTCTTTATTCTTTAAGACAACAGAACCAGTTAAAACTGGTCTCACTGTGTCTAAAAAAAAAAAAAAGACAAAAAAAAGTAAAAAATTGGACTGGGTGTCCTACATTAAACACAGATTTTTATATATTTTGTTAAAAGCACAATGTTTAACTTATCTGGCTTTTAATTAGCAAAAAATGAAGTATTGGTTTTATAAATTTGTATTCTAATAACGTACCATCTTAAATGAATGCGTTCTCAAAGCTTTGAATTAGTAGATCATAAAAACATAGTTTTTGGTCCATGCACCATTGGGTCGTTTCTTTGCTATTACAGTTACCGAAACGAGAAAAATGTGACGAACCAGGATAAATTTGAGAGTCCATGCATTTTTTTAAAATGCGTTTCATCATTTAACTCTTAGTTTTTTGTGCACAAAAAAGGCAACAAACATAGTAAAAACCAGCTTCAAACCCTTACAAAACTTCTGGCACTGCGTCGTTACAACCACCTCTGGATGCTGTAATAAAATTAAAACGGCTGCAGACTTTTATTAAAAATGAAACAAGTTTATGGTTTAGTTTCCCTTCAGAACTTTTTCAAAAAATTGGAGGAATAAAATGTCTCTTAAGATGTAACTTTGATCCTTTCAAATTACCATAAATTATCAGACTACCACACACAAGTTCTAAAGTATTGGAAAATGTTATACAAGCACAATTTTATGCCACATAATATGATTATTTGAAATAACAAATTCATTTTGTATAAGAGAAAATCTCTATACTACAGAGAATGGGAGGAAAAGGGTATCTGGGCCATTGTACATCTTATGGACACAAAGGGTGATATTCTGGATTACACAGTATTTAAAAGAATATATAATTTAGATTGTCCAAGGAAACAATTTCTATCTCTGATTAGGGCAATTCCGGCAACCATTTGGTCAAAGGAATGGTTAAATATTCTGATGTAACACTGATCTTTCCCACTCTTCTTATAGATAATTACGATTTTACGGATCTCAAATTTAATAACAAAATGATAAGAGAACACATAAACAATACAATTTTTCCTCTCCCAGTTAAGAGGAACATATCTTTAAACGTGTTTTCAGAGATGGAAGTTCTTAAGGTTAGAACCAGATTTTTCTCATTTCTTATATTACCAAAGATGAAAGAAGTTCATCTTAAAACTATAAATAATATATATCCCTGTGCAGAATTCTTAAGTTTAAGATAAAAATTTGATGTTAATGTATAAGATTTAGAAACACAAGAACATCTTTTTTACAATTGTTGTGTGGTTAAGTCTTTTTGGGGCAAGATGCATGATTGGTTATCAACGAAAATGTGATTCCTAATTTTTAATATAAAGGAGTTAAATTTGGCATTACTTTTCATAAAAAAAAGTATAGAATTTTTATGTAATATTATTTTCATTATGGGAAAATTATTTATCCACAAGTGCAGATTCTTTAAAGTTTCTCCAAATTTTCAAGCATTCCAAAACAATATTAAAAGTTTTCATGCCTCGATTAAGTTATTGGAGAACAACAAGGCCTTAAAGTTTTCAGACTCGATAGCAATACACTTTAGTTAAACCCCTGTGTTTTTTTTATTTTTATTTAATT
>NW_015150459.1:905073-906711 GCF_000732505.1 Cyprinodon variegatus | reverse complement strand
AAGTAGCCCAGCTAGGGAATCCTTGAAAAAATTGTTTTGTCCAACTTTCTGTGGCTTTGGCTAAGAGATAAGATGGTAAAAAGTTAATTGTTATAGGCTATGATTAAAAGCTGGGTCTGTGCCAAACTGTACAAACTATTTTAATTTAGATTAACAATGCCTGGAAAAGTAGCTAAAGCACCAAAGATAATCAGTAAAAAGCTTGGAAATATCTACAGACAGAACATAGTTTCTCTGACTCTTGGAAAGGATTGTTTATTCAAATATTTCTGGAGATGTATTAGTGCATTTTAAACTGAAATGGAAAAAAATGTGTAATTTTTTCCACCTGGAACAATTATTTTAAAGATTAGATGGAACAAACATTTGAAATTCATGTAAATGTTGTATGTAGATTCAAACCTAGGATTTCTAGTAAATTTTTTATCTACATGGACATATTTGTCAAAATTACACAAGACTGGATCACTTATAACTTTGACAATGCATTCATTTCTATCACCATTAGATGAATTAATCAGGCAGAGCACCATAACCTGTGCTGAGATGGGTCTGCTTCTGCTGAGAGTCAGAGGCGAGAGTCAAATGACCATCAAAACCTACCAGAAGATGATTGAAAGCAGCATTCTTTATGGCAGCAGAAAGGCGCTACAATCTGAACTTGAAATGGTGGATTTAGAAAAAAGGGTAAGGGCATCAGTTTATCACTTTTTACAATGAATATTTTTTTTTTGTTAATAAGCTGTATGTAATAATTTCAACTCTTTCTGGCTTAAACTATGGTATTGGATATTAGTTAGAACTCCATCAGAGAGCACTCTTTGTTTCCAGATGCAACTGATAACTGTGGACTTCCTACTGTGTTTTTCACATTTGTAGGTTGAAGATCTAGAAAGGGAGAAAGAGGATCTGCTGAAAAAAATGGATGAACAGAAAGAGGAAAATGATGTATGGATAAAGAGTGAAGCTCACAAGATTGAAGTGCTGGAAAGCAACTACAAAGAAGAAATCAAGGTTTTGAAGAGAAACGTACAACAGCTAAAGGTGACAAAATGTATATATATTAGGGGTGGAACAGTTCACAAAATCCACGGTTCAGTTCACGGTTTCGTGGTCACGGTTTTCGGTTCGGTATATGTTGATTGTTACCCCGAAATCCCATAAAAATTAATGAAATTATTGAAAAAAATCCCCCAAAAAATAATGAATTGTAATTATTTTTAATGATCCGCGGAAACCCTCGATCATTTCTGCATGTTTTGCTGCTTTGAATTTAATCATCTCGCGCATGCCCTTTACTATCTCCAAGGAACTTTGAGCAGGCGGTCTGGAGCACAGCGGAGTGCTGACGGAGTATGTGAGATTTCGGGGTTAGCCTGACATGTTGCTGTTAGCATAAACAAAACGTGTTGCACAATGCTTGCACACTGTTGCACTTTTATAAACAAGTTTCTTTCCGCAGTCATCGTAGGTCACTCTAAATGCAAAGTGGTCCCATACAGCAGACCTATAAAGCGCTGCTGCGTCTTCCAATTGCTGTTCTTTCCCACTTGCCATACTCCACAACTGATTTTTTTTCTGCTACACCCGGCTACGCTGCTTCGCTTCTTCTTCTTCTTGTTAACTACTGGTGGTTGG
>NW_015150459.1:895601-903333 GCF_000732505.1 Cyprinodon variegatus | reverse complement strand
AGGATTTAGTTTTTGCCAGTTTCTTTTCAATAGAATGTAGCCAATTTGGCTGATTTATAAACCTATTATATGTTTGTTATCTGTCAGTCTAGTGCTTTGATCTTTTAGCTCCACGGCTTTCTGTAGTTTGAGGTGGAGCCTTTCTGTTCTTGTTCTTGTTTTTCACATTGTGTGTTTCATAGTAATGCACGCCAACTTTCTTTCCCTTCTTGGCACGTTCCAGCGCTCTTCTCTGTAAACATGGAAAAAAAATGTAAAAAAAATGGCATCAGAAAAATTAAACCCACCATGCAAAAATATTAATCATCACTTTGTCACATGAGTAAATTTCAAGGTAGTTTATTGGAACAAAGTGTAATGAAATAGATTTTCAATAATTGTAGCATGCAACAATGCGTCCTTTCAATGTATATAAAGCTAAAAACAAGTATCACCAAATATACTAGAGTCAGAGAGCTGGACTGTTTATACTGTTTAATCACTAAACTAATAAAAAGGTGCAAAAGTTTGTGGTTATGATTTAAAATCTGAAACCGTTTATGTGGCACAAATCATTTAGAAAATAACCTTTTTTTTACATTAGCAAACAAAACCTACTGACCTGTTTAGATGTAAGCCTGTGCTGCTGCAAGGACTCAACATCCTCCTCTATTTTTCTCTTCTTGGTCGCCTGGGTTGTAGCTGAAAAAATGAAATTATAGACAAAAAACAAGGAAAAAAAGAAAACAGCTGTTAGTGCATAAATGTCAACTGACCCAGCCAAAGGGTTGCACTGTTCAGAAATGTTGGACTTCCACCACAGAGCGTTAAATGGGCGTACCTGTTACCAGAGTCTCTCCCTTCTGGGTTTGTTTAGCTGCTGCTTCCTGTTTGGTCTTCATGCCTGAAAGCACTTTGTCAGAAAGGGCCTTTGGTATTCTGTCCAAACAGATGGAGAAAGAGCAAACTGTGAAGTTTTCCAAGCAAAGCCAGCTGTTTATTTCTTCTGGGATTTGCAGACATGAACTAAACTGGACCAAGATTAACTAAATAGTTGGTATTAAAATCGTGATTTAGTCTATGGGCTTTAAATGATTGTTGCCAAAGATCAGTTTGAATGAATGATATGCCTTTCTTCTCTTTGCCTGCATCTTATTACTGAATAAAAACTAAGGCTACAGTTCAAGACAAAGAAAACATGTAGTAAGAAACTTGGACATCAGAACCTACCGGATGGCTGAGAAGCGCTTGGATTTGGCTCGGTCCAGGAACTGCTTGTACTTGGCTATTTTCTCATCATGCTCACGGATTACCTCCCGTAAACTCTTTTTGCCTTTCGTAGAGTCAGTCTGACACGATGTGTCCTCAGAGACCTCAGCGTCTCCTTCAGCTGGGTCTACGCTGGGCTCATCTTCCTCCTCATCTTCATCAACATCCTCCTCAGCGTCAGAGCCAGAAAAGTCAGACAAGTCTAAGTCTGGCATTTCCACCGGGATTAAATCTTCCTCAGTGAACTCTGGTGCCACGTTGATCTTGCCGAAGTTCTGTCGGACATTAGCCAGTATCTTCTGGACCTGCTCCTTCTGCCGCTGCTGCTCCTGTTCCCCTGAGATGACGTCCTGGTTCTCCAGCTGCTCCTCCTGAACCTTCTCCTCTGCAGCTGGTGGTTCTTCAATGGGCAATGTTTTTTCATCCTACAGCAGTTACAGTAATTCAGTAATGCGCATGAAAAGAACAGAGCAGTGATGGAGAAGTGAAGCATTTAGCTAAGTCTTACATCTGGATCTCCCTCAGGTCCAGGAGGCTTCACAAAGAAAGGGATCCGTCCTCTCTGCCAGTCATTCAACACCATTTTAGAGACCGTACTGAGATCAGGCTCACCTCCCTGTAAACGCAGATAAATCAAACTGTTTACATTTAATCTTTTGGAACCTGACAGCATTTTATCATTATTGATAAAAATTATTGATCAATATCACCGCAAAAAATTTAAGTAGCCTCGGGTAAAATTGTAATAGAAATGATGGGATGACCTTCAGAAGCTTCCCAGTACGAAAGGCCAGCTTCTCTAGGAAGTCTTCAGGTGAAGTCCATGTTGGAATACGGTACGTCTTCTGGATGTATTCAGGTTTGGCTCGCTCCAGTACCGCACCAATATGCTCTTCTGGGTTTTTTATCTTCTCCACTTGAACCTTATCAAGGAAGAAGAAATGCAATATATGAACTTAAAACCTTTGATGATGGAGGTTATGCTAATTACAATGCTAAACCTCCCAAACAGCAAACATTTACCTTTCAAAAAAATTCTTAAACTTAGTGTTTGAATTTCTTATACATTTCCCAGCGAAGGAAATTCCTCTTGTTTGGAAATTATCTGTATGCTTAACCAACCCTAAAACAAAACCTCAATGAGGTTTACATTCTTTAAAAAAGGCAGTTCTGGATTAACCCTGCTTTGGTTAAGATAATATGAAAACAGACAAACACACACAAAAAAAACCCCAACTAAAAACAGAGATCACCGTTTTCACCATCCTGACTGCTAAAAGCCAAAATGGCCAATACTCAAAACCTGATACTTTTGAAAAAGGGAATGCACAAAAATAAGGGTTACCAGATTGCAAATGCAGCAACATTTAGTGATAAAGATACTGAGTTTGAAAAACAAAACAAAAATTAACATCAGTTTTATTCTGTGAGAAATATCCTTGAAATAAAGCCCAAAAGAGCAGATGTATATATTGAGCTACTAGGAAGAAATATAACAATGTATAGAAATGACTGTAGTTTATTTCAGTTGACAGAGCCGCACTTGAAGTTGCTCTGTTCCCTGAGCTGCCATGGATCCTGTTATGGTCCATGCAGGTTTTAAAATATTTTACTGGAAGTCCTCAAGTTAAGGTTTTCATCTCCTGAGACTGCCATCTAGGCTTGGAATACTTATAATGATTATAATGTTTGATTTGTTTTGCATGTTGAATTTTTAAGGTCTCAAATTTCTAAACAAGAATTACATGCCTCAGTAATGCTAATGTCAACCACCACTCTGCTACAATTGGAGATTAAGAGCTTTGAAAATGTTGCCTTTCTAAATCATTTTATATGGAAACATTTATGACACTCCATGGGTTCCATTGTAGGTGTCCCTCAAAGCTGATGCAATTCATTCAGCTCACCACTAGATGGTGTTAAAAATCTTACACACCCACGCTTTAAGAAAGGTCAAGAGGCTAAAGAGGAGCAGTGAACATTTTGAAATGTCATATCGTTATGCACCTGTGGATCAAAACTGAAATAACCAGGCACAGCTATTCAAGGAAATCATCAAAATATGCCAATTAGAAACAAGAAGCTCTTTTTATTATATTTTTTCAAAGCACAGATTTTGTATTTAACATTAACATCATAAAAACAAGGGTAACTTCCCAGAACCTGAACATTTTCAACTCAATTTACTTCTGTTGGTAACGGTTTAAGGCATTGTAGTAGCCAAGTATGAACCTGGAAGACTACTGTAGATTAACCCTTGATTGGCACAGTTTTTTTTTGTTTTTTTTTTATATAATTTTTATTTTTTTTCCCCAGTGCAAAAAAATGAACCAGGGGGAGTGGTAGCCTAGTGATTGGGGCATTGCACTTGGAATCCAGAGGTTCTGAGTCCCAGCCCCACTCCCACAGACTGCCACTCTGGGTCCCTGAGCAAAGACCCTCAACCCCGCACGATGGCAGCCCACTGCACCCTAGGGGGGATGGGTTAAATGCAGAGAGTGGATTTGTTGCTCTGTAGTTGTGACAGTATAATGACAATAAAACACTGAAAAAAAACAAAAAAATAAATGAATGGACAAAGAGAAAAACGTACCACTCCCTTGAGGACAATATCAGACTCACTGTCCTCTGATGGGTAAACAACACCGGGGCAGTCTATGAGGAAGATGCGTCTCATGAGTGTGATGTACTGCCACACCTAGGAGAGGGATGCCAGCCATTAGCAGTAGTAAGCAGTTACAGGTCGGTGCTTTAATTAGCTTTTAGCATCAGTACATACTGGCTGCCACTATCAGAACTTTGATTCATGAACAGAACAAAGCTCACAGCATAAAGGTTAATACCTCTGCTTTTACAGATATTTATATTTACAGAGCCTTGAGGACTTATATCCTGCTAAGATCTTCCTATGTAAATTCTAATAATAAAATCTACTTTTTTGTATAGACTTTCAACATGAGAAAAAAAAAAATCAACCTAACCTTTGTTTCTCCAGCAATGGGTGCCACGTTGCAGACCTTCTTGGATCGCAGAGTGTTTATAACTGAACTCTTTCCAACATTTGGATAACCGATGAAACCCACACTTATTTGCTTCTTGTCTTTGTGGAGCTGTACATGAAGAAAAAAAAGAAATAAAGCTCAGCCTGCTGGGATACAATTTAAAAAAAAGAACACTTTAATTAAATATAGTAAAAAAAATTGATGTTTTTTTTGTTTCAAAGCATAAATCCAGGGTTATCACAAGTACAAAGAACAAATGGAGCTTGAAAATTGTTTCTAAAGGCCAGTTTTCTGGACCTAAAATCTCTGGACAAAAAAGCAGCTCATAATTTTAAACATTCCACTTCATCGATCAAGCATGTTGGAAGCAAAATAAAGGCATGGACTGGTATAAAGCCCAACGAATAGTGAGTTTATGATATTTCTCAATGTTTTTCATAACTACTTGAAGAAAAAAAAGGAAAATAAAAAAAAAACAGCACCAGCAAACTACAGATAACAGGAATATCAGTTTTTATATATTAGATGGTCAAAGAAAGCTAAAAGTGTTCCTGATTTCCTTCATATAAACAAAAAAGAAGTACTTTTGATGTGAGGTTAGGAACATGTTAGAATGAGTTAAGCTTTCTGTGGTTTTCCACACCTATAGTGCTCCCCTACAACAAGTCAGCTGATCCAAAAAGAGACTACTATATTTTTCCCTACAGAAAAAAGCTCAAATGTGGCCCTTTGGAAATATCCATGCTCACAAAATAAAAAATAACAAAGAAAATTAGAATAAAACTACTGCAGTGGGAAGAAAAGAACCGATCTGAGGCATCTTGTTCTTATCGTAGCACTCGCTTGCTAAAAAGCCTTCCTAAAAACCTGGAGGCAGCTGAGATTATTAACCTAAAATAATCATTTTGGATGCCTCTTGCCCGTGGACAGCTGGAGATGGGCACCGGCACCCCTCGCGACCCCACTTGGGATTAAGCGTGTCAGACATGAAATCATTTTGGATATTCTTCTTTAATTTGATATATTATATTAATTATTCTATTTAGTTGTAATGCTGGAATTAAAATTCTCAGACCAGCATAGATTTAAAATATAGATTTTGATTTAATTTCACATTTCTATTTAGCCTCCATGCTCTACAAGATAAGGGTTTCCATCTGATGGAATCAGCTCACCTTCCCAAACTGCCTGAGGAGCTGGATGAGAGAGCCTTTACCAAACGAGTTGGTCAGGCTGGCATGGAAAGCCAGAGTCGGATACTCTTGTGACAAAACAGCAACCCACCGTTTCTGATTTGAGGGAAAATTGAGACATAATTAAAAAATAAAAGAAGTATGCATTACAGGCACAGCAACACAGCAAAGCAAAGATGAAACATGCTAGAAATATCTCACCGTAACCCAAGTAGGGATGAGGTCACATTTGTTCAATACAAATATGAGATGTTTCCAAGGCTTCTCTTTTTTCAGGTATGTCTCGATGCTCTTGGAGCGGGTTCCTATCGGATCACGGGCGTCCAGCACTTGGATGATGACATCAGACGAGTCAATCACCTTTAAAACAAGATTGAGCACACGGTTTGTTGCACCAAAGACAGAATGGGCCCTAAACTACTGGCTGTGAAGTTCTAACCTAAATAGTGAACTATCACACTGAAACGGCCTATCCAGAAAAGAACCTCAGCTAAATAATCAGGACTGCAAGTGGGACATGATGCTTCTAGAGCACGGAGAAAAATAAAAAATAAATGACTAGTTTACCTGCCAAACTAACTGATACTCTATGCTTTCTGCAACCTTTCTTCATCCGTTTAAGGCTCAGACAACAAAATATGCTCCTGATATGAATCAATGAGCCTTTTATTGGTTTGGCTTGCAGCAGTAAAGCACTGAAACATCAGGGTCTAGGTTTTTTTAGAGAACCAATCCCTTGTTCACTGCAAGAGCTAATAACCTTTGCTTTTATCAAATATTTGGAGAAAGCACTGGTGCGGTTGTTTCGATCAGCTGAAGCTGGCTGAACGACTCTAATGCCAGTCCTGTGTCTGTTAGAAAAGTTCATCCACTTTCTAGTGTGCTACTGTAACATCAGGCTTATATTCCAAACCAAACCCATTTATAATTATTTAGACAACAGAGGATGTTATCATAGCCTAAAAACCATGCAAACATTAGATACAACAACCTACATGTTCTTTCCCCAGCATTATTCTTTTCAAAAAATGATTGTTGATATTTTTTCTTTGTCAAGAAACATTTAAATGTGTAAATTCTGTTTTAGCACAGAAAAAAAAAGTACAAGTGAGCCAAAATTTTAAAGAAGTTAAGGACAATCAAACAGAAACCAATGTTTGTTTTTATACAAGGTAACACCAATAAGACAGCAGCAGTTCAACTGTATGGTAACTATTTTCTCAATTTGAGAATCCCTTGAATTGACTGGGACCGGTCAGATCTGCTGTCACTGTTTCCCACCACGACTCAAACCAGGAAGCTACAAATGTTTGAAAAAACACTTTAAATCTCTTACCTTGTAAAGTTCTCCCCAGATCCTCTTTGACTGGCCCTTTTTGAAAATCTCTTCACGCACTTCCTCCCTGTTTAGAAAAAAATACATAAAAATGTAATTATCAATAACCATATCATACCATAAAAAACAACAACAAAAAAACATTTTGCAATTAGAACAAGTGAACCTCTTACCGGACGCCTGTGTCCTCCATCACCAGGTTGCTATCCTTCTCTGCGTCATAGTTCAGGACCGAAGCCTCTGCTCTCTCTAGGAGGTCCTTCACATCTCCAACCATCAGACTGGGCCGCTTCCTCTGAGCCTTCGGTCCAAATGTGGTCTCAAAACCCTCAGTGTCTAGAATGTGCACCTTAGAGTTCTGCAACAACATAGAAAAATTATTTAAGAGCACTAGAAGTATTCAAGAACACTGAATTAGAACCAAGAATGATCTACAACAGATTTTGAATCCAGAAACCACATTTTGTTTTTTTGTTGTTTTTTGAAACGACCCAACCAGCCTATGAGAATTTTCTTAGAAGTAAATAATTCTTCAGTTCCACAAAATATATAGCTAAAAAGTCAATATAAAAGAGTTGCTCATATATCTAAAGGTACGTTGTAGGGGCACGCAGGTGGCGCAGTGGTTAGTGTGCACAACTCATGTATGGAGGCCTTAGTCGTCGATGCAGCCAACCTGGGTTTCGAGTCCGGCCTGTGGTCCTTTCTCGCATGTCTGTCCCCCTCTCTCACACCCCCTTTCCTGTCAGCCTACTGTGAGAGAAAGTTCCACTAGTGCCGTAAAACCTCAAAAAAAAATTTATGGTCATGCATAAATAAAATGCATGCCATATTTTTGAGTTAAATTTAAAGTGAATTAGGGCCGAAACAATTAATTATGTATGTAATTCCCATTTACCGTATTTTCACGACTATAAGGCGCACTTAAACGTCTTTTTTTCCCCTCAAAATGT
>NW_015150459.1:892595-895591 GCF_000732505.1 Cyprinodon variegatus | reverse complement strand
GCAATAACGTCATGCCTTTTTTTTTTTTTTTTTTTAACCTTACAGGCTAGACAATGTTTCAAATTTGAAATAAATTAATGAAAGCTGCAATAACGTCATGCCTTTTTTTTTTTTTTTTTTTAACCTTACAGGCTAGACAAGGTTTCAAATTTGAAATAAATCAATGAAAGCTGTAATATCGTTATTCATCTTTTTTGAGAAACAACAGCAAATAACAGAAGTAGAAAAGTTGCACTCCACCTATTCCTATTAAAACCTCATTCACTGAAAAATAATAATACCCCTGCGTTATAGATTCTGAAAGGCATTTCATAAAAAAATACTGTACAAAATCAGCGCAATTAGTGCTATACAATATACAATACCTCGGCTCCAGAGGTCCCCGCCCCCTCCACAGACGCTTCGCCCCACTTCTGCCAAATTGTAGCTGACCGCAAACAGTGCCGCAGACAGGAAGCCGGCTTGTTTTGTTTTTATGACCGCAATTGTGGAAAACAACTCGTGAAATTTGACCCGCTAGAAGAGCGAGGTGCACGAGAACGCTGGGACCCTTTTTCCACCTCGATCTCCGCTCTTTTTGGCCCTCATGTCCCTCCGTTGTCGGACTAAACTCGCCCCCACTTCCTCACTGCCTCGGCCGTATCTAGACCCACAGTGTGTAGTGCGGACCACGCTTCAATATTGAGCATAAATCAAAGATGTCTGTGTCGAGCTCACTGTGACACACTGCTGTAAGAGTATAACCAGGAAGCGAGGTAGGAGGGCAAAATAGGTTTAGCGCCACCGCAGCACGGGAGGGAGAATTACACGGCCAGACACAAATGGATAAAAATAGACCAGAGGAAAAAAACAAAAAACAATCGATACTCTTGCGGACTTATCGATGCATCGGATCGTCGGCTGTTGGATCGATGCATCGATACAAAACGATTATTATTTACACCTCTAGTGGTTAGTGTGCACAACTCATGTACGGAGGCTTTAGTCCTCGACGCCGGGTTTCGAGTCCGGCCTGTGGTCCTTTCCCGCATGTCTGTCCCCCTCTCTCACACCCCCTTTCCTGTCAGCCTACTGTGAGAGAAAGTTCCACTAGTGCCGTAAAAACTCCAAAAAAAAAAAAGTTATGGTCATGCATAAATAAAATGCATGACTTATTTTTTAGTTAAATTTAAAGTGAATTAGGGCCGAAACACTTAATTATGTATGTAATTTCCATTTACATAGATTACATTACTCGATTAATCAAAAAATTAATCGACAGAATAATCAATTTACAAAGTAATCAAATTTTTCCCTCCATTTAATCTTGCAGCCCTAGATTAAATCGAGGAAAAGCTCCAACTGATGGAGAAATATCTGGAATATTTTGCATAGAAAGCTTCCAAAGCTTTAGGAAAAATACAGAATACCATAATATGTAATGTTAAAGCCTTTGAGCCTGTTCTAGCACTCAGTGTTCACACCCTACGACTTTAAAAAACATTAGCATTTTAACTCTGTAATTTTTAGCTCTTTGTGAAATAAACATCATTTTAGAAGGAAAATGAGATATTTATGTTGTGTCTCACTATACTTCATGCTGACATGCAGGCCGTACTCAGCGCTCATATGTTTCATTAAACTTGTTTTTAAAAGGCTCCAACTTCTGTATGTAGTTGTAAGCCTGTTTGGATGTTTAGTCCCTTGTGTTTGGTACTTTTCAGTTATTGCATGGCAAATTTAGATTTCAGAGGTGCTTTTGTGAACGACTGTCTTAAAAAGAAATCAGGTACAAAATGCCAGCCACCTGTTTTCATTTCTAAATGCTCATCTGTAGAAGTAAAATCTAATTAGCAAAATACACTAAATTGATATACATTTCACAGACAGAGGGAACAGTTGGGTGTGGAGCCACTTCTTGAAGGATGTAACTTGTTGGATTAAGCATCTGCATTAGTGGAAAACACTCCACATTTATCAGGATAAATCCCCCTTGCTGTGACACGGTGTAGAATTGGTTACATCCTGCAATACATGTAGTTTTCTTGATGGGTGATGGGGATGTTTTTTTTTTTATCATTGAAGGGAAGACCCACTAAGCTAAAAACAATCTAAACATTAAAACTTTTTTAGAAACTGCAAAATACTTCAGCCTGGTCTACAAGGAAAGTGAACACAGAGGAGTGAATTAGATCAAAGCTTGAGCTATTTTGCAAAGAGGAACATCCTAAAATGTCCCTTTCCAGATGTACAAAGCAGGTTAAGGTATTGTGGGTAGTAGGGTTGTCAAAAGTATTGATACTCAAAAGAATATAGATACTGAAAAGTTGTATCCGGATACAATACTCATTTTCAAAAGTATTGATACAGTGCTACCACCAGTGGCACCTAAACAGTCATTCATCTTATGCGCAGATTACAGGAAAATGCACTTTCTGATCACTGTGTGATTGAATAATTCTGTGCACTTTTCGGTTTCAGGCTTTTTTCTGTAACAGGTGCAGCTGCTGGGAATTTTTTTTTTTTTTTAACTGGTTTGGCTAGTGTCATTGTTATGTGTGTAAAGCATAGTCAAGGAAGGAACACTTAATTTTAATTTTGTAAGTTTTTTTATCAAGCTTGCTTAATATTGTGCACAGTATACAACCTCAAAATATTGTTTATTGTATTTATTTATCTATTTATTGTATTTTGTTTATTAATGAAAAAATTCTGTTGAATTTTGGAGTCTTTGTTTTTATCCTTCTGGTATCGAAAATTACATTGAGTATCGAATATTTTACTTAGTATCGGTATCGAGTTGAAAAGTTTAGTATCGTGACAACCCTAGTGGGTAGGTGAGCTAAATGCAGATGGCTGCTACACTTTCCAGGGGTTTCTTCATAACAAGGAAAATCAAAATCCTTTTTTCTAACTGCAAATGTTCTAAACTATTGCTGTTATTTTACTCACATGAGCTTTGACTCTGTCATGGAGAAGAGACATGGGCAGTTTGCTTTGCCTCATCACCACACGAT
>NW_015150459.1:886009-889896 GCF_000732505.1 Cyprinodon variegatus | reverse complement strand
CTGTTATGGAAGTCCCAAATCTCATTGTATCTGTCACAGAATATAATGACAATAAAGGCTTTTTGACTTTGACTTTGACTGAAGTGATAGAGCAGTAGGAGAAAGCCCTTAAAATCTAAGTGGGATATTCATTTAAAATACCGGTATTATAATATATTTGGATATTAATATGTTTTAATCATAATCCATGTCCTCATTACATGGCCATGTTTTTTTTCTTCTAATATTTACTCAGATCCTACATTATGGAAATCAAAATGTCAATGATATTCTACATTTATTGGGGTTAAACCCTTTTATGTTAAAGTCACGGATAAACATGTTATTTAACAATTTCTTTTATTTTATTTACTGCATCATGGTTTTGGTCTTATCACCTTTATGCTGACAACCCAAATTCAAAATGATTAAAACAATGTTTGTCCACCAAGAAGAAGGATTTGTTTTTTTTTCTGGAAACGAACATGATGAAGCTTTTCCTTAAAAGTTAGCAGAGATTTTTTGCTTTAAAACGATATTTCTGAATAATGTCACTTCCAATTTCCCCCATAAACACACGTATTAGTTTATATAAATCTACAATTAAAAGCATAAGCCTGTTGTGACAAACTTAAAGTCACATTTATGCACGGTACATGTAAATTTAAATGATTTCACTAATTCCCAAATAGTCTGGAATAGTTTAGCATGAGAAACAACTGTGTCCTTAAATATATTATTTCAATTAACTTTAAGATCCAATCATCATCACATCATCATCGTTCGCATCCAGCAGAAAGAAGATCAAGCTAACGGTATTAGCTACAGTTAGCTCCAGGTGTAAACAAGCTTGCTTCCTTACCGGGGTTGGAGCTTGACGAGGACGGGTTTATCGAACTCTTTCCCTTAAACTGGGGCTTCACCATGTTGACTGCGTGCTAGGCAAGCCCTTCCACAGGAAAATAAAAAATGTAAACCAAATGGAGCTAAATAAAAGCTGTAGTTTGAAGCCTTCCCCTCTTTCCTCAGAGATGTTAAAGTCTGCACGTGTCCCACTGTTGAAACCGGAAGAACCTCATGACCAGAGGAAACAATTCTTCTTCTTCTTCTTGAAATTCTTATGGCGGTTGGCAAAAAGGTTAGGTGAACATTACCGCTACTAACTGGTAAGGAGTGTGGACCCAGCAAATTAAAAGCTGTAAATTTAAAAATTATATTTAATATGTATTATTAAGTATAGCATGCGATTTAAAATATAATTTTCTGTTAAAAAAATCAATATCTATTTATTAAGATACGTGTTTTCCTTTTTTACTCTTCATGTTAACCGGAACTGGCTATACAATATTTTCTCCAGAAGAGGGCGCAATCCTATATGAGTTAAAGAGTCGGGGCATTTCATGTTGACTGAAAAGATGAAGACGATAAAATAGGAGGTTTAGACTTTATTGTAAAATCTGATTTTGAGGTTAGCAGGATTCCATTGAAGCTGTCCAACTTCCACAAGCAGATTTTACATTATTCGAAAATGATATTCACTCACTATTCTCCCCATTATTCAACCATATGGAACAATAGAGTAACAATATTTAAGCATAAATCTATTTTCAAAAAGGAATGGTTCAACAAAGACATTATTTTGGTTAGAGATTTCTTGCATTATAGTGTTATTTTCAATAAAAAAAAAAAAATAAAAAATATTATTTGAATTGTTCTCAAAGGAAGTATAACTCGATTCCACTGCCTTTAATTCAAATGTTAGGTTATATAATAACTCATCACTATTACTCCCCACCCTGTTGATTGCACAATGCAATATGTTTGACAAGAAATGTAATAACAATCTCATTAGCAGTCTTTTGAAAGCCAGAAAATGTCATGATTATGATTGATCTATTAGGAAGGGAGATATTCCTGTTAGTATAGATGCATACCACAAGTCAAAGAGACTCACTTTAAAGTCATGAACAAAATTGACCCTGTCGCAGAATAAAATAAAATATTTGCTTTCTTTGGTGGATCAATGTTCCTTTTTTAATAATAGTGAAACCCTTGTACATTTGTCCTAGTACACAACACTTTTGGATTAAGATGAAAGATTGGATTTCTCTAAAAAATTAATGACGTGCCCCCATTTGCATTATATGATGTATTTTTTATACGGACGATCATTTGTATTTCTGAAATTATTAACATCATCCTGCTGTTGGGTAAATATATCAATTGTGCTAAATGGAGAAATGCTAAACCTTCCTTTTAATGGTTTATTAATGACTTTAAGAAATGTTTTCATCCTATGAAAAGCTGAAAAAAAGACAGATATGGAAGAAAATTTAGTTTTAATTTTTTCTAATTTCTGCTATTCTAAATACCACCCACCTTTATTGTATCTCATAATTCCCTGGCTCCTTCTATGTTCCAATTTAAGTTTTTGTCTTCACAAAAGTCCCCTGCTGTCACATATATCATTTTTTATATTGTATCATAATTAATCTTCAGTTGTGTATTCATATTTCATTGCTTAGTAAGATGAAAAGAAAAGACATATAACTTAAAAGCTGCCACATATTACATTGAAATGAAATAAAGTAGATCACAAATGCATCTTCATTCAAGTCCTTACTGAAAACCATAGCTTAGCATATAATCTTGTATTATCTTGTCTATTTAGGCCCATTTCAAATCCACCAACTAATTTATATCCATGTTTAGTTTAGTTCAAGTTTAAGTCACATTTTGTTGATATATTTAATATTGTGACTGAAAGGCTGATGCAAACGCTTACCGGTATGAACAAATGCTTTCGTTCAACAAAATTAAGCAATCCTTCACTTATCAACAAACAATTCAGTAATAATACTTCCTTTGCAGTGATAATTTTCAAATACAATGTCAACAGCTTTTTTAAAACCGAGAATGAATGTACATAACTTTAACTCAAAATTAGGAATTTACATTTATTTCTAAAATTATATTTACTCCTGGAATAGAAAATAACATTTGAATACAATCTAGTCGTGATTAGTTTGTGCTTTTTTCACATTAATTGCATTATTCTATAATATACAAGATCTTTAAATTTCATTATATTTAAATTTATAAATAGTGGATTAGCATGGTCACAAATCCTGCTTTATTTATGTAGGACTGTTTTGTTGCAACATAATCATTTCTATTGTAAATTTATAAGTTGTTCCCCATAAATCCACGCATTTTGTTAAAAAAGGGTGTATCTGGGAGTTATATATTATATAAAAACCTTTGGCATGTTCTTCTGTTTATGCAAAATTAATATTGACTTTGAATTGATTCTATTACATATTTTAAATGGTGTTTCCAGCACAGTTTATTATCAATAAGTACTCCCACAGAATGTTATCTCCCAAACTGTTGACGTTAAAAAAAGAAGAAAGGTCTAGTTTCTGGACTTTTGGGTTTCAAAAAGAAATTTTGTTTCAAATAAAAAAACTAATAAAACAACTGTTTTTAAAAAGAGGAATGCAAAGTGACACAGTTTGCAGCCTCCTTTTTGCAGTCAAAATGCCCTGGGTCCGCATGTCAGCCTGGAGTCTTTTTCACTGTATTTGCATGTTCTCCCTCTCGCATGCATGGGTTTGCTCCAGGAACTCCCCCAGTCCAAATCTTGATGTTAGGTTGTTTGGTGACTCTAAATTGTGAGTGTGTGTGTTCATATCTCTTGTGTGTTGCAATGTACTGCCGACTTGTTTAAGGTTTCTCCTGCCCTGCGCCAACCAACTACTGCAGACAGGTACAGTATCAGCCCCTGAAAATGTGAAATATGGAGGGAAAAAGTATGACTTTAAAGACTTTTATATGTTACTGAACAACTATGCTGTTGTCTCTAATAATAATAATAATAATAATAATAATAATAATAATAATAATAA
>NW_015150459.1:884063-885803 GCF_000732505.1 Cyprinodon variegatus | reverse complement strand
AGTTTGCATCTGCTGCATTGACAATGTGCATGTGCTGCACTGACAGTGTGCATGTGCTGCATTGACAATGTGCATGTGCTGCACTGACAGTGTGCATGTGCTGCATTGACAATGTGCATATGCTGCATTGAGAGTGTGCATGTGTGATTTAATCGTGGCTCAAAGCCGAGGTAGGAAAGTCAGTAAAGACTCTGATCTGTAGAGGCGCCATTAGGTATTAAGTTTATACAGCCAGGACACTGAGGAATGTTTTCTGTTCATTTTCATACTGATGAAAATTGAATTGAATGCACAAGAAATGTTCAACATCTTTCTTTCTTTCTTTCTTTTTGATTTAGGAGTCTTTATTGTGTTTAGTCTATTATGTGTCTTTATTTTGATTACAATTAAACCCAACCTTTAAACTGGAAGTTAACTGAAGGGAAATATTATAATAGTAGGACCTGCATTTGTTTTGGAGTAAATATATAGCGAGGGGCAGGTTAAGTCTCTGGGTACCCTGGCTGTCAGATGTTCCCTGAGAACAACAGAGAGACAGCCTGGTGAAAATAAAATATCTTAATGTTTTCAATTCTCTGTAGTGCTTCATTGTGGTTCAAGGCCTGAATAGGATGTGTAGGATCAAGAGATGAATTACAAGAGATACTTTTTTTGTTTGCCCCAGACTTGTACAGGTCATGGATGGAGGCAAGGTCAAACCTGATGGTCGTCTCTGTAGAGCGGCTGTAATGAAAGTGGTGCAGAGGATGACTAGTAGCTTCAGTGAAAGGTTGTGCTCCCCTGGTTGCTACTAATTCTATTTCTTCTATTTAGCTTCCCTTCTAAATCTAGAATAGTTTAAAATTCTTCCTCTCACATGTACAGCCCCAAATAGCTCCATCTTGTTGTACTAACAGAGCACTTATCACTCAATCTGCAGGTTTACTTGTTATTCCTATAATTTCTAAGAGTGGAATGACAGGCAAATCTTTCCGTTTGTCAGGCTCCTCTCCTGTGCATCCAACTACCGGTTTTATTCCATGATGCAGTAAAAGACTTGGCTCAACACTTTCCTTTTTGATAAGCTTAAAGATAGAGTGCCTGAGATCCTCCTAAGCTATCTCTATATTTATGCTGATATTGGTTTAGACCAATGGAGGACATAGGGACCACTTCATTCTACTTCTATTTTCCATTTCTGCATTATTTGATGTCCTTTTTGCTTTTTTTTTGTTATAGTAGCTACATCTCTCCTAGTGCTCTGTTTAGCTTTTGCATAATCTAGGAGGGAGGCATCAGCTTAGCGCTGTCATGAACAACTTTAATTATGGATGATAGAGCTAGAAAGTATAATAGAAATAGAAAGTATTAATGGTTCGGTGCCTTAATTAGTGCTTATATTTAGAGTGGCTCAGGTTATTCTGAGCTATGTCTATAGTTATGCTGCTATAGGCTTAGACTTCTGGAGGACATAGGGACCCCTATTTCATCATTTTGCTTCATTCTGTTTCTATTCTCCCACTCTGCAGAATCTGTTAGTTTAATCTCTAATGTTATGCTCTCTCTGCTGTTTTTCATAGTACTTCACCTTGTCTGTTTGGCTGTGACTCCATCCTGGAGAGAAATATCAGCTGTACTGCTGCCATCAACACCTTTGTTTTTAGATGTTCGAGAATGCCCTTATTTTCAGTGTAGTCCTGTTTCTCTGACTTTGACTGGCTGGATGTGCTCTCTTCATCCTCTGACATAGGAGTTGGCTCG
>NW_015150459.1:830719-883523 GCF_000732505.1 Cyprinodon variegatus | reverse complement strand
CTTTTACAGCTGCTTTTTGTATCTCTGCTTCTGTCTCCTTGAACCCCAGTCGGCCTCGGCAGATGGCCGCTCACACTGAGCCTGGTTCTGCTGGAAGTTTCTTCCTGATAAAAGGGAGTTTTTCCTCTCCACTGTCGCTACAAGCATGCTTAGTGTGAGGGATTGCATTCGAGTCAATGAGTCAATGCAATCAACTGGTTTTCCTTAGATTAAAAACTTTGAATCAATTTGACTGTATGATCTGGTGAACTGTAAAGTGCCTTGAGATGACATGTTGTGAATTGGTGCTATATAAATAAACTGAATGGAATTGAATTATTGTTCAAGACTGCTTCTGTCTTTTTTACCTCCCAGTCCTGATCTCCACCATTTTAAAAGGTTTAGCTACAGGTGTTCTGAGCGCCTGTCTGTATGTCGATTCATTGTTGCCGCAGGATAAGACCACTGTCAGTGGGTCATCTGTAAATGTCTGCAGTTTACCAATTGGGTCTGTCGTGATGCAGTTGGTCCTTCCCACTCCCCCTTCTTTTCAGGCACCAATTTGTGTTTTCTCTAAAGTGTTTAGAGTAATCATATTAGCCTAAGAAAAAGTAACCAGTCTGTCTTGACCAGGGCTCACCAACCTTTTTAGGGCTTGGTGCTACTTTGTGTGCACTGAGTCATAGGACTACCAGTACTAACCTATGAACTGGAGGGGTCAGTGTTCTCCTAAAAGTCATTCATAATAAACTTTTTTTTATTGTTTCTTTTAATGTCTAATTTTCCTTTAGATATTGTCCTTCTTAGATCTCTGTAAATAATTAAATGCTCTAAATGATGAAATGCTGTATTAATTAAAAAAGAAGAAGAGCAACAAAATAAAATAAAATATCAAACTTAGCCCACTGGTTGTCATGATTTGGTAGTGGATTGATGATTCAAAATGCAGAGGCAGGAAGGCAGAGGTGATTTTCTTGAGGGTTTAATATAAGGTTAACAGAAAAAAAGAGGCTGGAATCCAAAAATCCAAACATGAAAAACTAAGTCAAAACAAACTGAAAACCAGGAGTCCAAATATCCAAAATCCCAAAATCAAACATGAAAACAAAGTCAAAACAAACCAGAAACCATGGAGACATAAGGGGATTCAATCTAGAAGAGGAAAGCTCAGAGAGATGGACGAGGACCCAGCAAACAAGAACTTCTTCTTCTTCTTCTTCTTCTATTTTTTTTAATGGTGGTTGGCAAACAACTTATAGGTGCATTACCACCACCTTCCAGAATGGAGTATGGATCAGACAATCTATTATATTCTCCCTAAAATACCCGTTCTTCTTAGAAAACTAAAAATACTCCCAAAAACTACATCCCCAGATGACCTTTGAAACAATTCCCTTATATCTAGTTTATTTTTATTCCTGTCTAACTCTCTACGCAACATCTCTCTTTCCTGAGTGTATATAAAGCATATTTTTTTACATTCTAAAAAAAATATGTTGGACAGTTTCTAATTTCCCACAAATACAACACCCTGTATTATGCTTATTCATTATTTTAAGAGTACTATTTAATCCTGTATGTCCGAATCTTATCCTAGATACAATATCTGCTTCTTTTTAATTTTGTTACATTTTCCTAATTCTCCAACCTTTTTTTGAATAAAATAATAAAATCTAGCATTCCCTCCTTTATCCCACTGTTCTTGCCATTTTTTCTTGAAATATATTTTAATAATATTCTTCAACAAATTTTTGCAAACAAGAACTGAAGAGGGAGAGCATTTAAAGGAGACTGAGATAAAGAGAAGACTAATGAGCAGATTGGGAACAGGGGAGCACAGGGCAGGAGAGGAAAAGAGCATATGAAAAAGGAGAACACAAGAGGGCAGCAGAGGGGAACAAATAAAAAACCTATAAAAGCTTAAAATAACCAGAAAACACAACAAAATAAGAATTAGACCACTAAGAAAATAAAACATGGAGCAAAGTAAAACTGAAAACTCAAAAGAAAAACAAAACAGAGCCAAGACTGAAACAGTAACTAAGAATAAACCAGAGAACACAGCAATAAAAATAAAACCACTAACACTAGAAAACAAGGAGTAAAGCAAAACTGAACACTAAAAACAAAATATAACAGAACCAAGACTGAGACAGTAACTGAGAAAATACCCAAGTGTGGGGGATCAAGGAACACAACAAAAATAGGAATCAAACCATAAAAACCTATAATACAAAGAGCAAAGCAAAACTGAATATCAAAAGAAAAACATAACAGAAACAGAAACCTAACACTGGTGAGTTTCTCTGTTTTCAGAAGACACTGTATCTTACTACATTTGTCAAATCAAAAACCTTTAAGAAGCAATCCACCTTTTAAACTTATTTTCTGCAGCACTTGTCTTTTGTTATTACTCCCCAGATCAACCAGTGAAGCAGCAAAATCAGAAACAGCTTAAATTAAGTCATTCACTTTTTGACTTATGTTGTTAAAATGGAAATGATACTGATACATCACTATAGGGTATCATATTCTTTACCCATGAAGAAATCTCCCAAAAGTAAAAAAAAAAGAAGCTCTAAACACAACTCATCGATTTTCGACAACATTTTAAAATATTTTTCGTAGATAAATAATCTTATTTGAGAAGTCCAACAAGCTAATAAAGAAGACTGGATCTATTCTAGAACGTCGTTGAGAACCACCAAAGATGTTCATCATGTAATGAAGAATATTATAGACAGCCACGAGCATCCTCTTCAGGAGACGGAAACAAAAGCAGAGTGTCTTCAGTCAGAGGCTTCTCCAGATTCAGCTGAAGACAGACCACTACAGAAGATCCTTCCTACCTCTACAGCTATCAACACCTTTAACAACCCATTGAAAAAAATACTGCAAGTTACAACATGTAATTTCCCTCTGCGATCATACATTATTTTTTAATTGAATTGAACTGAAATTAATTTAAAGAATTTTATTGAGTACGCTGTATCTTTTTCTTAAAAAATATTATTTAAACTAAGGTAAATTATTTTTTTTTACGGTTAAACATATAGAAAGAGAAACTATTCTATGAAAAGACATTACTTTGAATATAAATCAAAAGACAAGACTTGCAATAACCTACATGTTTTGTTGAATAAGTTGCTCAACAAAGAAACTCATCTAACATCCTTTTTATCAAAAGAAAAGTAAGTAACAAACATATGTGGGAAAAAAACACTAGGGAGAAAAAGAAAAATCAGGTTATGAAACAAACCAATTTGCTGCTGGTAGTAAAACATAAAAAGCGCGCAGTTTCACTGTAAACATTATAATCAGTCCATTATTTCTTCACAGCATGGATTTAATATGCTGTGGCAGGAATTAAAGACCTTTCCTTTAAAAACTTCTACAGTCTCTCAGCCTCATTTCCTTCATTCAAAGCTTCTCAAGATCCACTGCAAAACAAACCATTACAGAAGATCCTTCCCACCAGCAGCTGTTAACATGCACACCAATTTGATGAAAAAACAAACAAAAACAAAAACACCTATAAACTATTATGTATAGCTTGTAAATTCCCCTTGATCAATTTTGTAAAAAAAAAAAAAAAGAGAAGGATAAAACTTCGGTCCATTCCAACTCACAGAACTGGTGTAACTATGCCAGGTTTGTATAAGACATAACACTGACCGCACCTGACATTTCAGTAAGGTAAGTGTTCTTAAGTTTGAAACCTTCTTCCTTAATCATCTTTTTAGCAGTAGTCACTGCACATAACTGCACTCCATCACCAGCTTCACCAAATTACAGTAGTATTTTGCTTTTCTTTTGTTATTACACAGATTTTGCAGCAAAAACATCCAGATGAAGAACCCATGATGGCTTGAGTGTTATGGTTCTCCCCTTTGGGACTTTTGAGTTTTCAGTTATCTATGTCATTCTGTTTTGTTGGTCTTTGGTTTATTATCCATTCTGTGTTATATTTAAGATGTGTTGCATTTATTGAGTTGCTCTCTGTTGCTCTCTTATGCCTGTCTCCTCTCCCCTTGGCTCCCTTCTCGTTACCTCTATCCACACCTGCTCCATATGAGCTCATAAGCCCCTTTTTTTTCTGTTCCTAGTATATACATCACCTCTGCAGTTCCTCATTGCTGGTTTCTTGTTGTTACTTGGCCCCTCATGTGTGTTTTCCCCTGACATCTCCTAGTTTTCTGTGTTCTGCTCTTGGATTTTGTTTCTGTTTGCCATTAAATCAGCAAATACTCATCTCTGCATTTAGGTCCTCAACCAACTTCCACCCAACCCTGACATTGATATTGCTATTATGTTTGCACTTGCATCTATTTATTTAGATAGATTATTATTAACAAATTAAGCATCTGGATATCACATATCCAAAGGATGAACCAGATGTGTAATGTTCAACAATTCTGTTCCCATCCTCTTGGCCGATTCTTTTGGATTTGTCCATAATATCATATAAAGAAGCAGGATGTTTTGGGCGTTGCTTTGAAATACAGCCACAGGTCTGCCTCTGGTTAATACCGTTGTGAATGATTTAAACCAGGCAATTATTTTGATTTTAACAAACCTAATAAAAGAAGATTATATGTGGAAAAAAAGTCTGAATGAGATGTCATGCTAGTGTATGTACAGTTCTGGTTTAAACTGGCTGTTTGCTTGTCTTTTTGTAGGATAATAGCATAACAGGCTGAAACAGTAATGACTCATTTATTGCTCTGCTGATTTTTATTTTAAGCTGACAAACAAAAACCTCATCGGTCTTTGCATTTTAGCCACAGCATAAGTCTAAAAGTTTTCAAACTGATGTAAAAATATATTGGAAAAAGAAAAAAATACATATGAAGAGACTGTACATCCAATATAAATCAACATACAAGACTTACAATAACTTTTGCATGAGTTTTAATTAGTTGAATCATTTTCTCAGCAAACAAATTCCTCTTCCTTCCAGTTGTACAGAAAAGTGAGAGGTAACAAACATGTGGGAAAAGCACTGGAGAAACAGAAAGAACATGTTTTGAAAGAAACCAATTTGCTGCTGGTAGTAAAACAGAAAAAGCACGCAGCTTCACTGTAAACAATATAATCAGTCCATTATTTCTTCACAGCATGGATTTAATATGCTGTGGCAGGAATTACAAACATTTGCTTTAAAAACCTCTGCAGTCTCTCAGCCCCATTTCCTTCCCAGGATATACCAGAAAAAGAAGATTTTTAGATGCTAAAAAAGAAGTACAGTGAGACAAAAATCAGTAAAAAGAGGTGAAGTATGACACATGCTGCTTCATCGTTTAGCAAAAGAGCATGAAAATGTGTGTGAATAATAAGTCAGTGCGCCTTAAGAACAGAAACCCTGAGTCAAAGCTAGACCGCATCAGCTTAATGACGGACTGCAGATGCCCCTGGGCCTGACTAAACAGAAATAAAGAAATTGATGAAGGCTTTAAAGGTGCAACTGTTTATAGCTTGACTGTTGATAATGTCCTGCTGAGATTGCTTAAGGGGCTTAAAGAGAGGGATTCTGAACACTGCTGTGTCATGAGCTGTGCTTTATTTAGACCAGAGCCACTGCAGGAAAAGGTCTGTTCTAATGGCTAAACATTAGTCTGAACACTTTTGCTTTTGCACATTTCACCAATCAATCACAGGGAAACACAGCTACGTAGGACAAACAGTAATTTATAATGATACAGAGTCCAAAGACAATGTGGAGAGACCATGCACCAAACATGTATTTTTGGACTGTGGAAGGTAACTGCAGTGAACAAATGCATAGGCTGCAAAAATATGCAATGAACTTAAACTCAGGACTTTCATGAAGCCACTTAAATGTATGATAAAATGTTAAATAAAAAAAAAACAAAACAAAAAGCATTAATTATTGAATTTTTTTAAAAGAAACTTTAAAAATCATTAGACCTAAGAGAAGGACAAGAAGGATCTTTTTTGTTGCAGCATATCATATGAAGCCTCTAACACAAGAATTTCTTATATAGAGTGAAAATATGAAGAAGAATAGTTTTATGGTTTTATACAAAGTTTAGTGTTTTCTAAATCACCATTATTTGTATAAACTATAAAAAATTAGCTCCAAAGCATCCCAAAAACAGAGACAGACCTCTTCATGAGAGTGCTGACCTTTTTAAGTTTTCACAGTTTGATGCTCCTTCTTCAACATGTGATTGGACTTTCCAATGGAATAATAGATGGTACAGAAAAAGTCTTCCCAAAGAGTACTGAGAGATACCAAGTGGAGGGTGGGGGTAGCGGTGGGGCACAATAAACAAAAAAAACCAAATAAAGAAAAAATAAATATATTCTGAAATAAATAAATGTACCATTAAATGTCCTACTAAATAATTAAATGTGCAAATTTTTTTTGTTCATTTACTATTTGAAATGTAGAATAAAATCATTAAATGAAACAATTCAATTCAGTTTATTTATATAGCTCTAATTCAAGGCTTCAATGCACTTAACAGAGACAATTCAACTAGATCATACAGTTGGATGGATTCAAAGTTTTCTATCTAAGGAAAACCAGTTGATTGCATCGACTCATTGAATTAAAGGCAATCCCTAACACCAAGCAGGCTTGTAGCAACAGTGGAGAGGAAAAACTACCTTTTAACAGGAAGAAACCTCCAGCAAAACCAGGCTCAGTATGAGCGGCCATCTGCTGAGGCTGACTGGGGTTCAAGGAGACAGAAGCAAACATACAGAAAGAAACAGAGATAGAAAAGGTAACTGTCAACCAGCTCCACAGGTGGCCCTGTCCAGCAAACACACAGCCAGGCAGACGAGCTCCAGGCCCCAGATCCCACGTCAGAGGGTAAAAGACAACATCCAGCTAGTCACAGTCAGAGAAACAGGACTACACTGAAAAACAGACCAAGCTACAACATATATAAACAAAGGTGTTGATGGCAGCAGCACAGCTTATATTTCTCTCCATGGAACCAGAAGAAGCTACTATGAGAAAATGCACAGTTAATTAAATTTTCATTTCATTTAATTCTTCAATAATTTTTTTTACAGTATATATAATAATTAACAAAGATAAATACTTTATATTTGTATGCATTTTCAGGGAGTTGTAAGGTTTGTCAACAGGGAGTCATGAAATGCATGTTAATTCTGGGGTCACAGGCTAAATTGTTTGGTAGCCTCTTATACAACGCCTCCTGCTGCACACTCTGAACGAGCTCAGCTCCACCTAAGCAAATGCAATGAAAGTATTTTTTGCAGGTTTACTTGTTATTCTTCAAAACAGCAAATATAGTAAAGTGTGCTCAGGGCTTACATACATAACAATTTCAAAAATGATGCACAACATGAGCACAATGTGTGAGATTAATACGTGTTATACAGATTATGACCCATCTCTTTTTGTATTGAACAAACCAGATATTTTTACGTATTTTTTCATTCTGGTTTCTTCTTCACAACAAATGGGCTCTGATAAGAGGATGATGGACCACCGCACTTGAGGAATCAAATAATGCAGAATATAGATAGGAATTCAAGAGTTCATTAGATAACAGGCGGGATTTATGAACTCAATCCGGTCTGTGAGTAATAAAGCAAACATAAAACTGGCAATGAACCAGAAAAAAACTATTTGCAAACCAACATGATCAAAAGTGCTGTTAAGTTTGTGTTTAAATTTTTCAATTTTTGTTGACATTTTTCTGAAGCAGATTTATTTTAGTTTGGCATTACGTCTCACTTCTTGGCTGACTTTCCTCTGACTTTGTTGCGTAGTGTCCATTCAAAACAGAACCCCAATCACTCGTGGTCAGACAGTGGTCAAGAAAAATCTCGAGTGGTCATGATTTTGTCAGCCCTTGTACCAAATTCAAACAAGAACATTTCTCACACTTTTTAAAGTTTGTCATGAGTTATCTTTGGCTATGAGAGAGAGCAGTTTCTGTTACTATGAGATCAAAGATCAGTAATCAAAAGTCGCAACCAGACATTTTCTCAAAACTAGGATTTGATAGTCATCAACTGAATGTGTTAAATCAGGTTTACTCAGCATTATGTCACGGGTAAGAGGATAAGTAATAGGGCTGCTACATACATATACATTTGCTTGTTCTTAAGGAGGCAAGAATGAGAAAAAAATTGTTTTGCCTCCAAGTATTTTATTATTTTGCCTCTTTTTAGCTGATTTATTTTCATTCTATGGGAGAAAGTTTATAGTAATACACCAAACCAACTTGCTTATTAAAAAAAAATAAATAAAAAAAAATAAAAAAAATCATTGTGTTTGTGGTCAAATATGATCTAAAAAATATGGGACCTACCATTTTTAATTCGCTGTGATACTTTCCAAATATTGATTTCTGTATAAAATCTAAACATATGTTAAAGATTGAAATCGCAGACAGAAATCGCATTTATAAATTTGAACAACTTAATGACCCTCAGAGTCAACGCACTCTCTCTGAGGGGCTCTTGTCATCACAAAACATCCACACTTCATTTAGGGAGAGATATGTTTTTGCAATTTTGAAAAAAAAATCTACAAGGCAAAAAAAAAAGGAGAATAAAATTATAAGCAAGTGCCAAGGCAGCAAAGATAAATGACAGTGTTAGAAAAACTAAACTTCGGATGAAGTGAAAAAATTTGTTGTTTTTCAACAAAATATCCTTCACTAATGCGTAATATCCTCTGTTTATTTTTACCAGGCCTAAATCTTTCACTTGTTTTGTTCGCAGCTTGTCATGGCCACAAGTTTCACACCACATTAATCATGCATAATCTGTTGGCAGCGACCCCAGGCAGACGCATGAGGAGCGGTCTAATGAATGGTGTTTATGAGTGCTAATCTGTGGCATGTAAACCACAGTATTTGGTGGAGATAAGCTGCAATAAGGTGAAAATGGATTTCTCACTGTGTTCTTAGCAGACACCCTCAGTGCACTTGGCTCAGCGCTTAATTTCAAACTATTTAGCAAAAGATCTGAAGATCATTATATCTATTATTAATTGATTTTCCCTGGAAGTTCTGATGTAGACTAAATTCAGACACCTAATCCCCGAGGAGAGTAAAATAAAATCTCACTTCCAGGCCCCCAGGTGAAGCTAGTCACAATGGAAAAATTGAGTTATCTGGTTACCTAAAATAATTCTAAACATTGATTGTTAGTCATTTCTCATTGATAAGATTGAAATCACTTATAAACAGATGGAAACTATTATTGGAAAATAGTACTAAAAGGTCTTAATAACCACAGTTTGAAGAGAGCCTAATGGAAAGATGTTATGAGCTGTTACAATGGTAAACCATTACACATGGCTTTCTCAGAGACAGGTTTATATCCTGTCATTTTCTGTAGACTTAGTTTTGCAAATGAAATTCAGAGATAGTCTCCCACAGTGAGGAGAAAAGAAAAAAGCTAAATTCTAACACGTCATATAAATGCACATGCAATGTTATGATTTTGGATATTTATTTGTGTTTAATGGATTGTAAATCAAGTATTTCACAGAAATATAGTTTTATTTGTTGGTGAAAAAGAACACATGGCAAACCTTTAATGCTGTACAAAACCTTTTTAGTTGCGGCCCTGAAGAAAGCTGTATGTTTATTTAAAGATAGACATACCTTCACAGCTCAGTTGTGGCCCTTCTTTTGTCATGGGACTGCATTCACATTTTATAGATCACCTTGACTTAACCTATCAAGCTCCCATATAAAAAAAAGCTTAACCACATAGAGTTCAAATTTCTGTGGTTATTTCCACAAGATTTTGGTCCTTCAGATTTTTCTCTTACAGGAATAAGATATATCCATTTGTTTAGTGTTCCTACAATGCAAAAGCTAGTTTTTTGGCAAAAGAAACCCTTTTTTATGTTTCTGGACAGCCTGTTTTTAACAACAGTTCTGGTTTTCTGTTTTCCCATGCTTCATACTCTTTGTATAATGGGTTGTTGTCTGCCAATCTCTTTAACAAAAACCGGGACTACTCTCTCCGCCATCCTCTTTCTAAACATAAGGTTTCACTTTTGAAAAAATGATACTGCAGCATAACAAAAAAATCACACTAATGATTTTCAGTAAGTATATTTGTTGAACCCATGATACTTTTTGTTATGTTACTTTTAAACAGTTTCTCCCACAACAAATACAGTTTAATGCATGTGGAAATTTTCTTTCATAAATGATGCAGGATAATATAATACGAGGTTTACCCTTCTTGATGCTTCATGACGTGACACCTAATTTTTTTGTGTGTGTGTCATTTTCTGAAGTACCGATGGCTTGTTTTTTTTTGTTGCACAACAAAAGAAATCTTCCAGCCTCACAGCTACAACATTCTACATGTTAAGAATAAACAGAAATTTAATATCCAATAATTTTGTGCATTTTTGTCAAATTTGTACATGTGACTCTCTCTAGGGCAGGATTTTCTATTGAGTTAGACAATAGGATATCATTATATTAATGGACAATTGCTTATCATAAGATCATGTATTGTTAACCCTTATATCATACCCGCTTCTTTCTCAGCACTTAATCCTTTCATTGTTTTTTCTGAGGTTCTTGGTAACAGTTTTCACATGTCATGGGGTGAGGATTTCGACCACTTGTTTTAAAGTGAAAGGGGGAAACAGAGGCTTTTTTGGAAGCCACCTTTAAATGCGATTTTTCTTTCACATTCATCTCGATCCCTTGTTTGTTGTCCAGATGGAATTGAATCATCAGCTACAGGAAGAATCCTATTTTTCTTTGAAAGCATCTTTAATACACATCATTTGTTGAAACCACAATGTTAAGATTTGTTCTAAAATAGGTGCAAATAAGATCACCACACTAACTATAATAAATTCCCAGGGAAAGGTCCAGAAGTGTACGATAATTAAAATAAATAAACTAAGAAGAAATTAAGGTAAATAGCAAACCAATTAATAAAATAGTTTGTTATTTAGTATTAGCCACCATAACAAAGGAATTTACTATCTTAGTGTGATTTCCCCCCCAAGTTCTATTTTGAAAGCAGTCCTGTTAGGAGTAAGGTGGATTGTCTGACAGTTGTGAATTAGTCATGGGTTACACAAAAAATGGGATATGCAAAAGAAAGTTGATAGGTGATAGAGGTGATACTATAGACATTTTCATCTCATAAAAGATTGTAACTGAGACAATTATGCTCATTTGTCTCCTGCTTAATGGGGAAAGTTAAAAATAATTTAGTTTCGTTCAGCATCATCTGATTCTTATGACATGTCACACACCTCATGAATCCATGTTGTCAGACAGCATGAGAGGCACAAGAGAGTCTGGCTCTGGGTTTTTTTCTGCAATTCTCAACCCATGAATCTAAGAAAGTACACTAATGAAAAAGTACAACTTCAGCTTGTGCAATTTCTCCACACACTGCTTAATATTCTCTATTATCATCCATATGTCATAAACTGTATTTAGCAAGTCTCATGAAGATGGGCTGCATGGTGGCCCAGCTGTCTGTAGTCTTGCAGCAGATGACCCTGGATTTGAATCTGAACTGGTGTAGTTCAAAAACCTGATTGTTTGTTCACTTGAACAGTTTAAATCGGGCATGGCCAAAGTCAGGCCTTGAGGGTAGGTGTCCTGCAGGTTTAAAAGGTTTCCCTGATTTAGCACAGCTGATTCTGATGATTGCAGCTCAGCAATAGCCTGTTATTCAGCCACCAATGAAAATCAGCTGTGCTGGAGAAGGGAAACTTCTAAACCCTGCAAGACAGCAGCCCTTGAGGACTGACTTTGGGCATGTCTGGTTTAAATTCTCATTAGCCATGAGCATTTGTTTAGCATAATTGTTTTTTTCTGCGCTGTTCTGTGATGGGTTACTGAACCATACTGCCTTTCTACCAATGACTCTAGGAGATGCCCACTAAGTAGTGATAGACAATTAATGATAAATAACATATCGTCATGCAAGCCATTTATCCATATATAGCAGCCCTTTTGTCTTAATGGAAGCTACCATTAAGTCCTTCTATAATGATTGACTAACCAAGAGTCTCAACAGAGACTGAAATCCACACAAAAGAGTATCTGTCTTGGCACTTGGCTTAACAATGCTATTTCTTGCCAACAATCTAAACCTAAATGATCAGCTAAAAATAAACATTGCATGGCAGGTTTTGGGTAGGCTGCATGCCAAACTCTTTTCTGCCAAAGAATTTCCCCACTTGAATTGACATAGTGTTCACTGGAGGTGGGCAACACAACCCTTCTCTCTAGTTTTTGTGCAGCTCACTGAAACCGCTTGTCTCCTGTGTTTTATCTACTGCCCTGTCAATTAGATAGGGACAACAGAGAAGCCTATTTGGACAGAGGTCTGTATCACCTCAAGGCTGTGGGTGCCACTGCTGAGGTCATGCTATGAAAGGGAAATGGAGCACCACTGTTTCCTCTGAGCATTTTAAGACACAAGCGATTACATTGACTGATGTGTTCAAGGGACCCTGTTTAGTGGGGGATCAAAGGCAGCCTAGAGACCACCTGGAACTTCTCTTGGCAGTAGACTTTGCCTGTAAAAGTAAGAATCACTATGGGAAAACAGGAGTTAAAGCACTGCTCCTCTTGTTCCCACCCTGATCTTCGTGAGAAAAGTGGCGGTATTACTGAAGATCTAACTTTACTATCAGTCTGAGTTTTCTAGGGTTTCAGTGAGACATTTAAGTGTAAGTAGACGAGGAACTGAGCAAGCAGAAGAAGCTTTAGTTTAAAAACAAATACTTTAACTGAGTACCAAAACCTTGGCCTCACTGATCGTTAGCTTTACTCTGCCATAACCCCGGCAGATGAGTGATAAATTGGTTAGGCTGCGACAGTTTAACAATTGGTCTATTTTGTTTTAACATCCTGGTAGGTCCTCGAGACCGCCCTGAAAGCTGGCTAAAGAACTTGTTAAACCACACAAACAATCTGCATATTCATTATTTATAATCATTGTTCAGTCATGTTTAAATTGTTTTTAATGGTGGTGGTGGTTCTGGTGCTGGGAAACTTTTAAATGTAATCTCATTTGCAAGACACTGAAACCCTTATTTTTTTTTGTTGCTGTCACTATTTAAATGTGGACATTAAAGCATGGATGGATTCATGTGATGGATGAATGTGTTGATTTTGGTTGTTTTGAGTGGGAAGATTTAGAGCTAATGTGTAATTTACAAACACACCTTCCAAAAAACTGTAAACTAACCACATGGGCAACAATATTTTTGTTTGGCAGTTCATTAGTGTTAAGGACTATGATAAAGTTAGCTGATTAATTAGGAATAATAGACAAACAGCTCTCATTTTAATAGCAAGTACTACTCCTATATTAGGGGTATCTAATGTTTTCATTTTAAAAAGTCACGTTTGTGACTATGCTACTAAAAAAAAAAAAAAAGTTATCACAAGTCATAATAAAGATATAACACGAAAGCCAAGGAAATTAAAACAACATTTTCTATTGTATAACTTAGAAAAAAAACTACATTTAGTTTCCAAAAGAAAAAAAATATTTTGTAGAATGAGGCAAACCAAGTGATCCATCAGAAACATGAAAGACAAATAACACTAGATAGTCAAACTAGAAGTATAAACCAAATAGTTGAAACTAAATAGGATAAAATTACTTTTGAAATCCCTTTACCACTAGATACCTGCTGTTGTACATATTCTATGCAGGTATTGATGGTAAAAAATAAAAAAAGAAAGAAAAAAGAAGAACCCTTCTTATTGCCTTGAAAATCAAGATTATTTCTTATTCTGTCTCTGGAGCTGCAGGTTGCAGATGCCTGAAGGAAACAATAAACACCAATAACGTATCTCCAGAACATCAACAAAGATATTTAAAGTTGAACCTAACTCACTTTAACAAACTTTATAACTTGGCAATAACAATTACTGATTTAAACTATATACTCTCTTAATTTTAATGTTTCTATTTTTCATATTGTGTCTGTCATGTAAGAGAACATCAGTGTCAACAAAGTGCTTAGACATAAAATGTATTATTACTAATATTATTGTTATTATAATGAGTAAAAGGAAAATTCAGAAAAAAACAACCCGTATGAGAATAAAACAGAAACAAATAACTTAGAAAATGATGCATTAATCAGATGTTGAAGAACCAAGCTTGGTTTAAGAGGTTTGTAATTAGGCCAAGTAATCATAAAAGTTGAACAAAATACAGGTAAGTGAAAGTGGGGACAAGCACGTAGGACAGCCTTACATAAACATACTGTATCACCAGAATGATTGACAAATAGGAGGACCACTTATTTTGATGATCCACCCGGAAAAAGAACATCCACAATTATACCTTTAAGATAGTTCACAAAATTATGAGCAGCCAACAAAGCCATAGATCACATCAAAGTCATGCTGTAAAATGCACTTCTACAAGCTATTAAAACATTGGATGCATTCAGTTAGTTTTGCATGAAATGCTTTTGCTTTTTGGATAATCGTATTTGTTTTTTTTAAAGTAATGTCAGTGAGGGATTTGCTGTGCCTTTTTGTAGACTTGAATTTAGATCCAAATAACTTCAATACTATTGCGGGAAAGTCCTAATCTTTTAAAAAACCTAGAAATAAACAATGATTTCCTTGTTTTATATTTAATTACTACAGCATCTTTGTTTTTCCGTGCAAAGAATATTTCTTCCATCTCTGCTTTCGTAAACCCTTTCTGTTTATACTCAAAGTAACAAAACAATGGGACACTTTCTGATCATGTTTTAGAAAGATTAGCCCATCAGCTTAATTCTTTTAGCTGATGGGCTAAAGAAAATCAGTGCAAATGCATTAGCTGTTAAATGTCACAATTTGGGGGAAGTCTACTAATCACAGAGGGTTTTGGCAATAACAGATGAAATGTTTTTGAATTTTTGTCTGAGATCCAGTGGCGTGGCTTGGGAAAAACAGCGGCGTTCATCTGTACAAAGCCAGATGCTAACAAGAGAGATTTTTGTGGTCAAACCCAAGATGGATCCTAAAGCCAAATTATTCTTGTTTTAAGAAATAAAGTTAATTAATAACTAAAAAGAATATTGTCCCAAGAGACCTGCAACCATCTCAATGCATACCAGTGCATACAGAAAGATGCTTTTTCATACTAAACATATGGATTATATATGTTTGTACTCCACATGTTATGCTTTATGCATCATTTCCTACATTCTTCCTGTCATCACAAAATTCATTTCAGATGATTGCTGAACACATGCAGACAATAGTTTCTAACCCCATCGCCAGGAATGAAGAGTAGCTGCAGGTTTATTAAACTTGAATGTGTTAATCACTTGTATCTCGGAAAAAGTCAGTGTACCTAAACTCTATGAAGGTATGATTGCTCAGACATAATCGTTTTGTTTGTTCCTGTTTCCATTGCATCCACCCATGACACTTTGGGGAAATGAAGCTATGTTTGTTTTACCGAACACTTCTGAAAGTTATTTCTTAATACCCTCTTGAGTTTCCAATGGAAATAAAACACAAATGTTTGTTTCCAACCAGCTCAGGTCTTTATTCATCTTTATCCTGAGTAATTGCTTGATTTGTCTATGGGATACACTGTCCCTTTGCCTTTAAAGGAGAAACTTTCTTGAATGAGCATCAGTGTTACATTTCCACTCCATTACTACCGTCTTATTCATGGGGACTGAACAAAATAAAATAAGTGGCATTTATAGCTCTTAAACATGCAATATAGTTTTCTCCCTGTTTGTAATCTTTGTATGAATCAGTTTTTACATCATTAACATAATCAGCACAACTCTTTTCATTCAATAGGCCAAATGGGCATCAGTCATGCTTTAAAATAGTAACATGTAGCTACTAAAGCTTTGTCTAAACTGTGCAGAAACTTACCAACTTGTAATGTTAGAAAACGCATGAATGTACTTGAGACATCTCATAAACTGAAGTGGTGATCACTTCGACACTAAATCAAAATTATGCATACTGCTTTTATATATATATATTTTTTAAATTTTTTATGCAACACTGCATAAATTTTGACTTAAGAATTAGATTTATATTCACATATATTAAATGATTTTTCAGATCGCTACAGCATTTGGGGGTATAAATTCTCTGTTCAACCTGTTTTTCCTTAAAAACGTGGCTATGTACAGTAACTTGAGACTGTCAGACTAAGCTTCCCTTAAACACAAAAGCAAAGATAAAGGTTGTTTTTACCAGCCCCCCCCCCCAAAAAAAAAAAAAATAGAATAAAATAAAAGTAGTATAACACCTACATGATAAGGTTTTCTTTTTTAAATTTTTTTTTTACTGTTTATTGAGATGTAATCTACAGATTTTAAATGTTCCCTTGAGGAGTACTTCATGACCTCAGTCTGCTGGTCCAAAGTGGTCTGCTATTAGGTTCCAAAACACTTCAATTTTGCAACAGTGCAGTGTTGCCAGTTGGTTTCAGCTTTCCACCCCTACTGGATAAATATTATACCATATTGGTTTAATCAAAAATTTCCTTTCTATTCGCCAAAGGTCAATGTTATCTTGTCTATGTCGCAAAGACAACAGGCCAATGTTTTGGGGAGCAACTGTGGAACAGCGCTGTCTCACCCAGGATGGCAAAAAGACATTAAACGGTCACTAAGCCATTTCATAAGTTTAGATGTCATGTTGAACTCTTACATGCATACATGCAACAGTAACATATCTCTGGTTGGGGCTCAAGAGAGTGGATTGGCAAGTACATTTTGATAGGGATCTTTGACTTTCAAAGGATATTGAGTTTCCAAGGGGAGATATTAACCAGAAAGTTGCCAGGAGATTGAGAAATGAGATTGGTGGAAACACAAAGTAAGGTTTATGCGCCAATAATAAACTGCCAGGAGAAAGTAATAACATTACATAACAGGCATGATGAGAAAATGAGAGAACTGAGGAGCCTGGATCCTGCAACCAAGATGAAGAGTTTAGAACTGGACATGAATCGCACAGGAATAAGTTAGTTAGATGAGTAAACACATTTGAGGAATGAGCCACAGACTAAGAGAATTTGATATAGCAGGGGAAAATAAAAACAAAAGTGGCAACTGCATGTAACACCCCAACATAGGATTTAGTAATAGCATCGGCGAAAAAAGGCAAATAGCATCTCTAAATGTAAACAGATAAGACATATCTTGATATAGCTTTTGGGGTTATTTTTTTGGCATGCTTTGCTTGCATTTAAGAAGCTGACATAACCCCCCATAACAAAACAATAATAAGCACAATAGATTTTTATCTGAAATGGGTTTTACCTTGCCTCCACACAACAGAGTTAAATAAATTACTTGTTGGTCTCTGAGGAGGGAATGCATATTCTTACTAAGGTGTGATGGAGAAGAGACACTTCTAAGACATGTGGGACAGTGACTCTTGAGGACCAGGGCTCAAGACAAATGCCCTACAAAATATATAGTAAGGATGAGCCAGACTGCCTTAAATGTGAGTGAAATTAAGAGTTTACAATTCTGTAATATCATTCATATTTTAACCACTACTTTTATGTGAAATCACACATTTAAAAGTTGTCTAAAAGCTGTTTGTCTGTCAACCCCCTGCCATGAGCTACATTAGCTGAAATACTGGCTTTGAGAAGGGACTTAGAAAAAACAGCCAAACTGCTTCTGTCTCCAGGAGGAACTAAATCTAAATCTGTTGGAATGTCCAAGACGTTAGAGAGATTCTGTGGTGCAGATCGGAACCCAGATGGATAGACTATTGTGAAGGGATTATTAGTTCCCATGTAGTCCACATGCCTCTCAGTCACTCTTTTCTCCACCTTCATGTTTGTCTTTGTGTTCGACTTTGCTCCCTGGGTCCACTGAAATGGGAAAATTAGGTTTCACTCTTTAAAAGCTTTATGTTCATTACTTACCTGACTAGGGATTTGTTAGTTTGGTGTATTGGGAGGAAGTTTGAAAAAAATATGTTTCCATGACATTGACCGAGATATGCTTAAGAATGCCAGATTTTCCAAGAATACCTCAGACTTTTTGTCTTTCATGTGCCTTGTATTTCCTTTTGAATGGTTTCCATTTGACCTCATGTAAAGAGAAGAGAACAATTCACCACTGGGTGCAGATTTGGCATTGAAGCCTGAAGGACCTGTAAATTAGTTGCCAACTCTCATCAGAAAATTTGGGAAGATGCGGCCTAGTGGTTTGGAGGTCATAGAGCCTGGAATCCAGAGGTGCTGAGTTTGAGCCCCACTCCTACAGACTAACACTCAGGGTATCTGCCACCCCATGGTGGCAGCCCACTGCTCCCAAGGGAATGGGTTAAATCCAGAGGTACCGTAAATTTCTCCGATGAGAGATAAATAAAGTTAAATTATTATAGAAAATGTGTAAAATGTTTGCTCAAATTGTGAGATTTTAAGATCCAGTTTCTGTTGAAGGTTTTTAATACTATTAATACTACTTACTATGTGTAATGATCCAGTTATAGAAACATGTTTTTATTTCATTCTCTAAACGTAAATTTGGTCAGATTTACCTATTGTCATTACTTTCATACTTTAGCAGACATAACTAATTAGCATGTTCTCTAGTCTTCCACATTTTATAGAGGGTGTTCTTTTTTCATCCATTAATATCGTGCTCAGGGTGCATAAAGGCATCATTTAGCTGGTTGTCCCCTAGCCTGGTAAAAACTGACTAAGAAAAATAATTCCTGGCCATTTCACACAATACCCCAGGGAAACAGTAAGATATAAATAACTAATCATATTCCCATCACACTTAACAATTATTGATAAGCCCGTCACATATTTTTTTGGACATTCTACAAATAGTATCAAATGAGTTTCACAGCTTACACATGTCATGTACAACGCACACGTATATCAGTACTACAAAATCAAAACAACCAAAGCTAAGATATTGAAAAACTGTGCAGGAAAAACTGACAAATAACAACAACTAATCTCATGTTACACAATCCAGGTGGTTCACTGACATCTGCATGCTGGATGGTTGAAACAAAAAATTAAGACTTCCTTTGCTGTTTGACTAAGTTAACAAACAATAATCTGGCTACTAGAGAACGCTTCTTTAATCCTAAATATAATGATCAAATGCGGTAGTCAAGCATGCAAAACCCCTTTCAACTATACTTTCCCTTTATATTGTGGACTTTCTACATTTTCTATATCGCAACAACCTTCTAAAGGCATATAAAAACAAATACGAAAAGCACTTTACAACAAAACGTCATCTCATTTACTTGTTCAATCAAATGCAGACTCATAATGCATCAACACAATATAAATGTTTTTGTCTTGATGTGGTGATGGTAGCTTGTTAAAGTTCAAACTGGCAATAAATTTAAAAATAAAAAGAGAAAGCAGAAGAAGACCATTTAAAAGAAGATTTAACTAAGAAGTTCCAAAAATATAACAAGTATCATAACAAGAAATATCTCGTGTTCACAGAAAATATTCTAAAAATGAGAAAATGTCTTTTTAGCAGCAGTCATATTGTGCAGTGAACGGTAAAGGCATCTAAGGCAGGACTCTGCAGGAAGAGAAACACAGGTTACTGACCATGTCTATGGATGACAATGAATGTGAGAGTTACTAATCTGGTCTTATTTTTTATTTTATTTTTTTAACAGCGTCCTGTCTGGCAATGTGTACAGTGGCCCAGAAGTGTCAAAGGTAATGCAAAAGCCGCAACACAAATTTAAAAGCCGCAACACAAATACAAAAGCCGGAACAGAAATAGATATGCTGCAACACAAATACAAAAGCCGCAACAGAAATACAAAGCTGGAACGCCTTTACAAAAGAGGCAACACAATTACAAAAGCTGCAACACAATTACCGGTAATCCCAGGACAGGGCACCGGCGCTGCCGGGTCCATCCCCCCCGTCCTTCCCCCCTCTGGTCTTTCTTTATTTTTTGGATTACCTGAAATCTGGATGGGGGAAGGGGTGTGAGAAAGAACCCGATGCTCACTGCGCCTCCTCGAATATTGTGTTGTTGTGTGTTGTTCTCAGGTGTAATTAAAACTGGGAGTACCAAAGGGGCACAGTCCGCCCCCCGTTCGGAAGATAGCTGGTGCCAGTTCAGTCCGTGCCCCGAGGACGAGGTTGCTTCCAGTCGGCTGCCGACAACACATGGCACACGCTGCCCAGAGAGTTCCAGACGTTGTAGTCCCAGAGGCCGAAAAACAGGCAGGAGAGCAGAAATGAGCAGACGAAGGAAGGCAGGATAATCCAGAGGGCGAAGCCATAGCTGGTGTCAAGGATGTGCATAGGAGTCCCGGTCAGAAGTTCAGAGATACGAAGAGGTGCTGAAGGGAAATCCAGGATGGTGTCAGGAATCAGTTCAAGGTTCTGGTCAAAGACAGGCAGAATTCAGCAGGCATCTGAAGACTGGTCAGGAAAACAGATCAAAAGAGGGAGAGGTAGGCTAAGAAGTCCAAAGGTAGAAGGGGTCAGGGTTAGGCAATCAGAGCACAATTAGATACACTAGAGAACTTTCACCAAGGGCTCGAATAATCTGGCACTGATGACTGGTAGAAGGCAGGTTAAGTAGAAGCTTGAACAAGTAGCTCAGATGAAAGCTGAAAAAAATAGAAAATAGCATAAAGAATATAAAATCATTAGTCCGTCATGTTTTATATCAGTGGTTAAATCTCATGGGGGAATCACTTTGCCCCCTAAAAAAAAAACTGAGAATTTTTTGAACACCACATACTGTAGTTATTATTATTTGCATCTCTTTCTGACCATTGTGTATCTTTGATCCGATGGCTATTTTGAGAAATATAAGGAATCTCAAAGCTTAAATAATCACTTAGAATTAAAACAACAATGTTTTAACAACAGTGATTTAACCCAAAGATCTCCAATCTTACCTTATTAAGCATAAATAAAGCATCTAAGGGATATGTTTGATTAAGATGGAAAAACAGAGATGGGAAGTAGCTGCATGATTCTGTCATGACTGTCCATAATAAAAGCTGGTAATAGAAAAGTGCCCCTAAAGGTTAGTCTGGGGAGTGTATTGCATTAACTCATTTTAGAATAAGATTATTACAGGTTTGAAAAACTCCTGATAGTTGGCTATTCATGAGTAAATATTTGTCAGAAGCCATAGATTTGACATAAGATATAAGGTCTTGGAAAGTATTATTAGCAAAGTTTCAGTCCTATAACTTAGCTTGATCTGCCTTTTTTCCGCTCTGTTGCACTGAACCTTTTGCAAATCCTGTGCCTGATAGCCTATTTATGGTCTCATTCATGCCTCAGCTGCTTTCAAAAACATTCCATCCTTTGTGCACTATTGAGTTTGATGTCCATAGATTTGAGATTCCCTGTTACAGATGGAATTCGTTCTCTATCCTTTTTGGTAAAGTGTCTAAAGCTGAGTCAGATGGAATGGAGAAACAAAGCTGCTTCCACCACCGTAAAGTAATTAGTTCCATACACTTTTACTGTTTATTTTTCTTTGATTTGAGCAGGTAAAAGAGTTTGTCAATTAAATAAGATTATCTATGTTTAAATAAGAGAAAAACAACTTCATCATTTTATTATAAATGCATCATATCTGATTATCTTATATTAAGGTTGAAAATACTAATTTCATAGAAGAATAATTTTATTAATATGCTCAAATTAAGAGCAAATACAATTTTCTAAAGAAATCTTTACCTATTTTTAGCACTGTCCCACAATATAACACTGACACTGGCAAGTGTCACAGTACACAGTTCTAGCTTTCCTTCAGACATATCAGTTTGCATGAGGAACAAAAAAGTTCAATTTTATACTTTTTACAAAGTATACTTCCCTCCACATTTTGCTGTTTTTAAAATTGAAGCAAGGATACTCTTTGAGCTAAAGAAATAAAGTCCTAAAAAAACATTGTGTCTTAGACATATTAGATCAGTAGAGTAGAAAAACAGAGCACATTCAACCTCAAAGATCCTGGCTCAGAACAGGATTCAACAGAGATCTGAAATAAAACTGCAGCACTAATACCTTTTTTAAAGTGATGCTACATCTTCAATTAAATCGTCATACAGAAAATACTCAAACTGAACATGTCTGATCTATGATTTATATTGAAGGGGAATAAAGATGTTTATAAAAGAAACAGTAGCCTTTCTTTATGTAATTGACTGTTTTTGAGACAGGCTATCCCATCAAAGGTCAAGAGAGAAGCACGCTCTGGGCAGATCGCCACTCCATTGCATGTTTTGGATAGTATTTATAAAAAATAAATTTTTTTTTGTAGTTAAATAAATTTTATAGCAATTTCTTAGGCGGAAAAACCTCCCATTTGCCCAATCCAATTTTAGGTGGATTTCCCCTCTAACCATTTAATCAGGATCCCACTGAAATACAATGTTTTTAAGCATGTAGCTGAAAGCCCAGAAGTTTTCTGTAAACGATCAAAAAATTGCATGTAAGTATTGTTCATGACAGTGATTATGCTGGCAGCACAGACTGTGGTTAGTCAGTTGCTGCAGGGATAAGTCCTCTTGTTTTTATTTCTTTGAAAACAAGTTAACTGTTCTTCTCACAGTGTTTAAGGAAAACAATGAACTCAGATGTTTTATTTTCCAGCAGAAAAAGGTAATTGCTGCTTCCTAACTCAGCACACACACAACGCACATCTGGAAGGGATCAGCTGAAAGGACTAAAAAGAGTAAAACAATGAGCGAGCCCTTAGAATGCACCAAAAATATTTGAAGTGAACGAGTAGTTAGTGTGTGTGATCTACACCTTTATGCACTGCAGGGGCTTGGAAATGCTCCCTGGATTCTGCAACTACTCATATATAGTTTAATTAATGGTTTTATATTGTTGGAAATGCCAGGTGCTTGCATTAATCCCAGGATTTTTAAAAGCAATATCAAAATACTTGCACATGTCATTCTCATCCAGCTGCCCTTCTTAATGTTCAAACATAAATCCAACAGGCCTCCACTTAATTTTGCTCTGCCAAAATTTTTAATAACAAGGCTTTCACAGCAGGTTTGCACATTTCCCCATATTATTTATATTCTTAAATGATAAGTTGGACAGTAATCCATAAGATGTTCAATGCCTGAGATATTGTTTTCTAACCTAACCCTGCTTTCAACTTCTCAGGTATATCCCTCACCTTTTCATTTGTTTTCACAGTGTTGTTTGTTCTCCAATGTTGTCTAACAAATATTTGAGATCTGCAGTGGGAGCAGTTTACTCATTTATTGATTTCTGGATGTAGTTGTTTTATGCTTATTAGAATAGAGGAGAAAGACATACATATGGAAGACATGCTACACCCTCTCTAGCCATTGGTAGGATTTGCTCACATCAACCACTTCAGCTTTGTGTTGGAGGTACATCCCATGCAGGGGGTTTTCTTCCCATTATGGTTCGTGGTCTGAGACATGCAAGTGCTGAACAGCCTTCCTGATCTCTTCATTGTCTAAAGAACATATATTGTGGTATAAAACGTGTATTTTCTTTGGAACATCTGGAGAAGGAAGAGTGGATAAAAAATCCAATTAAACTCACTAATGAAATTTAAATATTCCCAGTTTACAGTTAAATCAACTTACTTCTCAAGACAAAAGGCCTTTTTAGATCGATTTGGAATTACTTCAACCCAATATAATCAACTTTTACTCTTTCAGATCCAGTTACATACACTCTAAGTGAATCCTAGTGCAGAAAATTCTGTCAACGAAATGGGGGCTAATTAGTAATACTTCTAAAACAGAATTCAGTCTGTGATGTCACACCCAATGGATGTTTTTCAGTGATACAGTTCAGAAGTAGATATTGTTGTTGCTCAAACTATTTGCTCCTGTATATTGTTAGGTTTTGTCCATGGAGATGTATGCAGAAAGATTAAAGTTCAAAAACATGCAGATAACTGGCATGATGAAAATGGAGAAAATTAAAGGCTGTTGCAGAAGTGGGCAAGAACAGGGGGAACATTAGTAGGTTAGTATTGTCTCGAGGGGAGCATAGACAAGTGGTAGTCCTAAATAGGAGTGCAAAAAGTAGAAAGCATGAACTATATTAGCAATGCAACAGGAGGACAGAATAAGCTGACTGCTTTAGCCAGATGCTGAGAGTGGGAAGTATAACTTGAATTGAGCTAAACAAGTATATTAGTACAACAACTAAGAAGCTAAATGAAATATCTTTAAAAAACAAACAAAGAAAAATACACCATGAACAAAATACAAGAATGAATATGGAACTAATGTCATGATCTTGGCACTAATGGCTGGCCTAATTGCTCACTCCATTTAACTGACTCTGCCTGATTCTTCATTACTGCTTATCTAACCCGCCTGCTGCTGCTTCTATTTATACAGTTTGGTCCCAGCCATTGTGGCCAGATTATTGATGCTGATGGACTTGTCCATGTTCTTGTTCTCGGGGTTAGTGGAGAGAGGGTTTTTTCCAGCGTTTTGTAGTTTTTCTGATATCCTGACCAGATGAGCCTGCCTGTTCTCATCTGAATGTTCAGTCTGAACTGTCTGCGGACTCCTGGAACCCTGAACCAGTCTGTTCCTGTTCTGATCTGTTTCCCTCACCGGGCTCAGACTCCTGCTTGTCCTCCAGGACTGCAGCATCATGGAATGTCTAGGCGGCGCCTGCCGCATCTCCTTGTCAGCCCACCAGCTGGATTCTATCGCGTTCTATGGAGATGGACTGAACTGGAATCCAGGTTAGTGACTCACATGGATAATCATCATCCGTCAGATTATCAGGGTCCCTTACCTGTGTTTTTCTTCAATTAGAGTTTCCAGTGATGGGCGGCGCCCTACCCGAGCCGCTGATAGCGAGTATCCACAGTCCAATCTGTATTTTAAATGGATGCTTTGACTTATCCCACTATCTGTCTCACCTTAAATACTGGGTCACTCTCTCCTGATTCATGACAATTAAGCACCACCTGGAGGACATGAACAACAAAAATCAGAGGGAAAACCCAAAATATAATGATAAAGAAAAGGTGAAAACAAATATCTAAAGATTGTAACATACATCAAAGCTACTTTATTCTTAATCCATAGGGTAACGTAGCATCTATAAATCTTTTTCTGAAGGCTTGTGTGAGGTTAGATGATTCTCAGTTCCTGTTCATCTGAAAGAACTTCCATCAGGTCAGCATAAACTCTATCTGATGCTCTGCATCAAATGCTCTGCCAAGAATGTTTTTGTTGTTACCCTTGTGGGATGCCATGTGCATCGCAGCCCAAGAGCTAAAAACATTTCAGAACGTTTTGGGACCACTGGTTCTTTCCCACTCCTATTTCAATCTGCAAGTGCTGAAAAGACTTTCTGATCTCTTCATTGTCTAAAAGAATGCATTGATGTCAACAAGTACCATCAATAAATGAAAATTTTAATTTTAAAAGACACAAATATTGATCTTCTATAGACATTGTGTGTTTTTGGATTGCCTGAGATAATCCTTCCCGGCATCACAGACAGAGACTGTTCTTTGGCAGCATTTGAATAAGAGTGGTAAGTTTGATGTTTTTTGATTTATATAAAGTGTTCATGTTTTGATTCCTTGGAGTTGTAGGACTCTGTCATCAACAATAACCTAAACAGTTTTAAATTTGTTTTGAGGTTTTTAAATGGCCACATTTGCTAAGTTGCTGACAGTGTATCTGGGCAAAACATGTGGGATGAATAGCTATGTAAAGTGTTTTATGTAAATTATGGTTAAAAACCACCTATTTAATGACATGCTTCAGTTTTTGATTATTTGTATTTTATTACTCATAGCAGGAAATCTTATATTATGTTTTCTTTTTCCTTAAAATGTGCATAAAAGGGAGCAGAAATTGTGTAAATGTGATGCTCTAAAATGTTTTAGTCAGATGATGTGCGAGACCAAGGGTGTAATTTTGTGATGAAAGTTGGTGTGTGTTGGCTGTTGGACCTACAGTTACGCGACCCAAATACTTTTCATTGTTTTTTTTCTGTCTGTCTTTCTGTCTGTCTGTCTGTCTGGCCTTCCGTCCTTATGGCACTTTTTATTGGAAAGATAAACAGAGAGGGTACATAGTTAATGGCAAAGAACTAATTCAATGACACAATAAAACGAACAAACAAACAAAAGAAAAAACAGTTGAGCATGATGATTTTGATTCAGATGTAAGCCCTGCTTGAAATAAAAACAAAGAATACAAAGTAAAAGGGAGAAATAGCTTTGTTTAGCAAAAAGACAGGTACACCTGGCGAGGTGTACTTTCAATTCCATTCAATTAAGTTTATTTATATACCACCAATTCACAACACATGTCATCTCAAGTCACTTTACAGAGACAATTCAACCAGATCATACAGTCAGATTGGTTCAAAGTTTTGTATCTAAGAAAACCAGCTGATTGCATCAACTTATTGACTGGAAGGCAATCCATCACAAATAGTATGCTTGCAGTGACAGTGGAGAGGAAAAACTCCCTTGTAAGAGGATCATCTGACAAGGCCGACAAGGGTTCAAGGAGACGGAAGCAGACATACAGAAAGATGCAGAGATACAAACTGTCAACCAGCTTCACAGGCGGCCCCGTCCAGGAAACCCACAGTCAGGCAGATGGGCTCCAAGACAGCTCCCATGTCAGAGGATGAAAGGGAGCACATACAGTTAGTCACAGTCAGAGAAACAGCACTACACTGAAAAACAGGCCAAGCTTCAACATCTAAAAACAACAGCGCTGATAGCTGCAGCTGATACCTTGCTCCTGGATGGTGTCACAGCAAAACAGGAATGGATCAGATGAAGCTACTATGAAGGGAAAAGGCCGAGAGAGCATTACGTTAGAGATTAACCTAACAGATACAATAAAATGGGAGAATAGAGATAGAGTGAGAAAAAGGGGTCCCTATGTCCTCCAGCAGTCAAAGCCTATAGCAGCACAAATTGAGAAAATAGCTTAGGAAAACCTAAGTATTTTGGATGAGGTATAAAAAAAGTTAGAGCCACAGTGTGGCCAAGATAGAGCCAAGGAGAAAAGGCTATCTGGACTGAAATTCTCCCCCGCCGGATCGGGCTGTTAATGCTGTATCTCCATCTAACTCTCTACTTACCCAGTAACTAGACAGACATCAATTTGTTTTTAACTATAAGCTTTATCAAAAAGGAAACCAACTGCCATTTTTAGTCTGTGCGACAGACTAAAAATGGCAGTTGGTTCCACAGGATAGGAGCCTGATAACTACAAGATCTGCCTTCCATTCTACTTTTAGAAATTCTAGGAACCACTAGTAAACCTGAAGATTGAGAACAGTGCTCTGTTGAGAACATAAGGAACAATCTGCTGTTGGAGATTCTCAGTCATCCAGGTCATAGTCATTCCAAAAAAGTTCAAAAACAATCCACTGGACTTAGTATCCAAGTTTTAAGATGTTTCGCTTCCCATCCAGGAAGCTTTTTCAATTCAAAAAGTCCAGTGGATTGGTTTTTTACTTTTTTGGAATAAGGAACAATCATATCTCTAATGCAAGATGGATCTTGGCCATTTAAGGCATTATATGTGAGAAGGAGGATTCTCAATTCTATTCTGGATTTAGCAGGAAGTCAAAGAAGAGAAGCTAGGATAGGAGAGATATGATCTCTCTTTTTAATTTTCATCAGAACTCTGGCTGCAATATTTTTGATCAACATGTCATTCCAAAGTTATAATGAGACTTTCAAGCAGAGATTGAAAACCAGGGGCTGCACGGTGGTACAGTTAGTAGCACCGTTGCTATGGACCAAGAAAGGTTCTGAGTCCCACGGTCTTTCTGCATGGACTTTGCAAGATCTTCCTTTGCATGCGTGGGTTCTTTCCAGGGACTCTGGTTTGGTCACACAGTCCAAAAACATGACTGTAAGGTTAATTGACATTACTAAAATTGCCTAAAACTGTGTCCCTACGACAGACTTGCAACCTAACCAGGGTAAACCCTGCCTCTCGCTCGTAGACTGCCAGAGATTGGTACCGGTCTGGCGGCCACCTGACGGAATAAGACAGAAATAAGGATGGGCTGAGATCAAAAACTACAGCTGGGGCATGTTATCAAGCTGTCTTTTCTCTTGTGCTGTTCTGCTTAAGTTATGTAAGTAAAATTTTGACTATGATGTCCTCTCTTGTTTTAATGTTTTCCAAGCCTTAATTTTTCTGAACATAAAACATTTATTTAACAGTATTTTTGTTCTTTCAATGTGTTCTATCACACATCACAATTTTTTCTTCAAATAATTTACCTGTCACGCTTAATCTGCTTTCCTAGATATCAGTTTCTTCATCATCCACTGGGGCTGTCTCCCTCTGAAGCTTTTGCATTCAACTATTAGGCTGTGAGCAAATTGTAGGCAGTTCAACTGACTTTCAAGCTTTTTCCCAAAACATTGATTTTGTCAGATTCTTTCTCCTCTTTTTATCTTCTTTCCTTTTTCTTACAAAATCACATACAATTCCAATCAAAGTTATTTTTTATGTTTCAGTTACGAGTTTTCATGACATGTGGCGTGTTTGTTAAAAGGCTGTTTAAGGTTCATCTGTCTTCACTGGTTATGAGAAGAGTTGCTAAACATCAGGAGTTCATGCAGGATTTAAAATCACTGCTATTGGAGCTCAGGCAGTCTGTGGCTGAGGCATTGGGATTTTTAACATGCAGCTCTTATTTGTTATCTAACTAAACACACAGAAGACTGTAAGAACATTTTTAAGAGACTCTAACCTCCTAGCACTTTCTACATTTTAGAAAGTAACTTTACGCCTACATTTCTTTTTCCTTCAGACATGACAAAACACAAGAAATGGGACAGTGGGTCATAATCAATCTCACCGTTATTGTTGTTTGTGCACGTTTTACTAAAAAAATTTTTTTCCTTTCACCCAACTTTCCTTTGATATTATTGCCAACATTACTCTATAAACAGTCAGCTTTTTTAAGCACCTTTCCTGACTTTTCTTAGTTTACCCTGTCTGTGTAGGTTATCTTTGGTTGTCATGTTACCACTCATCCCTATTTTACTATTTAGGTTATAAATGGGCTTTAGCAGCTTTTATTAGAAATATTCCTAAATGTATCTATTGCTTTGTCACAGAAAGAAAATTCATGGTTTGGATTAGTTGACACCATAAGGTTAGGAAACTTAAGAGAAATAAACACTTAAATGTTCATGACGAAGATCCTTTTAAACAATATTATTAGTTTCTGTGGTGTCATTTGAGATTCCAGGAAACTCCTTCAGCAGGTGAATAAACAAATGTTTCCAAATATATAGAATAAAACATATTTCTTCCGATGATAAAAATATTTATCATCACTCAGTCAAACTTGCCTATAATAGCTCTACAGTGTATAGTTCATTAAAGGTAAATTCAAAAAGTAAAGCCTCCTTTTAAGTGTTTCTGTTGTAAAGTGTTGAAACCTGTATTTATTGAACAAACTGTAAAAGAGTTGTTTCAGATGTTTGCAATTCATCACACAAACTGGACAGCTGTTTTTTGGCTCAACGAAGGGAAGGACGTAACTCACAAAAATGTGTTTATTTTGGACAGAGCTCTCAATGGCCTCTCCAATCCTAACAAATAGTCAAGTATCTGAAGAAGGCAGGTAAACTGTACAGCACTGACGTCAAATTTGTTCAATTCTGAGATTGCGTTTTTCAGGAAGAAACTTCATTTCCTTTTGATAAGAAATGTGTGTGAAGACTGTAGCCTTTTTCTTAGCGCTAGAAAGCATTTTAATTGCACAAGAACAAATAAGAACACTGTTGCCGACAGTAAGTAATACAGCAAACATTGTAATTTTTTTAAAATGCAATATAAAAATGTGGTTGCTGAAAGTAATTTCATTTAAAAGATGTGCTATTTTGAAACCAATTTTGAAGAGAATTTTAGCTAATGCTCAAATGACTTGAAACCTGAATCTGCTGTTAGTTAACAACATGTAGTTAATAAAGAAGGCTGCAAAATGACCTCTGTTTACTCTCTGTAATGATCAGTGGACATAGACAGTAAAAGAAATGACAGAAAATGTCAAATTCCTCCACAAAAATTGTGCCAAATTTTAATTACCGGTAAGGAAAATACACAGAGTGAGTCACAGCTTTCTTTGTTTTAATGGTTCGTGAGTAATTGCTTCTTAACTGACGCAATTTCCACAAAATTATTAGTCATTTACTTTTGCAACATTATCCTTAAAGTGTTGACAAAGAAGGTCCTTATTGCTAACAACTGTGGTAAGATAAAAAAGTAGTTAAGTAAAGGTAAAAACAAAATTTGCAAAGACATAAAATTTTATTCTATATTCGCTCATTGAAGCTAATTTTTTGGCCCCAATCCTGATGATTTGATCATGATTTAATCATTAACTATTAGTTTTTAAGGCAATATCCGATCGGATTTAGACTACTTAGCAGTCTTTAGGATCTTTAAGATGGACTTTTTTTCCCTGCTGTGCAGCATATAAGACATTCCGGATGAAGCAGCCAGTTCTTCTCATGGAGAATATAGTTCTCCCGGGCATTTTGCACTATGAAATGATATTTGGAGATGGAATTGTAATTATCTAAATCAAAAAGATAATTTTTGTTGCAGGTTTCAATTGTATAAAAAAGAACTAGCTTAGAACACAAATTAAATGACAAAAAGAAAACAATAAAATATAAGAAAAACTAAATGAGCTTAAAGAAAGCTTTTTAAAATTAAACTATATAGGATATTCTCAAGGCATTCTCACTTTTTCCTCCATCCTCAAAATAGCTTTTCTTAGCTCAATAAAGCATAAAGATTTGAAAAAAAAAAAAAAAAAAAAATAGGTTTTGTTTAAAAGTACGGACCAAGGGTGTTTATGAGCAGGTTTTTCAATGCCATTCATAATTAAACAGGATTTTAAAAGAAAACAGAGTCATTTAAACTACGAAATATGATTTTTTTTTTTCCTGAGTCATGCAACCGAAAATATCATTTAATTAGAGAGTGTACAGCTGGCATGAAATGAAAGCCTAGCACACAACGACACTGCAAAAAAAGAAGTGCTAAGGAGAACAAGAACAGATCTGAAGCAATAAGAATTATTTTCATTCCTCTCATTCCTCTGATTGTCAGGGTTCATGTGTTCTCAAATGAAACATTACTTGAGATATTGATTTTGAATTAATACATTAATGTAAGTCTGAACACTACAGAAATTATGAATACAGTAGACTAAAAAGGAGCGATAATCTAATAGATTTTAGTTCTTTGAAACACTTATAAATTTCATCAAACGAATGTTATTACCAAGCATATCTAATTCGAGTGAAAAAAGACTAATTTAAACCAATAAGGCGTCTCTGAAATAGTAATTATCCATTAAATCTATGAAATACCCTGCAAAAACGAACATCATCTGCCATATTGGACGGTTTCCTAGCATGATTTAATGTTCGGAGTCATACCCAAACATGAAACATTTGAAGTCATACACGGACATCATAACTGAACCTAAGTTTGACAAAGTCTCTTCATAGTCCTAATTTAGTTTTGGTTAATCTATTTATAGCTGAGCCTTTTGTGGTAGCAAAGGAACAAGACTAACAAACAATCACCATCATGACTGTAAGCAGGACTTTCTGTAAAACTGCTGGTTTTATGTCCAATATAAAATGATGGACAGTTTACTAAACATCAGTTTTAGCAGTACACGGGATGCTATAAAAAAAAAAGGATTATTTTGGTATTTTTTGTCAATGTTGGTATACTGCTGCTTCAGTGGTAAATAACTGCATGTGAAACAATTCTTAGTTTAATTACATTGTCTGTAACTTTAAAAAAATCCAAAGATTTGTCCTGTTTCTCTTCGCACTATGTGCATCTTTGAGGATTGCACAGCAGATCTGGGTGCACTAAATTGGAAAGGAGTAGAGGGTTGAAAAAGTGAACCTGTCTACCAGGAGACAGCCCAATTTCAAAATATAAAAATTTAAATAAATAGATTGTTGTGATTTTATGTGCTATTCAATTCCCAGCCAGCTGGGAATTAATATGTCTTATACTTTAATGTACTGTTGATGAACACACGCCCTACTAGCTGTGTGTTAGAACAATAATTGAAATTGAATCATGGTCAAACAGTTAATTCTGCACATACATGGAATAAATTCACCACAACTTCTGTTCAAAATACAAAAGTTTATTAACAAAAACTATTCAGGTGAAAGTCAAACATATTTCAGTTCAAAACTCTTAACTAAGGCTAGTGAAACTCAACTAAACTAAACTACTATGTACAAAGAGGAAGGGGAGCATGGTTGAAAACCATATTACAGTTTAAGATGGGTCTTGTGTTTGAAAATCAAAGTTTTTAATTATTTATTAAATAAATACATTTATTTATTATTTGGCCAAATAATGTTTTATTAAATGATTTGCTTAATCAAGAACCAATAACCTTTAGTCAAATGATTCTTTACCCTTTTTGAAATAGCTAACAGCGAATAGACATGAGGATTCCATTAGATGACTCTTGGTCATACTTGGTCATAATGGAAATGTAATGAGCATCTGAGGAACACATGAACACCAATGTTATATCAGTGTTTAAACCCATAGTAAAATAAAGCTTGTCCAAGCTTCAACAACAACAGCTCAACACATGTTTCTGTATACTATAGCATAGCATGCAGTCCATCCTGTTAGCGTTGTTCCTACTCATGAGTAAACACATGAAATGATCAACATCATCAAAATACATATTGTTTGTTCTGTCCCTAATCATGCCAGACCTGCAAACCTTTTTATCCATGTCCACTTGGAAGGCTTGAGTTTCATCCAGCAGCTTAGCAGGCAGCTAACAGCAAGGCAGGCTTTCTCGTCCATTCTGGCTCTATAAGTTCTGAAACTCAAGAGAAATGTGTTGCAAAAGGTCTGTTTTGGTTCTGCAGTTTGGTTCTGAAAGGTTCTGGCCTATCCTTGATGATTCTGGAGATCTGGGTCCCACCTTGGGCCTTGGATCTCCATCTTGACAGAGATCCTGCAGAAGCGGACCCCAGCTTCATGGGCAAGAGAGCAGGAAATGAGAAAGAATCCTGTGTCCTCTGTGGTTTTGTCCTGTCCTCACAGAGAGGGGGCTGGGAAGTCACACCTCTGTGGGCTGCTATGTGACTTGCCTGTGGAAGCCTTGGCTGAAAAGGGGTGGTTGCAGAGATTCCACAGCTGTTTATTCACCAAACTTGTGTCTTCTTCTCTGGTCTTGTCAAGATGAAACATGGACACTGGTTCCCAATGTCCAAAAACAATGATCATGGCATACTGTATGGCACAACAAGATGAATAAGCATGTGTGTTAATTGTGCACTGAAATAAATCTGTGCACTGAAATAAATCAGTGGCATTTTTTCATATCTATGAGAAGAGTGGTGATAACAGCAGAGAGGACATCGGGGCTCCTCTTCCCCCCATAAAAGACATTTCATCCCAGCACTGCATGTCCCGAGTCTGAAACATTATCAATGACCCCTCACACCCCCACCATGGACTGTTCTCCCTGCTGCCCTCTGGGAAGAGGCTTCGCAGCATTCGATGCAGGTCCTGCAGATTCTCTAACGGTTTCTCTCTTACTGCCATCAGACTGCTGAACTGTTGAAAAAAACTCCAAATCATGTCAGAGACTCTGCATCACACTGATAACACCAAACCAAAAATACTGCATATTTGCACCATAGGCACATGCTCTGAACTTCCATATCAGTGTGTGTGTGTGTGTGTGTGTTTTTCTGCACATGTTTTTCTCCCACACTGTTTACATTTGATCACTACTGCACTTTATAGAATGGAAATGTTAATCTACTGTCTGGAAAGCTGTACCAAACGAAATTTGATTTTGTATACAATCTGTGTATACAAAATGACAATAAAGGTTGTCTAAGTGTAAGAAAAAAAAAGTATTGTGTATTTTTACACACCCGAGTATTGATGTATTTTCCAAATATGATGATTTCTTCAAAGCCTGATGTTTCCCTTGGGTATCCCCCCCCCTTCATAGTAAAGAATCAATTTTTTTTTTTTACTATAAAACAGTTCTCGTGTCCTCTCAGCTTTTTTGCATGACTTATTGGATGGCTAAGTGTATTTTTGGAATAAACTTGGTCCTTCTGTTCTATGGTTCCTTAATTTGTGAGTATTGGTTTTCATTGTAGTTCTCCCGCATTCCAGTTCTAAATGGATGTCAGTGTTTTTTGTTTCTCCTCTGTTCTTGAATTTCTTTTGACCAGGGTTGATGGGATTGTTATTGATACTGTATCTTTGATCTTTCTACATGTTGTCAGGCAGGTTTTGTTTTAGGGATCCCTCAATTCTATGAATCTGGCAGTGATCAGAACTGTATATGCCTAGTGAAACTGAACCAAAGAAAGTGTACAATTATAGGTCATTCATCATTTAACAAGGCAGTTAGTAGTTTTCTTTTTTTTTCTCTGAATGACCATTATGGTTTGGATGGTTTGTTCCCCTTATTTAAAAAAAACCTTCTTTGAAAATTGTCCAGAAATCTGTGAGGGGAAATACATTTTCAAAGCTCAGCTGCCAAGTTATGTCTCAATGGATTCATGATGTATCTGCATTAAACTTAGTTTCAATTGATGTTAAAAAATCTTTAATAACAGCTGGATCCGTTCCACAAATATAACCTGGCCAATATTGAAACCAGGAGAAACAAGGAGGACTTCAGTATACACCAAGAGCATTTCTCTAAAAAAATCCCAGATTGCACAAGATGAATCCACTTTTAATGCAAAGCCCCCAGGAAGGAGGAGTCACAGCTGGAAACCTTATGATGTTATAGGTTTCAAAAGGGCATGTTTTTCAGTGGATTCTTTGGTGAGAAACCTATTTTCCAGGCAACAGTTTTTTTGTTAACATCCCTATAATATAATACAATATTTAGGGGTAGAAACTGATTTAGTATGGATTGCACTAAAGAGGAAGGCAGGACCTGTTCCGAAGCTTTGTTACCTTGGAATGTTTGATAAGATTGGTGGAATTTAACTATATGAACATGTCGACTTGATAAGGAGTTAAATTATCTCATGGCGAACAGTGCAATGTTTTCTATGTCATCAGTAGTTATTTTTATGCCACACACAACAGGATTACCTTATGAGATAATCCTTGAAGATTACTGATTGGTCATCCAAAAATTGTCAGTAGGGGAAGATCGAGTCATTAATGGGCATAATTTTTTACCAGTTACCAGTTTCCATAAAAAATAATGAATCTTCTTCATTTGAGCTGCAAATTGTGCATTTTTTGTCATAGAATCCCAGTAAAATACAAACCTAAAGAGTGTATAGGGTTAATAGGGATGAATACTTCTTCAGTCCATTTTTCTTGAGCACATGTGGAGAAGCCAGCATCTGTATGATCACCGTGACTGCTATTACTGAATCAGATAATCCCAGATTCAAGTGCCTCATGTTGAGACATTATTTGAAGTTTATGTTTCTGCACTGGGAAAACAGTGCTTCCTGCCAAAACCTAAATGAGCTTAGAAGGATAGACATGAGGGATTTTCTTTTGTGATGCTCCTCAGTTTTTCATTTTGTGGGATTTCCATACAACTATAAACAGAGTCAATTTTGAAAAGATCACATCAAGATATATTAGCCAAGAAACTGCTTATTTAGCAGCATTTTTGTTGTGCTCTAACATTTATAAGGTACAGAGAAAATAACTACTTTGACAGTAATTTGTGAGTAATTTGATCAAGCCTAACAATTAAATGCATAATTCTTCCTAAAATCTAATGCACAAAGTCCTCATGTAATTGCATATTTAAGCATAAATATAATTATATTAATTTAAATAACAACTCTAATACAGCAACTGAATCAAATGTTAATGTTGGTAGTTACATTTCAGAAATGTACTAGATATGAGTGTTAGGTTTAGAGTATAAATAATAATTTAGCATGTGATTGTTATAAACTTAAGCATGTAATAATATTATATGATTTAAATCCATTACCATTGCTGTCTAATCATACTGTAGTAGGACATGGGCTAGTTTCTTTTCTAAATTCATTTCATGTTATATTCTAAGAAATAATTGCTGATGCCTTCGTCCCCGGTTATATATACTGCATTACCTGAAGATCATTAAAATGTTAATTTTTATGGAGATTTTACTTATTTCCAGATGCTATGATGTCTGTTCTGGATGTTCCCTTGAATGCTAAGAACTGTTCCCAGACATTCCTCACAGAAACATGCTGAGCAGCAGACCTGAAGCTCCTGGTTGCTTTTAGAGGCTATACAGTTGACTGGAAAAATGTAAAGATTAATGCAAGATGAGGCATTACCTCTGTGCTGAAAAGGAGATTCAGAAATGTAAAAAAAAAAAACAAAAAAAACACTAGACTTTGTTTTCCAAGTTTGAAGACGTTTCTTTTTCCATCTAAGAAGCTTTTTCAATTCAAAATGTCTGCCGATATGAACCCATGCCCCTAGATGACTCTAGAGGCATGGGTCCGTATCAGGTCTTGCAGGCCAACAAATACTTCAACGAGTTACTTGGAACTCAAACTCGACTCCAGACATTTTGAATGAGAAAGCTTCCTGAGTGGGAAGCAAAACTTCTTCGAACTTGGAAAACAAAGTCCAGTTGTTTGTTTTTAAACTTTTTTTTATTTATTTTTTTACTTTTTTTGGAATGACTATGACCTGGATGACTAAGAATCCTCACCAGAAATAGAAGGAAATATGTTCTTAGTTCTAAGGATTCCTCCAAGGCCAATTTGTAAAGTGTTGAACATTAAATCTAGGATGCTTTTATTTTATTTTAAGCACTTAATTCAGACAGAACTTGTCATCTTTTTTAGATCAAGACACAGATTAAATTACAAGATTTAGTGAAGTCGTCCCTTTTTTGCCCTTTTGTTGGACTATGAGATCTCGTAGAGGCTGACTGTGGATTTATTAAATGTTCACTGTGTCTTTCTGTCCCACATAAAGCCAAGAGCCTAACCAGCTCCATGACCTTTACTGAACCCAGTTGTTAAGACTTTTATTTCTTGTAAGGAAAGGCAGAATAGGCTGACTAGAACACCTGAGCGGTCTGGGAGGTTAATACAGAGACACAGTTTCCTCAGCAAGAAAAGTCACTATTGGCTGTCCTAGCAGGCACTAGATGACGTAATCACCTAATTTTGGATACTTTATTCTTAATCTTTCCAATTCTATTTGTTCTTTTTTTGAGGGGGCTGTCTATCAAAGCAACTCCGAGAGACAGGATAGCTGGGAGGAAGAAACATGGGGATTTTAAGAGTTTTTGTAGAGATTCCAAAAAAAGTTTTATACAAAACAGTTTAATAGAGACTTTTACAGAAAGAAACTGATGGCATAAATGAATGACTAATCGTTTGCCATATTGCATAAAAAAAACAAAAAAACAAAAAACAAAAAAAAAAAACACTAAAACACACATAAAAACATAAAAAACTCAACTAAAGCGGGATTAGCACCAGCTTTGCACATGCACATTTCATTGGCAATCTGGATTCAAAGTGAAAAGGTTTTGCTCTCTGCCTCAGTGTCGGCAACCTGCTGTGCATGATGACAGCAGACAGTTACAGAGAGAGGGAGGACGGCTTAAGATCCACTCTTTTGAAAGGACAGAGTTCGGCGCTTCTATGTCACCAAAGTCTCCAACAACTTAGAACAAAACTCGCTTGATTTAGTTCTAGGTAAGTGCTACGTTGGCAAAACTGGACTGACCACAAATCTGTTCAGTATTGAGGTGCTGATCCATTCAGTGATTTATAGACTACCAGCAGGATTTTAAAGTATATTCTCTGAGCTACAGGGAGCCTGTGTAAGGACTTCAGAACCTGGCTGATGTGCTCTACTTTCTTATTTCTAGTGAAAACATGGGCAGCAGTGTTTTGGATTAACTACAGCTGTCTGTCCTGGACTTTTTAGCCAGACTTGTAAAAACATAATTGAAGTAATCAATTCTTAAAAAAAAAAAAAGAAAATAATTTTTTTTTGTTGAAAATACTAGGTGTAGTAAGATTTACAGATTTTTGGTTTGGTCACAAAACAAAGTATTTTTTGTTTGTTTTTTAAAATCCTTTTTTAATCAGAATGTCGTCTAAGAATTTTTTTGACATATGTAAGTTAAAAATTTCAACTTGTATGATTACATTTAATGTATTTGGGGGTCAGAAAATACATAGTAAGAAAGTTAACAAACTGCTAACTTAAACTTAGACCACTATTCATTGTTAATACAATGTCTGACCAGTTTTCTAGGAAACCCCTTCTCCTTCCATTGGTTAATGAACTCATTAGCCCCTGAAGAAAAAAAAAACAGGGAAAACTTCTCAATGAGTTGCATGCTGAAATTATTCAAGCTCTTCACACTGTGGAGAATGGAACTTTTGATTAATACTCTTGACAGTTCCAGAACATCTGATAGAGGAAAGCTGCGCGTGAGTGAAGCATAAACAATGCTGGTTGTAGAGAACTTGTGTTATTTAAATAGAATTTTAGCTCAGGGCGGGTAGGGCAGGTTTTAATGACTTCTTTCAAGGTTCCTGACAAAACTCAACCCAAAATACCTGTTGTTGTTAAAATGCCTGTATTATAATGTCTGATAGACACTCAGTCAGATGTACAGCTGCAATCTGGAATCCAGAACAGGCTATTCCCATATGCACTGCTTACAAAACTGTATTACTGTGACGATTTGGAAATTCTATTTGATCTAAATAAAGAAAGACATTTGGAATGAGTAAACTGAGTCAACATAACATCTGTTGTACAAAAATAAAATGTGGAACTACTTTATTCAGGCCACTGGAAAGGACAAAAGTCCAAGGGTGATTTGAGGAGAAACTAAACAAGGATAATTGACAATATGCAGTTTTAGAAAAAAAAACAAAATCCTTTTACTGTTCAATGAGAGAAGAGCGGAAGATACTCAGGTGGATGATGTAAGTTGCTGCATATTTGGTAAAGGGAGGTTCAGGGGTTTCTATGATTGTGAGCTATTCATAGAGATTAGGGTTGGAGGGAAGACATGTAGGGTTATGTATTGTTTGGCCCAAGAGGAGAAGAACCCACAACAGACTTTTGTAGACTGGTGGAGGTATCCAGGAAGGTATAGCTGATGGGCCACCACAAAGCAGTCTTAAATCAGCAGCAACTTTCTCTCAGTTTTACAGAAAATGATTCAACACCGATGATGACAGGAGGAATGGGGTTATTTTTAAAAATGAAGACTTGTAGTAAGATTCAGCAAGCTAACTATGTATAAAATGTAGCAGCAGGTAGGAGGCAAATGAGGCAATGGCTGTAGTCTTGCATGTCTTTAGATGCTGAGTACTTAAAACAGGCTTGGCTGTGTAGTAAAACTAAAACAGCACCACCAGGAATTAGAAAAGGAAAGAACATTTGTGCCAGTTATTATGATGAACTAACAAAGTCAGGTTTCAATAATGACTCTAAATGTTTTCATTCTTTCTAATTATTTTAAGATGAAAGAGAATTTGTGATGGCGGCTAACGTAAGGTTAATAAAAAGTCATAAAGGTAACATGACTTTTTGCTGAGGGTGGTATGCTCGGGGGAGGGATGTGACTTACAGTGTTGTGTTCATTTACTGTATAATCATTTTTACATACTTTTCAGTTTAGAATGTCTTTAAAATTTTACTTTACACACTGGTATTTGTTTTGGTCATTGTTGGGGTTAAGAGCATGTGTGTTTACTTATTGCTGGAGTGCAAGAAGAATTTGTTTAAAAGTTCTCTGCAGAGATGCAATGAAGACTGATGCCACTAATTCAGCATCAGGTACAAGAGGGCATAGTGGCCTGGTGTTTGGGTGAGGCCCCACCATTGGAGAGGCCCCACTGATGGCCAGTTTGCAACTCAGATTGTTGCCCCATTTACACTACCCCTCTGAAACCGATCCGTGCCGATTTCGGACCAAGCTTGGATAAGTTACCTGTTTAGCTTCGTTCATTACTTCCATTTACACATCACTCTAGCGTGATTCCTCGCCTCCTGGTGACAATCTACTGTACTAATGCTAGGATTGAAGGAGGGAATCAAGCGAATCAAAATGGCGGTGCCCGTAACATTCAGGAAGTTATGTTTGGTTATAATTGTGATATTTCGTTGTTTGCAGAGAGTCAGGCGAAGAAGACAGCTGTTGGTTGCTCTTTTGAAGTCACTCTATAAAATGTAGTGTTGAGAAGATTTCGATTGTTGTTTATAGTTCTCCTTCTTCTGTTTTATGGTGGTTGGCAAGCAACTTACTGATGTGCATTACCACCAGCTACTGGAAGCTGACTATAGGGGGGGATGCGCTCTGCTCATGCGCTCTGTTATCAGAGAGATGAGCCACAACTGAACTGTGCAGAGTCCTACTGTTGAACCAGTTCTAGTTTATTGCAGTTCGGTTGTGTCTGGCATGGTCCAGTTCCATTTACACTCAACAGTAATCTCAGTTACTGCACTCCAACTTCTCTTGGCATTGTTTCAAAAGGGTAGTGTAAATGGGGCTTATAAATCTGGTTATCTAGGCAAGACCTTTAACCCCAGAAATCCTCCAGGACACTTTCTGAGGATTGATTAAATGTCCTACTCTTCACTACTCTGGAACAATAAAGAGATGTCGCAGAGAAAATTGTGTCTTTTACACCTTTTTGGTCCTGATCTAGGAGTTCCTTTCAATTTTTGTGAGCCTGTTATGGTTTCATCATCTACAGAGAATATTTACTTATCAGGGTTAGAGAGCCTGAAAACCCATATTAAGATAAAAGAGTTTTGTGTATAAAAATGACACCAGGATGAATTATTTCAGAACTTCCACCTTATTATGATCGTTAAACTGTATAACTCAATTACTTCAAAGAAACATCCTTAGCAATAATTAATAGTTTTCATTTAATGCTTTTTTAAGATGGTTATATCAACTCTACAAGAAACAGATATTGCTCTAAAATTAGCTGTAAGATTATTAAAGGGCTATCAACATTTCTAAACCAAGCCTTCTGGGAGATAGATTTTGAGAGCTCGAAATAATAAAACACAGTAACTTTGTTCGGCCTTCCTGTTATCTCGTAAAAATTATCAGTCATTTTTTTATTTTAATTAGCTTGTTACCTCTCTGGGTTTTCTCTGACTTCACTTTAAGCATATCTCTAACCCTGAAAGGTGACCTCAATAAAACAATCCAAGAAACAGTTTGAAGTTCATCTAAATAAATTGAGTGCTGAAATGATCGATTGTGTCATATTGCTCTAATACGGCAAGGAAAAGAAAACAGCCAAATATTCTTTTTTGCACTTGAATTCTCTGGTGCCTGTAAAAGCTTGCACGCAAAGTGCTTGATCCTATGCACAATCCTGATTATATTTCCATCTCCATTCTTGCCAAAATAAAATTATCAGATGATACTGTTTATTATGTTCTCTAGATTGACAGCGAATTAGCTTAAATGTCATATATGATCATTTAAAAACATTAATTTGATCCTTAGAAGGTGAGTCAGATTTCTTATGAACTCTTAGTTCACATCTGGATCCTTTAGACATCTGTTACAGACAAGTCATTTGTCTCATATATTCGTGGGCCTCTTTTGTTCTTTGGCTAAGTGATTTTATAGCTGACAACTTCATGACAAGAGATGAGCTTTACCATTACCTAATGCTTTTAAAATACGGTGTATCTGCTCCATAATTAATATCATAGGGTTTATTGACAGTTCCTTGATGAATACTTAAAATGTTCTTTGGTGAGTAAATTAAGCTATTTATCTTTCTTTTTGTTGAAATTAAAGCACATGGCAGTTCACATACAGAACATTTACAACATTTCTGTTGTAAAAAATTACACAGTTTCTTACAAAAGTATTTATATCTTATAGAAATGTTTAACTTTTTTTTTGACATAACCACAAGCTTAAATATATATTTCATTTGAATTTTATTGAACACACATAACTTACTAAGTGGAATGAAAAGAATAAACAGTTTTTCATAAAAAAAAGAGATAAATTAACCTTTGGCTGCAACAGCAGTTGTGTTTTATTTGGGGTAGGAATCTGCAAGCCTTGAATATATTCCTCTCCTCTTTGCAAAATAACTCCAGTTTGTTCAGACAGGATGGAAACCATCTATTAACAATGGTTCTTCATTTTTGCCGCAGAATTGAGTTGGGACTTTGGTCTGGAGTTTGACTAAGATAATATGAGATTATAATATGCCATGATCTAAAGCAGGAGTGTCAAAACTACATGTCTGAAGATCGATCATGCTTTACTCATCACCATTCATCCGTGTCACCTGCTCCAGTCTATATTAAACCTGCCTGCTTCCAGTCATTAGTGCCAGATTAATCAAGCCTTTGGTGAGACTTCTCTAGCGTACCTGTTTGTGTTCTGACTTCCTGATCCCGACCTGTTCTGCCTTTGGACCTCTGAGCCTGCCTGTTTCTGTTCTGATCTGTTTGCCTGACCTGTCTTTGGACTCCTGTTGGAGTCTGCTTGTAGACTGAACATGGATCTGCTTCCTGACCTCAACCTGTATTTCCCTTCGATACCTCTTTGGGTCTCTCTTCTGGCTTGGATTCTTGTGAACCTCTTCGACACCGGCTTTGGTTTTGCCTAGTCCTGTCTTCCTTCTTCTGCTTGGATATGCTTGTCATCCAGTTCTGCAGTCTTCAAGGCTTCTGTGTCTGGAACTCTCTGGGCAGCGTTTGCCATGTGATGTTGGCAGCCATTCGGCTCGAATCCAATCCTTCCTCTGGGCACGGACTGAACTTTAAGACCAGATTAGTGACTCACACATTCATAAGCATCCTTTGTCAGATTACTGGTAACTTGGTCACTAACCTGAGTTTTCCCTCTGCAGAGGTTTCTGCCTAAGACGTCCCTGCAGATCCTTCGTTTCTAATAAATGCATTTGACAAATCTGCCTGTGTGTTTGCCTTGAATTCTGGGTCCTCTGTTCAGAGTTGTGACACCTTAAGGTTGCAGAGTGTCAGATATTGTGGCCTGGGGTAAAAGATCACTGTTCTAAAGCATTCCATGTGACTGTGGTTGTATTTCTTCACTTTGTGTCCTACTGGAAGGTGAATGCTGGCTGCAGCCATAAGTGCAGTTTAAAATATTTTCTTGTAGGGTTATCCTGTTTTAGCTTCAATCTTTTCATAAACTGTCTTAGATGGAACACTGGTGAATAACTGATATTCTTATATAACCCAATTGGTCTTTAATCCCATCTACATCATTAGCCCTGTCCCCTCTGGTGTTTTTCTTCATCTACATGATGTTGTTTGTTTACTATTACTCAATAACTGATCTCTGAGGTATTCACAGAAGAGCTATATATAGATACAGAGATTAAAATACACACAAACAGACTCTAAATGGAAGCTGGGAACTTTTGAAGGTAAATCGTTGCTTTGGATCTTATGGATTTTTTTCCTAAAGTCTGTGTTAAACTAATTGTAGATACATTAAAGATGTGTAACAGACAGAGAAATACTATAGTTGATTTCTTTCAACTTCTTGAAACTGTTGACATCCTCTCAGAGCTGCCACATGCTATCGTGCTCATACGTAAGGTGATTTTCTCTTCTTTTTTTAGGATTGCTTATTTGAGGACCAATATGGCAAACACATGTTGGCAGTTGCTAGCTTTCCTGGCACTTTGGTTCAAGTATGATCAATCTTTATTTTCAAGCAGTGGGAAGAGTTTCAAAGAAAAAGCTTCCCATAACATCTGAGGTATACATCTATCTTCTGTCCACTTGACAGCAAAGCTTTTATTTGGGTATTCTCAATCATAATGTTGATGTTAAAGAAATTGACTTGATAAATAGCCTTGTGCATGATGTTTACATCTGCTCAGATGGCTAGAAATGTATTGTGGATCCAAAAACGAAAACGTTATTAAACATACCTTTGTTAGCGATGTAATGCTTCCATTGTTCAAAATCTAAAACTTTTTTTTTAAGCCAAACTGGTAAAATGACACAAAAAATGCACTCAATAAATGTTAAACACATATATTTAAATTATTTAGAAAGATGTCAGCGACAATGATGATTTTAAAGATGAATTATGTAAACACTTTGTTTTTAAAGAAATAACGTTCCAAAACTTCAATTTTTAAAACATTGAAGGACATTCATTAATTTCTCTAATCACTTTCCCATAAAACAAACTAAAACAAACTTAGATAAATATTAGAATCGATGGAAAGAATTCAGGACTTTTGTTGGGTTGAGCTGCATTTTTCTATCTCTGTTTTTGTTAAACTAGCGATATAAAACTCCATTTAAGGGTATTTCTGATTTTTAAAGGTTGGGCAATGAGTGATATTAGCTAAGTGTAACTTTTTGTGTATCCTGCTGATGATAGAACTGTGAAGTTGGAGTGACCTCATTTTTGAGGAGATTATTTCAGGTTCCCCAAGGTGGAAGCTTATATTCTCCACCAAAACTATCTAAAAGAAATTTTTAAAAACAGTATTTTTAACATATAAACAGCATTTGAACACATTGTCTTAGAAACACTAAAAGTATTTTAGGTGATCTAAGGTGTAACTTCATTTTGAATGCCTAATAAAGAAATGCTATACTCAGTCAAAATAGGACTGTTAACTTGCTATACTTGGGTGATTTTCTAGAATTGCTCTGCTTAAGGTGGCTACACGTTGGAGTAGTTCTTCTAGCTTGACTGATGTTCTTTTTTACAAGAACTTTAATTTCTCTGTTTGTAGATCAGAGTAATATATATATTTTTGCTTCTGGTTTTGAAACCAGGAATATTTTAGTAATATTTTCTTTTTGGGTGCTTGTTATGATGTGTAACCACAGCAACCATACCAAGATTTTTTTTACACACATTAGCAGCTAATTCACATCTCTAAACTTGAAATAATAAATCAACTGCTTAAAAAAATACCAGCTGAGTTAAAAATGAAGCACTGGGGATGAAGAGCAGGAGAAAGATGAGAGAGGAATTTAAGCAATCTCTTCCATCAATCATCATAAGCAATGTGAGAACTTTAGGAAACAAGTTAGAAGAACTCCAAACTCTAGCTAGAACAAAGCCAGAATATTAACAATGCAGCATTATTTGTTTTACTGAAACTTGGCTGCAGGATCATATCCCACACTACGTCTCTTTGCCAGGCTTTCTGACCATATGAGCAGACAGAGATTTAAAGAAGACTGGAAAATTCAAAGGAGGTGGGTTGGCAGTGCTTTTGAAGATCAGATGGTGTCATCCAGAACATGTTACTGTTGGCAGTTGGTGTCCGACATATCATTCATTTTATTTTGGAGATTATTAAAGTACTTTTAAATTTATATTTATTTTTCTTGAATTGTATGGAAATGTTGCCCAAATGTTCTTCCTAGATTTTACAACCTACTAGTCCAAATGGAGTTACTAGAAAAAGGTTAAAGCAAGGCAGAAGGAGTAGCCCTGCCCACATGGAGAGTTGGCAGCACAGGAGGAGGACGGGAAGTGAAAAAGGTGGAGGAAAACACACAAGAAGACAGACAGCCACTCCAGGGTATAATGTTTTTTCTTCTGCCTAACTTAAAGCTGCAGTCTGTTACATTGAGAAGAGAGCAGACTTCGACTGAAAATTTGAAGAAAGACAGGTTTCACGCCACTCCCCCACCCTCTCTGCTTCACTCATGCCCCACCTCCAAGCTCCACCCCTCTCACAGCATCTGCGCGGCTACCGCATGCAACCAGAAGCGTCCAAGCAGCGTACGCGGCATGGAGTGTGAACCTGTAAGAGCGATAACACTCACCTCCAAGCAACTAGGGGCAGTAAGGGCAGTTTCTCTTTTGCTGGTGGCTGTCGCTCCGCCATGACTTCCACGCGCGTCCTCCTGACTGCAGCAGCCGGCAGCAGCGGCAGGTTCAGCGGTGAGAGGGAGGGGGCGGGATTCAGCGTGTGTGAGCTGTGATTGACACTCCATCAGACGCTCCTCTGGCTGTGATTGGTTGTTTTGTCTCGTCCCGAAATATTCTTTCCAGATTGCAATACAGGCAGTAGGCGGGACCAATTGAAGCAGTTTTTTTCATAGGTTAGATATCACATGTACTGCTGTCTGGGCATAGGGACAGTTTTAGCCAATATGACAAAAAAGTGATTTTTAAAAACTTACAGACTTCAGCTTTAACTTGAGCAAAGTTTTATGCAGTTTAGCCAAACAAAAGTTTAATAAACTTCAGAACGTCAGAATTGAAAAAAAAAGCTGCATGGCTGTAATTTGTGAGCTCACTGTTGTGAATGTTTGCAAAACACATCTACATTGAGTTATTTAATGGTCAGGAGAGCCAAAAAGATTACAGTTTGACTTCAAAATGTTTCTCTCCCAGGTAAAAGTAAATAAAGTAGCTCCTTTTTGCTTTGTTACTGTAGAAGTGGGTAGCATTGGTCTTGGTCCGGTACCTTCCTGTTGCATCAACTCTCCAACTAATAATTACGACCTTTGGGGCCATTCCAGTTGAATTTTATGATTTGTGTTGTGCCATGATCGTGGTTTTGGACATTGGGAACCAGTGTCCATGTTTCATCTTGACATGATGATCTGAGAAGAGGGTGCAGTTTTGGCTCATGAAGCAGCTGTTAGACCCCCCCACATTGGAAGAGGCAGCCACCATGGAGATCCAGGCAAAATGCACAGATCACCTGAATGACCAAAGAGAAGTCATTTTCAGAACCAAACTGCTGCAAAAATGACATTTTGCAACACATTTCTCTTGAGTTTCAGAACTTACAGAGCCAGACTGGTGGAGAATGTCTCCTGAAGATCCCTAGGTGTGAGCCACATGGGACAAGAAAACCCCTGCTTGCTGTGAGCCTGCTGTGCTAAGCTGCAGCTGGATGAAACTCAACATTCCAAAGAAAGGACAGAGGTTTGCAGGTCTGGCACAATTAGGGACAGAACAACAGAATTGGAGGAAGGGTTGCAGACTCACTTCTCCAGGGAAAGGTGTCCTTTATGGGATCCAGACTGTGAGGATTGAACCAGAGATTTTCTGGTTTGGTGATGGGTGGACTGGGTTACTCAGACGGCGGTTGTTCCTAGGTGAATGGAGAAGCTGCCTGCCACTCAGTCTTCCTGCAGTCCTTGAATGGGCTGCGGTGCAGATGAAACTTTTGCTCGGCAAGAGGCTCAAATGACCACTTGGGGAAAGTGGATCCAAACTTCCTGTTTGGAACCCCAGCTCAGTCAGAAGCTCAGCACTTCGTGGGGAAGGTGGGTCCAAACCTCCTGTTTGGAACCCCAGCTCAGTTAGGAGCTCAGTTGAACCTTCCAGAGAGAAATGGAAATCCAGTTTGCAGGATGACTTCCTGCCGAGAGGCAAAGACAAAAACAAAGTTAAGACTCAGGTTGACAAAAACTCAGTTTGACTCAGAAAAACTCAGCTTGACTAGAGAACCCAAAACTGGCAAACAAAAACTCAGGTTAGACTCTGCTAAACTAAGCATGGCTAGAGTGCACAGTATTGGCAAACACTCTGGCATCAAGGTAGTGGCAGTCAGCAGCTTAATAACACTCCACTGGTAATGAGGCAATGAGCTGCAGGTGTGAAGGGAGACCCAATGAGGACGGGGCACCACCTGGTGGAGGGGGAAAATACAAAAACAGATCACACAAACTGGATTCCTGACAATTTCATGTGTTTACTGATGGGTAAAGTCAAAGTTAAAGAAATAGTACACCCAAAACATGATTAGCCTTCATTTTCTACTCACCCCCATGCTGAACAACACTCTGGAGTACTTTTTTGATATCTCAAATGCATCTGGAGATCTGGGAGGCTTCTTGCTGTCTGCTGACATTCAAATAATGGAGGTCTATGGCGCCCGGGGCAGAAAGGTCCATAAAAGTCCACAAAAAACGTGTCAATATTCCTCCATACTGCTCGTCCAATGTATTCCAAGTGTCCTGAGTGGGTAGCATCCAGAATTTACTCGAAACGAAGTCATTTAGAATGTTTTTAGAGCATAAACAGTAGTGTATAGGATTTCCTGAAAGCGCGCACATGCGCGTTCACGACGCTACGGAAGCCGGCAGACCAAACCAGCGCATTCAGCTCGGCAAAGAACTCATGCTCTTCCTCAACACTGAAGTCCTCAGACATTTTTCTTTCATTGTTTCTTTCTTTGCACAGGTAAACAGCACATTTCTTCTTCTACGCTTGCATTATTGGCAGAGCAGACGCTGAATGCGCACTTTCATCTGGTTTGGTATGCCGGCTTCCGTAGCGTCGTGAACGCGCATGTGCGCGCTTTCAGGAAATCCTATACACTACTGTTTATGCTCTAAAAACATTCTACATGACTTCGTTTCGTGTAAATTCTGGATGCTACCCACTCAGGACACTTGGAATACATTGGACGAGCAGTATGGAGGAATATTGACACGTTTTTTGTGGACTTTTATGGACCTTTCTGCCTCGGGCGCCATAGACTTCCATTATTTGAATGTCAGCAGACAGCAAGAAGACTCCCAGATCTCCAGATGCATTTGAGATATCAAAAAAGTACTCCAGAGTGTTGTTCAGCATGGGGGTGAGTAGAAAATGAAGGCTAATCATGTTTTGGGTGTACTATTCCTTTAACAAGATGGACTGCATGCTATGCTACAGTAATATGTTTTGAGCTGTTGTTGAAGCTTGGACAAGCTTTGTTTCACTAAGGGTTTAAACACTGATATAACATTTGTGTGCATGTGTTTTCTCATATGCGATTTCCAAGTAAAACCAAAAGTAATTTAATGGAATCCTTATGTCTATTCACTGCTAGCTATTTCAAAGAGGGTAAAGAATCATTAAACTAAAGGTTACTGGTTCCTGATGAAGCAAATCATTTAATAAAACATTATTTGCCCAAATAATGTTTTATTCACCTCATGGATTTTCATTTTGAATTGGTTTGAAAACATTCCAATTGCTCTATATTAGTGTAAAGCTAATTTGATCATATCCCAAATTCTTCCAGATAAGCTTTGTTTTTCAAACACAAAATTTATTTTAAACTGTGATATAGTTTTCTAACCTGACAACAGCCAGATGCATGTCTCGCTCCGCCTAGCTCCACTCAAGCGAGACATGCATCTGGCTGTTGTCAGGTTAATAGTTTTCAACCATTTTCCCAATCCTCTTTGTACATAGTAGTTTAGTTTAGTTGCGTTTCACTAGTTTTAGTTAAGAGTGTTAAACTGAAATATGTTTGACTTGGAGCTGAATAATTTTTGTTAATAATTATAATTTGAACATAAGTTGTGGTGAATATATTCGATACGTGCAGAATTATTTGTTTGACCACGATTTGAGCTGGAATCACTGTTTCATTTCTTGTTCTAACACACAGCTAGTAGGGCGTGTGTTCATAAACAATATATAACTGCCAAAATGATATCTGGTTAAACAAGATATTTACCACTCCTACTGGGGAGGGCAATAAACATTTTAAAGTATCAGAAAATAGGAATTCCCAGCTGGCTGGGAATTTAATATAACAGTTATTCATTATATGAATATGGCGCCGAATCTGGATGGGCATTAGGACATTTAGACTTTCAAAGCCAACTGGTGTGCACCATAAGGTTAAGAAATTGGGTCTTCTGACAATGGTTTTGAATCATTCTTTTTTTAGTTTAACCATTTAAACACTGAAAAAAACAAGAAAAAAACAACTTTTGAACCATTTGAAAACAAAATTTGTCACTGAACTGAATGTATTTTTTTAATCCTTACAATATTAAAATTATACTTTCAGGCTCAAACATAGACATATACTCCTTGTGCTATTTTGAGGAATTTCCGCTTTATCCTGATGTGATGGTAGTGATGGAGGTAAAGATGGAGAAACCATTAGTTTTTGGTTGCAATCCACATCCTGCCATAGTTCATACTGCTGTATGCATTGCATTTTGCATGTCCCATTGCAATGCAGGGAAGCATCTGTTTGCTCAGTGAATTGAGAGTAATTTAGTCAGATTTGTCCAAGTCATTGTCCAACCACATTTACACACTATCTTAGTATTATGAATAAAACAATAAATTAAAATGTTTTGTGTGCAATGGCATTGATGTTCACTGAATACCAAATTAAATACTCACTGCATTTTCATGCACGAGCTGCAGTGTTGGTGTTTACTGACTATGTAATGTAAAAATCATTTGAAGAAAAAAATAACAATCTCCGTCCTCCACTTTTTATTTGCATGCACAACAGTTAAATTTCGTTGTCTGAAAATAGCTTACTAGGATGTTCAGTTCAGTACGGCTTATTTACATAGCGCCAATTCACAACACATGTCATCTCAAGGCACTTTACAGAAACAATTCAACCAGATCATACAGTCAAATTGATTCAAAGTTTTCTATCTAAGCAAAAGCTGCTGATTGCATCGACTCATTGACTCGAAGGCAATTCCTCACACCAAACATGCTTATAGCAACAGTGGAGAGGAAAAACTCCCTTTTAACAGGAAGAAACCTCCAGCAGAACCAGGCTCAGTGTTAGCGACCATCTGCCGAGGCCGACTGGGGTTCAAGAAGACAGAAGCAGACATACAGAAAGAAGCAGAGATACAAAGGAACTTGTCAACCAGCTCCACAGGCGGCCCCGTCCAGGAAACACACAGCAGAGCAGACGAGCTCCAAACCAGCTCCCACGCCAGAGGATGAAGAAAGCATATCCAGCCAGTCACAGTCAGGGAAACAAAAGTACACTGAAAAATAGGCTGAGCTCAAACATCTATAAACAAAGGTGTTGATGGCAGCAGATTCATGTTGATTACTGCGTAACATCTCTTCTGCACATCTACCATTTCTTTTTCAGTTGGTTTTTAAACAATAGAAACAAACAATTACAAATCATAGTCACAGATTAGCCTGAACCTAAATTAGAAATTCAAATATACACAGCAGCCCTGGTGCTTACATCTGCTATTTGGTGCATCTCAGTTTCACCAATTCACCATTTGCACCCCTGATGATAAACTGGTCAAAACACAACCTTATATTACAATATAGGACTAATTTGAACTAGTTTTGCATCTAATCCAAGTTTAACTTTATTCCCATTTTTGTACATACACAACATATAATAACTGATTGCAATAAAGTGGCTGAAGGATTAAGGGACACATGAAAAAATTGACTATGTTAAATGCAGAGCTTGTCTTTTAAAATATGTTGTTCACAATTATCCATCCCTGTAAATTACATATTCCAAGGATGAGCATTAATAAACCAGTTTAAAACATACAGTATAAAAATGTGGTCTATTTGAAACTCCTATATATTGTCAAATTACAGAACATCAATCTATCCTGGTTTTAACTTTCAATTTATATACTAAAAAATCAACAGGGTCCCTTTTTCCTGTGTTCTTCTAAATGGTTGTAATTTACACTCATATCTACAACTTAAACTACACTTCCTTGGTTTTACATTGATCTCCTTTTACCTTATAATTCTGGGAAATCAGCTGTTTTAATTCTCCTTACTGTTGCCAGTGAAACTCTAGATTAGGGTTTGTCCAACCTTTTTTTTAATTTGTGTACCCCTTTTGTCTTACCATGAGTAACTCTCTCAGTCAAAAGTATTGATGATTGTCTAAAAGTAGAATGTACAAAATATGATTGTGATATTAAAAAAAATATTTTACTTAATCTTTTAACTTGAGCATTTAATTCTTAGACATTTTTTCTGTCCATCTAAAAAAAAAAAAAAAAAAAAAAAAAAAAAAAAAAAAAAACAACATAAATATGTTGCCTGGAAGTTAGTAAGGAATTGAAATCATATTATAAACCTGTATTTATAAAACGGGAGATCCTCTGAGTAACTCCCTTTTAATCATATGTAAGCTTCAGGATTTAGAGACAAAATACAGAACAAAAATAACAGTAAGACTGACTTAATTTGTTTTACTTTGTTTTCATCAAAACACCTAAGCTGCTTTTATGGGCTCTGATACCAGGGTGTTCCCTACATCCAGTCTGTTCCTCTGCTTGGTTGTGTATTGTCACAGTTAAAGGTGAACTCAAAGAAAACCATACTTTTTTGTTGATAAAAGTTCGATTAATTTTTCAATTTGGTCCTCACAAAGAAAAACAGATCCCAGCCCTATTTTACAGCCTGAGAAATCAAATATCTTGATGTACCCCTTGCAATGCACCACTAAATTGAGTATCACTCCTCTAAATGAGGATGTTTTTGTATCAAGGCTTGAGAAATTTGTTGGTATTAAGGTACCATACTAAAATTGTTTAAATCATGCTTATCCAGTAGAAATTCCTGAGTCCAGTATGGATGTATTTTAGCTAATTCAGCAGCAGGCTTGATAACAGGGACAAGAAAACATGAACGCAACATGCCAATGTTGTATTCCCTTTAATGGTTCCTGTTCCTTTAAGACTTGTTTGTAAGATTCCACTTTTAGTAAATGCAGGTCTGAATGGTCTATCACAACTTTAACTCAAAGTCCTTTAAGTTCAACATAACCTATTACATCTCAAAGGTCTCTAGATTAAAAGCTTTCCGCTGTTCCCAAGACCCAGCAGGTGACAGGGGGACAGGTTGCTTTTAATTATAGAGAAGAATTTTTATTTGAATTAGACAGATTTTTATTTGTCATTTTGTTTACACAAGTGTAAAACAAAAAGAAACTTTGTTTGGAACAGCTCTCTGGACAGTTTCATCTTTTTTTAAAAGCGCAGCCTTGAAAAATAGTAAATATGACTGTAAATTTACAGTTCTAACACATATATATATATATATATATATATATATATATATATAT
>NW_015150459.1:821199-830656 GCF_000732505.1 Cyprinodon variegatus | reverse complement strand
ATATATATATATATATATATATATATATATATATATATATATATATATATAATGATAAAATATAATAAATATAATATAATACAATACAATACAATATTTACAAAACATTCAGCAGTCTAATGGCAGTGGAGAAAAGTACAGCCATTAGCCCAGCATGTTTTCCTCTTTGCTTTTCATTACTAATTTTATTGCTGACCCTGTCAACCATTTCAATCTGTTATATGTTTAAATCTTATTTATTATCTTATTTCAGATCTTATTAACCTGAAATGCACTTGTGATTTTTTTTTTATACATGATAAATATGATGTTTAAATTAGCATACATACTTAACGCATAATAACTAACAGCGGATAAACTGCACCCGCACAGAGCGACGTTAAATGTCTGGCAGTACAGCTTGAAAAACAAGCCGTTTGTTGCCAGAGCTTTACAAATTAGACAAATATGCAAAAATAGTGCAATGCTTTGGTGAATCAGAGCCAGGATGTGTAAACACCCAGAAACCTCTGCTTGAGATGGAAAGGATGAACATGTGGTCTGTGAAGCAGCTGCGGGAACTACCAATCATCCCAAATTATGTCTTTTCAATTGTTTTTTTTTTCTGTAAAATGATGGAAAACACTCAACTTTATCTCATACGGTCATTTTAATAGCTTTAGGCAGGGGTGTCTAAAGTTGGTCCTCAAGGGCCGTTTTCCTGTCAGTTTAGATGTTTCACTGCTTTGATGCACCTGATTCATATGATTGCAATTAAGCAAAAGTTTGTTAATCAGTCATCAATGGAAATCAGGTGTGCTGAAGTGGGGAAACATTTAAGCACCTTTGCAATACTTCATATTCTAACTCCTACCCCATTATGCCTAGCTTCTACTCCTTCGCCTTCAACACGAATAATGCTACTCAGTGTAGGAAAAGGAGCTCCGGGCTGCTGTACCAAATCTGGACAGCTTTCAACCTTACTGATTTTATTATTCGACAGAAACGCACATAGACAATGTGAGTCAAAACCAGGAGTACAGCCTTCCAAAAAAGATCTATAAAAAACAAAAGTTACACAAATGGATTGAATGTCTCAAGCTCTCCATTCCACAACATATGAAGGTGTGTACACTTATTTGTGTCACACCGAAATTAATAAATTTTGTCAAACTTGGTATTTATTGCTATTTAAAACATATTTATTTCATGATTATCAGCTTATCACATCCAAGAAATCAGAAATTTGGGCATTTTATTGACCTGGGTCATTTTTTTTTTTTTTTGAGTGGTCTGCCAAGGTTGAAAGACACCAACAACGAACACAGATTTGTAAGTTAAATTCATTTAAAGACATTTGAATTAAGAGATCTTGCTGGACGAGAAGCGAAACGTCTTGAAGCCTTGGAAACCAAGTCCAGTTGATTGTTTTTTTTAACTTTTACGGAATGACTATGACCTGGATGACAGAATCTTTATCAGCATGTAAGTTAAATTAAACGTAACTCAAGATCAAACCACACAAAGCTCAAAGAAGTCTCTTGAATGTAAAAAAGTTGCAACTCTCTAAAAAAAAAAGTAGGAGCATGATTTTAATTTGGATAGCTAAAGGAACCACATGGTTTCTGGTGAGTGTCTTTTGGACAGAAAAGACCAAAGTATAAAGGCCAGGATCAAGTTGGTACAAATTCAACAGCGTATCAGCACAAACACCTCCTACTTACTGTCAAACATTCTGGAAAAAAGAGGTGATGAGTTTGGGTTTGTTTGAAGCAATATTCTATTTAAAATGAACCACAAAATTCCAAAGCCAAACATGAGGTTATCAATCTGGAAGTAAAAGCTTGTTCAAAACTGGAATATGCAACTAATTAAAAAAGGTTGTATAAAGATGAAAAAAGTTCTTCACAGAAAAATGAAGGAATCATTAAATAAGCATCTACAAATGCTCCATGTGGCTGTATTTTGTGCTACTGAGAGCTAAATTAATGTTGTCCTGTATACTGACATTTGTTTTGAGTTTGGCCTTCAGTTGACAGACACTCGCCTGTTTCATTTTAAGTTCTGCACTGATCGTTGGAGATATGACTGCTTTGAGAACAATCCTGAGATGAAGCCAGGATGACACAAAATGACAAACAATAATGAGAAACTACTTCATTTTATTCCTGGAACATCCTGGAAGCCTCTTTCAAGTAACCAAAAGATTAAAGCTCCTTGGACAACCAAATGCTTTATTTGTTGAATTATTAACAGTCCCGAGGGAGATTGGAGTTCTGCAAGACAAAGAAACCACATAGATTCCCCCCCCCCCCTTTTAAATGATCTTATTTGTATTTTTGAATTAAAGTAATTTGTTTTAAATTAGAATGTGCAGTGCTACACTGCAAAAAAAGTAATCTTAATAAGTTATTTTCTCTTAAAATGTGATTTTTTTTCTTGAACTGAGGAGTTAAGTCATACACTTTGCCAATGGAACAAGACAATTTACATCTAGGATAAGAAAAAAAACAATTGCAGTGTCTTATTTTTTCAGGGTTTAATTATTATCTAATTATCTTATTTCAAGAGTAAAAAAATCTCATCCAATTGGCAAATCATCTTGTTTCACTGTTACCTTAAAGCAGGAAGGTCCTGGGTTCAATTCCTGCCCTGGGGTCTTTCTTCGTGTTTCTACATATTCACCCTTTACATACAAGGGTTGTCTCCAGCTTCCTCCCACAGTCCCAAATCCTGACTGTTATGACTTTAAAGTACCTTTAGGTTTGTGTGTTTGGTTGTGTCGCCCTGCGATGCACTGGTGAGCTGTCTAGGGTGTATCCGTCCTATTGCCCATGGGCTGCTGCCACTAGCACCCCGTAACCCTGACAGACAAGTGGGAGAAGATGGATGGATGCTTTTGAAATATCTGGCTCACAATTTTTTGGACAATTAAACTATGTGTGTTTATCTTTGATTGATGTAACCACCATCTTTCTAATATTTTCCAATGTTCGCCCTTTTCTCTGCAGTCACATTTTAATGGCCATAAACCTATCATTAGTCATCATTTAAACCCTTGACTCTCTGGAAATAGGCTGCACTGCAGTCAACCCAGAAGGTACATGGTCTGTAACAGCCCTTGGCTTTTAGACTGTGAAAATAATTATGACCTTAATAAAGTTGAATTTGCAATATTTGCATGCATAAGCATTTTACAGCTGATGCAAAATGACTGTCTGGCTCTGCTTTAGGGCTCCCCTGGACCGTTTCTTGGCAGGCAGTTGATGTGCTCATGATATCATGAGCAGTCAGAATGATTTAAAAAGGCCTGCTGAAAAAATGATAACCGGATTTTAAGGAGTGTTTATTGTCACTCACATTCAAATGAAAGACATTTGGAATAGTTATTTCACCCTTGCTGATCCCCCTCAGAGGATTTAGATATAGCAAATTATACAAACATTTAACTCCTAGGTCAGAATGTATTTATTTAACAAGTGTTTTTAAAAAAAATGAATGAGCTTGTGTAACTATGACCAGTCATCCCTGTCTCTTTAATACATCGTCCAAGTGCATCACTGGACGTCATAAAGATAAGGTTATGTCTTTTTAAAATATCCTGACTAATTTTGTAACTACGTAAAAAAAAAAAAGAAAAAAATGAGAGCCTGCTCTCTAGCTTCATTCTCATGGTAAATCTTTCAGCTCAATAACTTAGTGTGTTTATCCAGTAGTCTATCTTGTTGAAACTTGCTAAATGTCCTCCTTTTAAAAAGTGGAATAATGCTCTGGTAAATCTCCAAGAACTATTTCTTTTAGACTCCTTTATGAGAACAAGGCAGAAGATATTGTTCTGCTTTGTTATACCAGTTTGTTTTTGTATAAAGAATTAAAATCAGGTGTTGAATTATTACTATTTTTTACCTTAAATATACGTATATTTTTATGAATTAAAAAAAAGGTGTTTTGCAGACGTTTATGTTATATTTTAAGGCTGTAACAACGTAGAGATGTTTTCCTTTCTATCATTTCTTTCTAAAGTAGATGCAGCTGCCCCAGTGAATCATCTCTTCGCTTTTTCTTTCCTGGAAAGAGTCATTGATCAAGTTACTGGTTTCGCTTTCCTTTACTATGTATAGATAGTACCTTTCTCACTTTCCATGCTTCAGTGTTAAGCTGTTTTCAAAAAGAACAAAACACTTAATTGAAATAGTTTTTGACGTCTTTCAATTTTTAGTACTGTTAGCCAGAGGCCTCTGTGCTCAGCTCTCTCTCTCCATCCTAGTTAAAGCTAGTGAAAGCTTTCGGTGCAAATTAACTTGACTGACCAAGTTATTATGTATTCAGCTGTGTCTCTGGATATTCACTGGAAAACATATTCACTTCTTTACCTGTGTTCGTAGTTTTTTATTTATCTGTAGAAAATAAAAAGTGTTACTTCTTGGTTGGAGTTATTAACAGTTACTGATACTATTACAATTTTGTTTTCTCAATGTGTTTTTCTTTTTTTTTTTATCTAAAAGTACTTCTAATACTGTGCTTCTATCTTTTTTTGTTGTTGTTTCTTTTCCAGAAAAAGCTATTTGACAGTTATAGTTAATATTTTCTCTGCATTTTTTTCCTTCCCTTTAGATAAATGCTTGAAGATCATTGACTGTTTGTATATGTGCCACCTCAGTTGCTCCAACACTCAAAGATGACATTAGTCAAGAATGAGTTATTTTTAAATGTTTCTAGCTCGCTGTAGCTAGAAATAATATGAAAGGAGCACAATTATGATAACAGTTTTAGGGTATCCAGCGTGTTAAAGTGAAACTATCAGACACAGAGCTTAATGTGTGCAAAAACAAATGGCTGGGAAGGAGGTCATTTTAATTTGTTTCATTAGTGTAAACAGATTATTGATATTTTCTTAGAAGATTGTACCTGGCAATAATCCCAGTTAGGCAAATCAAAATGGAAACTGGTCAATCAGACATTCAGTTTCCCCCCCAGCTATATAAATGTGTTGTAGCATTTTATTATTCACATTGTTTACCTATTTTTTTTATATATATATACATTTTATTGTGCTTTTCTCACATAGTTCATACGAAACAAAAATAAAAATACAAACACTATGATGACATTAAACCTGGAACCTCAGACAGCATGTCTATAGGCACAGGTTCACGGTGGATTTCTCATCCTCTGTGTGAAAACGTAGGGGGCGGGTCCTTCAATACCCTCTTGCAGGGACTGTTGTTTATATGTTCATAGTGCAGCTTTGGAGCGACTCGGCGGAGTTGGACGCAGTTGGAGCTCAAGGCGCTTTTAAAAAGCGCACCTCGCAGCGCAGTTGGAGCAAAGCAGCGCGCAGCGACTCAGAGAAAGGAGCAAAAGTCAGGCTGAAATGTTTTAGTTCTGATTGCGACTTCGCAGCTTCCTTGTTTTCTTTTCTTTTTTTTCTTTTTGCCTAAAAAAATAAAATGTAACAGTTTATTATAGTTTGCTTCCACTTTCAAATAGAATTGATTAAACAGTGAGAAGAGAAAAGCGGCGACACAGTTTCCGGTGAAAAGGATTTCTTTCTCAAGGATTTTATATTACAAGAGGGATCAGCTTCAGTTAGAGACAGCAGAAACAGGTGAGACTATAGCTTTAATATTCTCAAATGCATTTAGGGTCATAATTGGAAACAAAATTAACCGGATTAACTGAAAAAAATATTATAGTTTCAGTAGTAACATTAGTACTATTGTTATTATAAGTGTTGCTGAATTCTGATTCTAAATTGGTTATTTTTAAGTGCATGGTTTCTTTGGCTAAAGTTTTCCTTGATTTTGATTTTTTTAGTTAAATTTGTATTATCTGTTACAATTTTGCTTAAACCTCATTCATCAATACTTTTTGTTTACCTTCACAAGGAAATAACAGAACATAAATTCTAGATTTTTAGCAAAGTATCACCACCTTTTTTCCAGCAGAGTCGCACTGGAAAAAAAAAACAAAAAAACTAGATAAGCCATTGTTTCTTAATATAAGTGCATATGTTCTTGAATTGAGGAGGTAAGAGAGATAGTTTGCCAATGGAAAAAGACAGTTTATATTTGAAATAAGAAAAAAACAATAACATTGTCTTATTTCAAGTGCATATTATCTAATTATCTTATTTTAAGAGTAAAAAAATCTAATTCCTTTGGCAAATCATCTTATCTACCAACTGAAATTAAGGGTAAACACACTTAATTTTAAAAATGTTGACTTATTTCTAGATTGTTTTTGCAGTGTGCTTTAGTTGGGGCAGGTAAGCATGTTGTTTATTTGTTTTATAGTTACTCTGAGAACTTTCTGATGCAGTCTATTGTAATCTGACATTCTGTGCAAGTCTTTGGAGTGGAAAACTGGCCTGTGATGATCCAAACTATGTACAATAAGTTCAAATGCAGCCAGCTTAGCATGCCTCAAGAATAAAGTGGTGATTTAACTCAGGGAGCATGGTTGGGATTCTTTCACTTGGCAGCATGGTATCATAAGTTATACAAATTTGACCTTTTATGAAAACCACTGTTATGGCTTCTGCAAAAGCTACTAGTGCAGCCAATTTAGCAAAAATATGTGGACCTAAATGAATATTTAGCTAAATGTGCATTTATTCTGTGTGACTTAATAGTGAATATTTGACTAAAACGTGTTGCTTCACACATCACCTCTTAAAAAAGCACTTAGCTCTGTGGAAATGTTAAACATATTGTTTATTTAAATTCCTTTCCTTTTTCTGTTTAAAACTTTTCAACAGTTTATATTTTTTGTAGTGTTATTCTTTTGGGATATGTTTCAGGAACATAACATGCATCATATGGATAAGAAAAGGTATACTTTTCAGATCTAAGGTTTGCCATTAGGTCCAATTACAGAAATAAAGTCCCTCAGACATTTGCAACTCTGGGCTCATAGTTGGGCCACCTTTGTCGGGTTCAATAAATTCCCAGAGTGGCAGCTCCTTTACGCTATCTGAATAATTGATATATCAAACTTAGGGCTTACAAAGGAGGCAATTTCATCTCCTGATTATTTAATGAGCTGACTGAGCTCTGCTGAGAGAGGTAAGACAAAGTTTAATGGACGAGTGAGCAAAGATGGAGAAAACCTTTAACGGCCCACAGAAAACCACATTTGCCCTAGGGAATCAACTATAACGATTTAAAAAGCAAAAAAAATGCATTTTTACTATAAATAAGTGCAGATGTACTTCTGATCAATATAGTGATATTAAATATGCTGAAAGAAACTGCAGTGGCCTTTTTGTTTGAAAGTGTAAAAAATGTTGACCCATATTTTAAGTGAGTGCTGGAAAATTTGACTCTGACTCATCAAAAGGCTTTCCCATTTCTCATTATCTAAATTAGAGTTTGCCCTAGAATGAAATTGCCAGTGAAGAAAAGTACAGCTGTTTATTCTAAATAGGTTCATAGGAAAAGCAAAAAAGTAAAACATTTTTGTGAAATTTATTTTATTTGTTTTTGGTGTTAAACCTAACATTTTTGCATATTCTAATGAGATTTTGCCTGAATGCGCAGCTTGCATGAATGTGTGGAAAACTGAAAATATTTCATTCCATTTAATGTAATGTAATGTTACTTGCTGCAATGTTTAGACACACCAAGTGGTATTGTCCTCAGTGTGATTCAGAGCCACAAGCAGCTCAGCGGCCAAATATGGTCCTATTTTTCTTTATTGAGCCGCGAGGGAGGATGGCTCATTGTACAGATGCAAACATATTCTGTGTCCTCTTCACACAAGAGCTGTAAATAAAGGCACTGCATGACACTATCTCAGAAAAGATCTCAGTACCAAATATGAGGAAAATCTTTGAAGTTTCCGATGTTCTTGTTGCATCTCCTGGGAGCGACAGTCTATTTCCTCAAGATAAACACGCTTCGGTTATTGATCTGTGGCCAAGTGCAGCTTGACTTGTTTTGAACCCAAAGTGTTTGTGGGATTTGGTTTCTGTGTTGTATGATGGATAATTTCATTAAACCAGTCATCCTAATGGTTATGAGTTAGCATCGCGCCAACATGTATGCAGTCTCGGGCCGAACTGCACATCTTTGTTACATTTGTCAGGATTTATTGTCACCAGCTTATTGTGTCACAATAAAATGATTTAGATATCTTTAACTTTGCAAAAATAAGGCAAAAATATTCAGATATTTTATGATTGAACATAAATGTCTCATCTGGTGGAATTTCAATCACATAATAATGAAACCATCGTGTGGTTTCTAGACTATAGACACACGATCCCTTGAAAATTATTTTTTAGTTTTAATGTTTCAATTTAAAAGTTTTTGACTTTTCCATGGGAATTTTGGTAGCAAACCACAGACAAGTGGATACTTTTACTGGGAAGAAAAGTATGTAAACTTTTTCATACTTCTGTGCGAATAAAAGAATCTGAAAAGTATGCGTTAAATAATTTGCAGAACTACATTTTGCAGCAAAATCTGTCGGCCTTCTCTCTGCCAGCTTGACACACTATAACACTGAAAATGTCTGCATTCTTCTTACACAATTGCTTAACCTGAATCAGGTCAGAATGAGTGTCTCTTGACATTACTGTTCATTTCTTGCCAAAACTTATGTTGTTGAATTCAGGTCTGGACATTGTTTGTCCATTATAACACAGATATTCAGGGGAATTTACAATGTTAGTTTTTTCAGCACATAACACCATAAAAAATGTAATTTTGGTTACATTTGAGAAACTGCTTTCTTCAATATTTATTTTGCCTCCTAAACAGCTTTTGACAAACTCTAGACAGGTCTTTTTATGGCCTTTTTTTCCTACAATGTTAGATTTTTGGAAAGCACAACTTATATTCTCTCCCTAGTTAACACCCTAGCTTAGGGTCTCTGCAGCTCATCCAGAGTTACAAGGACCCTCTTGGCTGAATCTATGATTTATGCTATTCTTGCCCAGCTGTTTAGTTTGCATGGACAGTTACCATTAAGTGAGTATGCAGTTATGCAACACACTTGCTTTTATCAGATGAGACATTGAAGAGCAGCAGGACAAATGTTCAGACCTTGGGATGTTGTTTTGATCTAAATCTCCCTACAACTTTATTTCTGATCAATATATTGCATTCTTTGATCTTCATTATCCTGTTCAATCAATCTGTTTTTAAGCCTTCATTAAACAGCTGGATTTATGTTAGATTATACTGAGATTAAATTACACGGCAGTGGACTATATTAACGAACTGGGTGACAGATAGCAGTGAATTGGGGTATCACATAAAATTTAGAGTAAATCTATTAATGGTTGTTTTTTTAGTATGCCAAAGAAGTAAGAAACAGTGATTACTTTTAAAAAGTAATGTATCTGTTAGCATATTTTCCTAACGAAAGCAGTACTGGGTTTAAATCCATCCATCCATCCATCCATCCATCCATCCATCCATCCATCCATCCATCCATCCATCCATCCATCCATCCATCCATCCATCCATCC
>NW_015150459.1:798071-821189 GCF_000732505.1 Cyprinodon variegatus | reverse complement strand
TCCATCCATCCATCCATCCATCCATCCATCCATCCATCCATCCATCCATCCATCCATCCATCTTCTTACAAGCGGGGTCGCGAGGGGTGCTGGTGCCTACCTCCAGCTTTCTACAGGCGAGAGGCGGGGTACACAGGTCGCCAGTCCATCACAGGGCAACATAGAGACCAACAGGACAAACAACCATTCACGCACACACTCACACCTAAGGAGAATTTAGAGAAGCCAATTAACCTAACAGCCATGATGTTGGACTGTAGGAGGAAACCGGAGTACCAGGAGAGAACCCACGCATGCTAAGGGAGAACATGCAAACTCTCAACCGTCTTGCTGCAAGGCACCAGAGTGGGTAGCACTGAGCCACTGTGCAGCCGGGTTTAAATCCCTTTTTTAATTTTATAAGGACTGAGCTGATGCCATTTTATAGCTAGCTGCTGTAAAATCAGCTGGTTTTCCTTAGAAAACTTTGAACCAATTTGACTTTATGATCTTGTTCAATTGTCTCCGTAAAGTCAATTAGTGTTATATAAAGAAACTGAATTGAAATTAAGTTCTTGAATGTTTTAGTCCAAGTTTTTAGAAAAGCCTTCCATCCGTCCAATGAATAACCAATGAATCTCAGCAAAGTTTTGATATGAACAAGACTGTAATGTAGTTTAAAAACAAAAACTATGCTAATAAGTAAACTTTAGCTGTTCCTGCTTGCATGTTGCAATCTATAAGCTTTCATCTATATTCTGAATAAGTAATTGACAAATGTTATGTCTTTTGAGGTTTTTTCACATTTCTTTATATAATAGCCCCAAAAAGGTCTTTGTATGATTCGGATTAGGCAGACTGAATGCAGAGTGTCTATTCTTTAATTCTTGTCAGATCTTTGAGCTAAATCTAGATTTGAACTTTGGCTAGGCCATCCAAAAACATGGATGCATGCTTTCATTTAAACACTCCTACTGTAAATGGCGCAGTATATATGTTGGACAGCTTCCCTGTCCTGTTGCTGTAAAGTCCCAGGAGCATCCTCCATCCCTGTGCATATATATATATATCTATATATATATAGATATCTATATCTATATAGATATATATAGATATAGATATATATAGATATATATATATTTTCCTACTTTTGGCACCTTCTTTTTGACTATTGAGCCAATGTCACATGTGAATTTCTCCACTGTGAGATCAATAAAGTCAATCAGTGCTATGTTCAAGGTCTTAGTTTTCAGCCACATAAAGCATTTTTCACATCAACCAAAAAGTTATGTCTTGTTCTTATCCTAACGGACCACCTTCTTTCACATGTTTATTATTTCTCAATCATGACTTTTAGCAGAAATACAGCAGTTTTCTGTATTTTATACATAAAGATAGTGTGCGAAAGCTATTTTTTGGCCCCGACCTTTTGGCTGCCTACCTTTGTGAAGCAAGAAAAAGACTAATACAAAGTGAATCCAGTGTAACTTTTTTATTGCCGACCTGGAATGGGTGCCAATAGTTGAATAAACTTTTGGCTCTCAAAATGGTATCGGTGTCCTATTTGATGGTACTCGCTGGTACTGATACCACAATTTTAGTGCTGGATCGAGGCTCTGCCCGATACTGGTATCAGTGTAACACTAAATAAAAACAACGAAATAAAAAAAAAGAAAAAATGTTACAAGCCTATATCTCTTAAATGATTAGTTACCTTGATGTGGTCCATAAAAAAAACAGTGGCATAAATAGGTTTAATTCTGTCATGTGAAAAAATGTCAGTAGGTTTGATGATCTTTTCAATATTGTTTTACTTTTTATTCTGGATTATTTAAGATCCCCCCCCCAAAATCCAACTCAAGATATTTTCTGAAATATATAAAGAATATGCCTTTATTTTGTCTGTAATTTGAGGTTGTGAAATTTTCCACATATACACCATGCTAAACCAGAATGATGTTTTGTTTTTTTTTCTCATTAGGCAGTGATTCAAACAGATGTGCAACCACATATGGGGGAAAAAAAGCTGCACCCGTCTTCTGTCAGCTTGCACACCATTATTTCCCTCCATCTTTGAAGCAGAACATTCAAACGAGAGTAAATCTGGCTGAAACAGAAGGCTCCAAGCTTGTTTCCAAACTCCTCATAAAGTTCATGGGTTGACCTGCAAGCGCTTCCAACACACCTCCTCTGCATCCTCTGCTCTAACCCTCCTCACTTCCCGCCATCTCCATCTGTTTATGCCACCTCTGACATGATGACTTGTTGTGCTTCGGACATGTCCGGATGTGTAATCGCAACGTCACACTCTACATCTCAGACTTTTGGATATATCAGCCAGTAGAGTGAAAGATACAGAGAGAGACTGGGGGAGGGACAGGCATACAGGAGAGGAAGAAGAGCAGCGCTACGTTTTGAGAAGAGGGTCCATCAGTACCTGCAGCAGAGGGATCACCTGCCCTACAGAGGAAGGGGGAACCCCACCCCCTTACCTGTTCCATCTGGTTGCAAGGGGGGGCCTTGCACAGCCTGGAAGGCAGCAGGGACTATGCAGCTGGGACTGGTGGCGCTGGCAATGATCATTCTCAGCTCCATGGGTCACAGCGACGTTCTCAAGCTCTCCAAGGCGAGAAGGCAGAGACGAGGTGAGTTGTCACTCTTTTGGTTTCTTCTATTTGTTTTCCTTTTTTCACTGCAGCAATGCTGTTCTTTTTTTAATCTGTGGTCTGACTCATTGCGGTGGATGTCTTATAAACATTTAAAGAGCAAAATAAAGATAACATTTTGTTTGTTTTCCCTTCACTCTTATTTGTTTTTCCAAGGCGGGTTATGTTAGGTTCAGAGTTTCCCCCAAAATGGCTCATCTTTCTTGCTCTTTTAAGATTATGCCTCTCACTGTTTATGCAAAACTTTTATGGGTATTAAAGTTGTTTATAGAGGTTTTTTTTGATGGATTCCCTCTCAAAGCCATTGCTCATTTTGTGTCTGGCTGTGTGGGCACATAACAGAGTGAGTACCTGACAGCTCTAAGCTCTCTCTTGGATCAGACGGCCAATATTATTGTAAGCATTTTTCTGACCTCACATGACTACAAAGACGGGGCGCCCGGATCGACTTGCAGCATATCTCTCTGTGCTGGTGTTTCTGTCAGCTTTGAAATAATTCTTCCTTTACACACAACTAGCTTTCAGGGTATGCCAAGCTCGCCCCGTCTCCTTAAAGCCAGAATACATATAATACCAAAAGTGGCCCCTGTAACAGATGTGGTGCTAATATAAGCACGCAGACTGGGAGGGGGGAGTAAGAGTTAATCTAGTGGCACTTTGATGAAAACAGGAGATATGGAGCAACTAATAGTGTTCAGAAGGTCCAGTCCTAGAATGTCACAGCCAGCTGAAGAGAATTATTTACACATAAGATTTAAAGATATTGTATCTTCAAAGTGATCAGATTCAGTTTTAATCATCCTTACCTCTGGTCCGCAAACAGCAGAAGAGATCATTTAGTGTTGGTTTTTGTTTTAAGCAGAAGTTAAATTCAAGGATAAAAAAAAAAAAAAGTAAAATTAAAGAACGCAATATTGTTTTCCATGTGCTTCAGCGAAAAGTCTTTAACAAAGATTAAAAAGCCCGGTCTCATATCAATTAGAGTTTAGACATATTTTTATATAAAAAAAACGGCGCACAACTTTTTCTACTATTTTTCTCTTTTTTTTAATAATTCGATTTTTACTTTCTTTAAATTCTCTTCGATGGCATGACTTGAATCTAATTATTTTAGCTTCTTTAAGCTCCATTATTGTCTTTTTAATTCTTCTAAATTGATACACGACAACACATTTTGCATGTCTTTATTCCTCCTGCTTAGATGCATTCTTTTTTAAAATGTTATATTTAACAACTCATTTATTTATTGCTTGCTTTTTAAGTTCCAAATGTTATTATACTCTCCTCTATTCTTTATTTTTCTATTTATTTATTTATTTATTTTTTTTACATGTTTTACTCTTGTCTCTTTCAACATACACTTAAATTTGTTTTTCACTTGCTTTGATATTTATTGTACAGGTAATTTCCATCCTGTTCAGTTTTTTTCACTCAGATTTTTTCCATTCTTTCTAACAGATCAGATTTAATTGAGTCAGGTTCGTGGTCCAATTTGACTTGATTTTTATGTTTGTTTTTATTAAATTAGTGGAAAACACTGACTTTGTTTTGATAGTAATTTGGTGGTATACTTTGGTTCTTTTTGGAAGGCTTATCTACCCCATATTTAACTTAATTATCAGTGTCTTGAGACGATGGAATTTATATTTTAAAGTGCACCCGATATGATGCTACGATATGATCCTTCCATGCCAAGTGTCCTTTCAAACAGTGTCAGTAAATGACCAATTTTATTGTCAATGAATAATATTCCTTCTTACCAGCAAGAGGCAGCAATTTCATAAGGATTTCTGCTTTTGTTCGGAGGTTTCTACACACAATTCAAACTAAAACTAGTTCATACTATTGTCTGGAACCCCATCATTCTTACTTATAATTGCTTGGTCAAATGAATTTCTCATCTTCAGGCATCAGAAAATGACACCCCAAGAATAAACTAGACTGGAGAGCCAGAGTTTGTTTTCTTTTTTTCTGAACCCCTTAACAGTCGATCTCTGCTAAATCGTATTGATTGCCAAAGCCAATATGGCCTTAAACAGTAAATATCTTGGCTAATTTATTTTACGAAATGTAACACAAGGAAGGATTACATTTGGGGAATTACCTTAAAACATACCCACAGCCTTCATTTAGCTTAGATTAATTATGTCATATATCTTTGCAATTGATTGAAGCTAAAGAAATCTAATTTTGTTAACCTTCACTAATCTAATGAAAGAAGATTCAAATCAAATAATTTAATTCAATGTCAGAGAATGAAAAGGAGTTTATATGTTTTATTTACATAGTCTGTAAAGATTCTTTTTTTTTAGCCGTACGGTAACAGATTTCTACTTAGGGACATTTTTAACTATGACTTATTTTCTAACAAAGAGTAACTAGAATTGACCCTAATTACTGCTGCTTACCATTCCTTTGACATGGAGATATCTGTTCCTGGAAGAAACCTTTTAACGGGTTTCGCCTTCCATCTTTATCTTTGGGAGGCAGCACAGCAGATTGATTGCTGTATGAGTGCGCGTTGAGCTGATAGAGAATAGCACAGTAAATCAACTCAGATGACTGTTGTTTTCTTCCAATGAAACACTGCTAGTAAGGATGTGCACTATAACATGTGTTTCCAAGAAATGATATAGGTTACTGCTTCTGTGTTGCTTTCTTCGGCTTTTTTGAGGATTAAAGGAGCTGATTCATATCCTTGGCTGGAAAGAAGACCGGGAAATGTACTGTACTCACATATCCCCATTTTTAAAGTCCTAACTCTGGCTCCCAGTATCTCAGAGAATAGACTTTAAAATCCTTCTGTTAGTCTATAAATCACTAAATGGCTTAGCACCAAAATACATTACAGACCTGTTGTCTATGGATCAACCGCCCAGACCTCTCAGGTTTCCTGGATCAAGTCTACTCTGCATACCCAGACCCAGAGCCAAACAAGGAGAAGCAGCCTTATACTGTAGCCTAAACATTATTAGTGAATTTTTTGTCATCGATTTTTATTCATCATTTTATGATAATTAATTATTATGATTAATTGTTATCATCTCATAATTTTAATTATAAATTTTTTCCCTTTAATTATTTGAGTTTATTAATTATTCAATTACTTTATAATCCTGCAATGTACTATTCCGATTATGTTTCACTTTTTTTATGTAGAACACTGAACTATCTTGCCACAGAAATGAGCAATATTAATACACTTGCCTTCTCCATGCCTTGCCTTTTATCAGGTGCTGTTGGCTATTTTAGGCCTGTATTAGACTTTTATGGCTGCAATTGCTGTTTTTATTTCTTATATCCTATTCCTAAGTTACAATCCAGAGTTTTGTTTTGTCAATTTACCCTTAAATGTAATTAGTAGACCATAGATTTCCATTTTTTTATTAGTTTGCTTTGAATAATTTAATTAACCTTGTCAAAAACAGCTTCTAGACATACATGCATCTGTTAAAATACTAAAATGGAATAAGACAATTAACCAGACAAACTTTTACTATGTCTGCTTGCAGTATTTGCTTTTCTTTTTTTCACTTGTCCATTTACAATTAAACTATTCATTTAAAGTGAATACCTATGTTCTATACAGCTTCATTAAATTTGCTGAGCTGTATTGGGGAACATTGCAGGAATCAGTAAAAAAATTGGAAACATTCATTTTGGGCCAAGTGAAAAAAAAAAAGAACAACCTGGAATTTAAACAAATTCATACCAGGTTAAATGCATATTACTTAAGCTTTATTAACCTTCATGGTTTTGAGGTCATCTGAGTTCAGCTCAGAGGTTGTAGTCCTGCAACTTGAATCCTATAGTCTATGTTGATTAATAAAGTTTACTAATAAAATTGTCTTTCTTGAAATGTCCTTGATCTAATTATGTACAAAGCAGAATAAGAAGTTATTTTTCTATTTTTTTATAAAAAACAAACAAACAATTTTTTTGGTTGTGCTTAATTGGAAATGTATTCTTTAATCTTACATGTTCAAGAAAAAATAAACCACCAGATAGTATCTTTAACCTTAGACTCTCTAAATGCTTGTATTATTATGGTGATCAGTGGAGATGAAAACAAAATCACTGAAACTCCGTGATCTCATAAACCACTTTGGATAAATACCATCTTTTTATTCCCTCTTAAAACTTCATAAGAGGTACACACTGTTACTTTCTGCAAGCTCATTATGCCTGCTCCTTCCTTTTTGTTTATCCTAATGTTTCCGCAGTTAGCACTGAGGGACCACCATCCTGCCCCAAAGGCTGTGACAAATGTTCTGAGTACAATGGCTGCATTAAATGCAATCCAAAGCTCTTCATCTTCTTGGAGCGCAATGACATCCGTCAGATAGGGGTTTGCCTCCCCTCCTGTCCGGTGGGTTACTTTGGAATGAGGAACCCAGAAGGCCACAACCGATGCACACGTGAGTTTATTTTACACATTGTAAAACCTAAAAAAAAAAAAAAAAAACTCACCCCAAAAGAGACTGATTCCCTTAAACAGGATATGAGTGGGCACAGTGAATTTGTTAACATTCATATACAATCCTGCAAAGTCATGAAGGTTTCAGTAAACTTATTTCTCAACAATATCCAAATTAGACCTCTGGAAGACATGTGCTTACTTTTGACTCATCATATCTTGCTTATGTGAGTATTTAGTGGTTTGTACCACAATTTTGTTCCAGTTCTGTTTAGATGGGACTATTGCTGCATCTGCAGTTGTTTTTACTTAAATTATAATCATTTTTATTAAAATCTTCAGGCAGATATAAAGGTTAAATACATAAATTCTCTATTTTAGATTGTTTTTTGTTTTCTTATCCGCAACACTGATGGAGATACATGCAAATACATTTTAATGAAATTCTTTGTAACTCAAAGATGCCACTGTTTGTTTTATTTATTTTTTTTATCTCCTATTATCATCCTTACTGTGTGTTGTTGCAAGATAAACCTGAAACCTCATTCGGCTTTTTTAGAAAGAGGCCCACAGTAATAGAGATTCTCCACTGTCATGAAATGCTATTTTCCCGTTTTTAGGGGAAGGGGTTTTCTCCTACACTAAATCCACCGTTGGGGTTTATTGCAGAAAGCTTCCATCTTAGTCTTGTTTTACCGAAGGATAGGGTTCAAGTATGAGTTAAAGTTCCGGATTTATGTGGAAAGATAGGGTTTTCCTCTGGCATTCCTCCCAAACAACTATTTGAGGTTTAGCTTATAAAGGCTGGTATATGTATAATTACTGACCCCCAGATGATCCTGCTTTTAGAGCCATTTCCTAACTTCAAACTTTTTTTTATTTTTTTGCACCGCCTTGCCATTCTTCTTTTTGTGCTTGTGGCAAACATTGGTTCTCATATTATTGTATTTGTTAATTTCGATTAGTTTTATCAATTATTGCTATTACTATGGAAATGGGTAAGAGTGATTGATTATGTAACAAATTAAGCAAATAACCCCATAATTCATCTGTAGACTGTGTTGTGCTTAAAAGGTTTATTAAAGGGTGTGGATATGATCAACTGAATTGGAGATGTAGGCAGAATAGGCTGGTCTCAGGTTCGAAAATGGAGATGAAGGCTGAACAGCCTGGTGACTGGCAGACACAGTCCTGGTTGTAACCAGAGTCAGAAGCCGATGAGGACCAAATGAGGGCAGGGTAAGCACAGGATTGTAGAACAGGCAGGCCATGCACACAAGTATTGGAAATGAACCTCATGCAGGCAAAGAGACAATCTGGCAGAGACTGACTGTGACAGTCAGGTTAACAGGGCAGTATACCAGTTGGGAGGAATTAGGGTGAGGAGGGGAGAGACAATTGTAACTGCTTACCCTAATTGGCAGGGTGGAGCAGAACAGAGAGTAGGCAGCCAGCCTCCCAAACAACAACAGAGCTGAGGCAGACTGCAAGACAGATTTGATATTTTCTGGTTGAAATTTCCTGACTGATGAAAGTCAACACTCACTTTAATGGTATGATAGTATCTCTTTTAAATTCTGAAAGAGACTAATAAATAGGTGTCTGTCTAAAGTGTTATTCCTTGGCAAACCAAAAATCCTTGATTACTTCTTAAAAGTTCCTCTGCACTCTAATCTGTCTAAAGAAAGTTTACTATAATATTCCGAGGTAAGGGATAAGGTAGCTCTCAGTAAAAATTGTATGCTTATGTGTCTGAATTTTAGAATTAAGTTAATAAATGTGAGGAAATGTAAGACTTGTATTTGTTCCTTGCTGTAAGTATTTTTCATCTTTGAAAATACAGGTGAAGAAGTTCTGGATGCTTGTAGAAGAGTAACGACTTTGAAAAAACAGGTGTAAAAATCACTAACTTACAAGTAAGAATCAGAAATGTTCAATTATAAATCACAAACGTAAGGGCTGCAAATTCACACTTATACATTTATAGTTCGTACTCGTGCACTTGTGATTCCAAATCATACATTTATGATTTTTACTAGTAAATTTGTGATTTACAACCGTACATTTCTGATTTGTACTGAAAATTGCATATTTACATGAGCTTTTCCTCACATTTATTGATTTACATTTGCAAATTCATATCCTCAGGCATACTTTTGTTTTTGACAGTTATTTTACCCTATACAGACGTACCAACATGACATTGAATCTATGAGAATCCCAGTAGAATTAAAAATTGCATTCTACTAAACTCTTCAGCGTGGTATTATGCTGTGGTAATAAGGTGGTTATTTAGCCTTCATTGTATCTTTACCACAGGTAAGGTTCATAATTTGCCTTAACCCCCATTTACTGTCAATTACATTATATACAAAAGATCCAAACCCATGAATAGGGCTGAATATCTAAATTTTCCAAGGAACGGTTCTAGATAGACCAGAAGGTACTGCATGTTCAATATAAGTTACACTTGTTGAATAAATATTTGTGACAAAACAAGATGCTATGTTATTAGACATTTCATTGCATAATCCCTTATATACTGTTAATTATCTAGTTCAATTAAAAATACTGACAAAAGTAAAAAAAAAAAAACAACAACAGTATATTGGGTTATAAAAGTAAAAAAAACAGCTCATATTTTCTTAAGCTGCAGGAATGTAAGGCTTTAAGTGGTCCTCTTTGTGGTAATAAGCAGGTTTGACTATTTATAGGGTGGTTGAAAGGGCAGCTGCGCCCTCACTACTTAATAAACTTCCTTTTTTTCTCATATGGTACTGGCCCCAGTGCTTATAGGTGAAGAGTGCCAGGAGCTCGGTCTGATGTTTGTTTTCTTTTATATGTGGGTGGAAATAAGAATTGGACGAAAAAAAAAAAAAATCCCAATGAAAATATTTTTAGTTTGTTTTTCAGCGTTTCTGTTTTTCAGTTGGCACAGTTGTGCAAGTCAGGCCAGGGGGTGTTTGTTACGCTTTCACTATAGCAATGCACTTTTGTAACTGTATGCAGTCAGTTGCTGTTTTGGGTTATGAGTAAACTTAAAATGTAATTGATATCCCTGTTGCACATGTTAAATCACATAAGAAGGAAATAGATACTTATTTTAACTACTTAATATGGCAAGCTAGATTATATCTGATAAATTACTTTCTGTAATCTAATAATGTTTTGCAGAGAAACTCTGTGGATAAAACAGGACATAACAGAACATGAAACATATTTTTTTGCAGTTCCCTCTCAATTCTCTCCTTCAAATGGCTGCATTTTACTCTCAAATTCTTTCAGAAGGCACTTAGTGGGTAGACTGGGGTTATTATCCACTCATCTGCCCTTTTACATCAAATCCTTGAATGTCTTGTTAGCAACATTTGTCTTGAATTATCATGCAACAAACATTGTTTTTCAAATTTAGCTGTCAATGCTTGAAATTAGTATTTAGAAGGAAAAAAAAGCGCATTAAGATCTCACTGAGGGATCCAGTGTAAAATCCTTTCTGGTCTTGGATTTAAACCAGCTGCCAAATGTTAAGCCTGTAAATACATTTCTACCAGTTTTCATTTATTTCTTAGCAAGATCTCATCATATCTGTGAATAATGTTTATCCCCAATAGAGCCTCAGGGGAACCTTTTGGATATCTACATTTCCTCATTTTCTAATCAATGATATATCTAGTGCAATCAATGTAGATACGTTATGAGAAAGTTTTAGAAATCAATGAGTGTTAAAAAAGAGGTCTTATTTAAATAATATTAATAATAATAAAAAATTTAAATAATATTAATAATAATAAAAAATTTAAATAATATTAATAATAATAAAAAATTTAAATAATATTAATAATAATTCATAATAATGGAGCTATCCTACTCCATATTTGAAAGAAGCACTGAGGGTTTTTAATGTTTAATGTTTTTCAGACTTACTCAATATTTCAACTGAATAACACCTAGCCAAGTTCTCCCATTTTGATTTTTTTCTCACACTTAATTCTTAAGATAATATTTTTTTATTACCAGACAAAAACAGCTTATGAAATTAGCAATTTTTAAAATTATGATTTTCTTTCTTGAAGATAGAAAACTAATCCTCATCCTCAAAGAGTCCTTTTGAGTCTATATGGAGGATTTCTGACCCATTCTTTTCAGACTTGTCTTATTTTAGGTATATTGGTAGCTTGATTAGTTGAAATTCAACTGCTGCATCTTAATTAGAGTTATTGAAGGCCTAATCTAAATCTTAATTTTCTATGTTTAGTGCCTTGGATCATTTCCCTGCCTTAAATAACCAAAATAAATGCATGTTAGCCTAAAATCAAAGAGTTTTGGCTGATATTACAAAATTTGTTGCTCCATCAGCTACAGAAAGTCATCTAGACCAGAGCATTCCACTAATACCGTGTTTGGCCATTGATATAGGCTTCCTTGTCCTTAATTCTGTAAGTCTTATTCTGAATGTAAGAAGACCCATACCTTTCAAATGTTTAGCTTTGGGTCATATCAGGTCAATATAATATTTAAGATAGCATTTAGGAGGAAACTGAGGGGGATGTTTACCAAATGAAAATTAATTTTTAATAATGGTTGGCATTGCTGCTGGGTCTCTCTTTCATAATAGTACCACAAATGCTGCGTTATGTTTCGAGATTTATGTATCTACTTTAAATTGTCAGAGGTTTTATTTATGTTATTTCTATGTTCTGCATGTCAGGCCTAAATGTGGTCAGTAAAACTGAATTAAAAAAAGAAGCAGCAAATTAAATTTAAGTCATGATATTTACAATTTCACACTGTTTGGATGTAAGATGATTATTTAAATTGACAGGAGATTGCTTGTTTTATTATAATACCAAAGGGTCATAAGTGCATGTATGTTTTAAAGACTAGATAACAGATTTTATGGCCACAAGCACCCAGCAAACGACCTTTTCAATGTAATGAGACAACAGAAGTTAAAGTGTGTGAAAAGTCACATTTTAGGTACCCTTGCTTCCAGCTTTTTATGCTTGGGATGTTAAGAAATATACTGTTGCGAAATCTGCTGTAGAAGCTGTTGCTAACTGACTGAACAGGCCAGTAACAGCTAAGCTGGCAGCTTTCATTTAAACTTGCTTTCCATGGTAAAATGGAAAAAAAAAAAAGAAATCTGCCCTGTGCCAGGTTTTGTTAAAGGAAACTATTACTGTTCTAAAGAGAGACATCTTGTTTGTTTTCCAATTACTAATTATTCATTAAAAAAAGGTATATTTTGCTTAGTCTAAAAACTTTATATGTTTAGACTGAAAAATACAACAGAAATCATATTTTACTAAATCCATCCTTGTAATACTCTCTCTTTGTCTGTATGTCTTTCAGAGTGTAAAATAGAAAATTGTGAAGCATGTTTCAGTCGCAACTTTTGCACAAAATGTAAGGAGGGTTTGTATTCGCACAGTGGCCGATGTTATGTCCGCTGCCCTCCAGGCAAGCACACTGCCAATAACACCATGGATTGTGAGGGTAAGTTCAATTTTATATTTTTTATTTTATGGCTTAAAAAGAGTATTACCAAATTATAATAATAAAAACAGCCCTTTTAACATATAAACAGTGCTGACCACCTCATCCTACCTAAATAATTGAGCTGAAACCTACAACATTCCCAAAGATTTTTTTCTTGTTCATGTATTTCTGTCAAACGACACAAACAGGTCTGTCAAGATCAGTGCTTAAAAAACAGCATTGAAAATCTAATTTCCTTTTAAACAACTCAAAGGTAACTTGAAATGCCAGGCATTTATCATTTACCTTTTGAGTTTCAAGAAAAGATAGAAACATCCAAAAAGTAGCTGACATATTTCTGTTTGGCTTTTTATGCAACAGTTTAGTTATGTCTCTCACTCTTAATTTCCAGACGGTCTGAACTGCAAGTTCTAATTCCTACCCTAGTTTCCTAATTAGATTTTGTTTCTGAATTATGATTAGATCAGCCGATGTGATTTAAGCAAACCATTCTGCTAAAGCGTGGGCTGTATTTTTATCGCCTTTGTCTTGTAAGAAGGTGAACCTTTGCTTCAGCTGTTTTGCAGTTTCATTAATCATTCCATAAACTTAAACCAGCTTGTATTGTGCCTGCTGATAAATATAGCATAGAAAAAAAGAAAATTCCCATAGCATGATATTGCCACTCTTCTGCACCAAGCAAGGTCAATTAATTAAGTTGTTTTGTTTTCTTTCAACATCTTTCTTCCTGCCTCTCCCACAACTGATAGTCATTTCATGCAATAGTTACACCTTGTTTGTTGCATGTGGACCTCTGCAGTTCATTACTTTCAGCCTCTTGGCTGAGTCTCTGATTAATGCTCTCTTATGACGATGATAATTTCTTTCACTGCATGTAATGAAATCATGTAGTGTAATTTTTTTGAATAGCATTGAATAGTTTTCCTTAAATTTTCATTCTTCTGATGGGGCATTTTAGCCATGCCATAAAAATTTGCTCTCAAAGGATTAATTGATTCATTGATTGACTCTATTGATCTCACAGTGGAGAAAATTACTTGTTACCTCGGCTCAATAGTCAAAAAAAAGATAGTGTATACAGTTAGAATTTCAATTACCTTGTATAATTAAGGTCAAGTGAAAGATATAAAAATTTTAACATAATTAACTACTTGGTGTTTTTTTGCTGCATAAAAGCAATAGAAAACGCCTAGTTGTCTCATGGAAAGTGTTTTCTGTGCTCCAAAGGTATAAATACTTTTCCAAGGCACTGAATTTCTCAGTTAAACTGCCTCTGCTCTCATCCATATTTGTAACATGCAGAGTCTGCTTAAAGACAACACATTTTCAGTTTCTTAGCAACTACCTAAACCTGTTGCTCCCCTGCTATAAATCCATCCACAAATCACAAATTGTTTTCAGATGTGCAGGCTCCCTAAGCTCATTATCCTGAATCAAATCTACTGAGGTGTGAAAAGCACACAGAAAATATGAAGTGAATGTGAGATGCTGAAGCTGTGGAAAATTCACTCAGCCCAAAAGTTGTTTGAACGTGATTATATATATATATATTCAGTGTATTTTTTTTTTGTCCCAGGTCATCATGCTTCAGAATGTGAACTAGGAGAGTGGAGCCAATGGAGTTCCTGCATGAAGAAGAACAAGACTTGTGGATTTAAGAAAGGCTCACAAACCCGGGTTCGTTTACCCCTTCCCCAGATTCACAGTGTGGAAACCTCCCCTGCATTTGTGCCCTCACAGACCTGTGCTCCAAGTACAGAAAGGAGGAAGTGTACGGTGACCAAGACGCCTTGTGCAAGAGGTAAAACACTAATCCAAAAGAGCTGATTCACAACTCAGAGTGCCCTATAAAATGTAGCATAATTTTACTCAGACAACAAATAAGAGGCAAGAATGTGCATTAAAAAGGCATCCAAAGTCTCATTACTCACTTCTCAAGATCAGCCTGCTCACCGGTGTGTCTTTGACCTGCAGTATGTTTGTTGGGCTTAGTTTGGCAGAGGACACAGAAGGTTACAGAGTCTCCCTAGATTAACACATATAAACAATAAAGCTGCTGAACCACCAGCTGAACAGATGATGGCTGGACATTGTGCATTGCTAAGCTGGAAGGGAATCTAAAAACCTAGAAAAAGAGCTATTGGCTTCTCATGACCACTTAAGCAAGAGATTTTCATGCCTGCACACAGTCGCCTGCTCTCCAGCAGGTTAATAGTCATTTTCACTGTTTAGTGGCCATTATCTGCTTTCACAATCTTTTATTGGTTGCTTTTTAAAATTTTCACTGCTGAGGCCATTAAAAGACAACTGACAGACAAACTACCATGTACGTTGAACAAAAAGTGCAGGAAAAAGGCCATGATGTTTCTACCTATTTGTGGCAAATAAAAAATTACTTCACAGAGTTAATACATGCAAAAACTATTGAAATCATACAGTTCTAAAGTCAATTCTAAATATATGTATGATGACATATTACCCAACGGAGTATTCATTTGTGTATGAAATGTTAGGTTTTTTTTTTCGTGTTGTTGTTTTTCCAACGTTAAAAATAGGGGTGTTGGAAAAAATGGTTTCAGTTGCCCAATATAATATCGATCCTTCAGTTCCTAGTATGGATTTAAAAACAAAAAACATTTTGACCCAAAACAATGAGGAAAAAAGGGCTACCTCTACACCACCACTCTGGGAGATAGTGATAGTGTTAATCCAGGTTTACCTGACCTCAGTAACCTTGACAACAATGGCCAGACACACATGGATTAATCAGTTCATCCAATAATGAAAGACATTAAACAAAGGAGCTGTTTTTAAGTTCAGGAAGTAGTTGATAGTGTCCATTAGGTTTCCATTAAGGAAGGGACTCAGATAACTTGCAACCAAACAACACATTTTCACAACTTAAGACATTAGTCGCTGTCACTGTACAGATTAGCTGCAAAAAGAGCCCCTCGCTCTAGAAATTATTACGCTTTGCCTCACATGAAAGTGAGCTTATTGTTTACTGAGCAGGCGCAACACGTTCAAAGTTGGTGCTTACTGGAGGAAGCAGGTGATGCTCTACATAAAACGGTGATGGACACCAGCCTCTGCTCAGGGAACAGAATTCCTCAGGATTACCCAGACATGCCTGAAACAAGCACACTACCCCTCTAGGCACTATATTGATAAAAGTAGGGCATAATGACAAGAGCTCAGAAAAAGTTCATTTCGCATTCTATAGGCAGTTTAATGTTTTCATCTTATATTACAAGACATTCAGGCCCTGAAACAGGAAAGTAAACTTCAGACCATAATACTCTGACCCTCTTGTATTACTGTTGGTATAACGGCTTTTTTCCTCAAATGCTGTGCAGCTTTATATCATATGACATGTTGCACATACTGTACATTTCACAAAGGTCCACTATTGTCTCAACAGTCCAGTGAATATTTTCCAAATGTGGTTACGAGTATTTTGTTTTTATTTAATTTCTGAGAAAATGTAAGATGGGCCTCTGCGTTCTTTGTGATAAACATTGGTTTTTGCCTTGAGTTTAAAATGTTCCCACTCTCATTCTTACTGTTAAATCATAAACATTCCATAAGCATTTGGAGTAATACTTTTAGGCTGGTCCTTGTTCAGAGGGTTTACCGCTGTTCATAGTTTTCAGTTTGGTTTTGCTGGAGTCCAAAGCTTTGTAACTCTAGCCAGACAAAAAATGTCACCAAGTTTCTCTTCCTTTCTTGTACTGTATGCCTCTAGAGTTTGAGATCTTTTAACTCATGTTGTCTGACAAGTGTAAAGAGAAACTGGTCACAGAAACTGAAAACAGTTAATTCACTTTTTCCCCATTCAAATTATGATTTAACAAAGGGAGGGATATACTTTACATAACATTTGGATGTTTTTTTTATTTCCTTAATTTTGCTCATGTTCTCTGCATATGTTTGTGTGATCTAAATAATAAAAAAAAAGCTCTGTGACAAAAAAGCAAACAAAAAAATCTATTAAGAGGGCAAATACTTCTTCTTTGTTGTTAAGTAGCTATTGAACCCACTTGTTTAAATTCATTAGGTCAAATCCCTTTAATTACAATAGTATTAATGCTAATTCGGAATTATTAGCAAATCAGTTTCTCTCTAAATGCCCCCGTATGTCAGTTTCCTTTACTATACATAATGCTCCAATTTTCACAGGGCTATAATAGTAAAGTTATTTACAAGGGCAAGGAGAACTTTAAATGAGGAGTATTTAAAGTCTTTATTGGACGGTGGCACGCTTAGGGGGTTTCGGCCACAGCAGCAACGTTGGCAAACAACATTTGCACAGCCCTGGCAGTAGTACAGATGTTTCAACATCTAACAGATGGCCTGCCCCGATATACTGTATGTGAGTAAACATGGGGAGGGCCCGCATATTATGTTACCATTCTCTAAACTTGGAAAGTTCCTCTCGGGTTCTGGATCTAAACAACAGAACATGATCTGACAGTGTCCTGTTCAGATCTGCGCGGATGAAGGATTGTAGTTGTTCATAGAGAAGTTGGCTTTCGGTTGGATTTTAACTCCATCAGAAACGAGAAGCAAATTCATTCTTATGATTTCTTCTTGGAAAAACTTTTAGCTTTGAGTTCAAAAGTATAATTAGCAGTGAAAAATTATAAACTACTCTACCTACACTGTGTGCAAAGGTAGCTTATGATAAAAAGAAAGGATGATGCAGAAGGTTTTATGTGACAAATGTTAAATTATAATCACATAATAACTGACTGTTAATGCTACAGGGATTTTTTTTTTCTTTTCTCAGCTTTTCACTTGCCTTACTTCTGCAAAACCGGACTGCAATGATTTGTATCTGCAGAATAATTCATGGGTGATGGCGCTGTTACACCAGTGAACAAATTCATGTGGGTAAAAGAGCACAGCTGTGGATTCATCTGTCGGAGCTGGCTGGCAGTAGGGCTATATAAAACACAGGGGGCAGATCTTGTATAACATTAGTGATTTAGTGGTCTGCAGATCTCACGCTTTGTGTTGAATTGGCTGTGATTATTTTTTTCCCCCCACTGTTTCCTGAAGCTCCACAAAAAAAGTCTCACGAAAAAGGATTTGCTACATGTGTTATTGCATTTGTCAAGCAAAACTGTTTAGCTTGGATGGAGAGGAGGTGCAATCAGGGCCGTCATAAACTGATGGAGTCCCCGTCTCTTGGCTCCATCAGTGATTTGTTAGAGAAGTAATTAAGTCCTTACACATTGTGTGCGTCCACCCATGTTTTGGAAATATTTTCAAAGACTGTTTCACACATTCTCTACATGTTTCATTTCAACTGTTCGTGCATAGTTTTATTGGGTGTTTACATTTTGAACGTGTCATTGCATTTAATTGAGATGACATGATTGATATCAAAGAAGCTTTCCATTTCTGTTGGAAATGTATTTTTCTATTGCTCTTACATGACATTAAGATTGTATTACACTGTCATTTTTTGGTATTCATATATAAAAGCTTGAAATAATTTACTCTATGTTTAATGAATGTATGATGTATGATGATTTCTTCACAATATATGAACTTTGTAGATGTAACTGTTGATTGTGTGGCGTTTGTCTGTTTATTTTGGAGGCTCCAAAGTGACTTCACTCATTTTGAATCAGTCTGTCTCCATTGTAAGTGCACATCTTAAAACAGGGCAATTAAACACAGTGTTTCAGTGGCTTTTAGACTTTAATGTCTGTTTTCCTCTTTGTTAACTGGCTATCACTGGGTCCTTGAAAATCTTCATATAATTAAAGCTAAAGTGATTTTTTTAAAGGGTTTTTAAAATAGAACATTGCTACCTCACTACCCACAGTACTCTTATAAGCCATCAAAATTATTAACTTATCCAATTTTTTTAACAGATAATATATGGAAACTAACCACAATGTGGACGTTTTTTGTTATTTTTTTTATGGAGCAATTAGGCCTTTTAAATTTGTGACAGGTGTATATAAGAGCTTAAGCAGAGAGAAGGTGTGGAGGGTTTGTCAAGTGGGACACAGGAGTGAGTAGCTGTTGAAACCTAAATTAAACAGACTAAGAGACCACTGCCAGATCGGTCCCATGTGTCTTTCAGGACAGCTGGGCTTTAAGTTCTCTACTAATGTTGATCCGTTGCTACAAAAGTTCTTCTTTGTTGACGTTAAAGAGATGATAATTTTAGTTTTCCTTGACTGTAAGCAAATATACAGCATTTAGAGCTGGCTTGTTCCTGCAGGAGTGAGCTTGTACAGTATTGGTGCTCAAGTGTTGACATGGTTGCTGCTGTAAATGATAATGTTAATCTGAAATATAAAGACTTATTCTATTTACAAATATACAAGATTCTGTCTAGAAATAACACAACTGTTTAAACTAATACATAAAGTCTAAGTCTAATAAATAGCCCCTTTCCCCAAGGTTCAAATATATTTGTGCAATACTTGGGAAGGAGTGCAAAGCTGTTATAGCTACTGCACATCATTTCTAATGGAGGATGCAAAAATTTGCAATCATCCGTTTTTTGACTTCTTCCATTTACAAAGATATTTATTCTGTTGTTTTCTGTAATTTGCAACATTCATATTTCTGAAGATATAGCTTTGATAATTGCAACTACTGTAGCAGCTGCCTTTCTGGAAATTATTCCAGTGACTCTTATGGAGCTCTTTAGAAGGTATGCTTGCATTTTTTGCTTTGCACCAGATACAAGAGTTGTAGTTCATTTTGTCCAAACCATTTAAACAAAAAAGCTTTTCTGAAATTGCCTTCCGTGTCACCATGCCAGTATAGTTTGCTTCCCAAATGCCTCCGATAAGAATATTTAACCCCTTCCCCTAAAACTTTATTTATTTTCATATTTAAACTCCATCGTATTAAAATTAATCAAATTCCTGAAAGTGTTGGTATTTAAAATATCCGCAACAGGGATGATACCTCTTTCAACCCCTGACTTAAAATGTTTAGTTTGACTGAATGATAACATTTTAAACCCTAAATTTACCTAACCTGATCTAAATACAATACACTCATAGTTCATATGACTCTAAACGTAAAAAGTACAGATATGAAAAGTCTACCTCCACATTTTCAAATAAACGTTTTTATGATATAGAACTTGTGACCAACATAATAAACTTCAAAGGAATTTAGAACCTTTAATGAGAAATTGATTCTGTACTGAAATGCAAAAGAGATAGTTGGTTAATGAAAAATATAAAAAAGAACAATAGAAGACCTGGCTGCATTAATGTGCACATGCTTACTTTGTGAAAACACTCTCTAAATGTTCCTACTGTGAGATCATAAATGCTTTTTTATTCTATTCTATTCTATTCTGGCTAGTTTTGTCTTGGCTATTCTAATTTAACTCCAGTATTCTGTGTTCACTGGAACACACCTACCACCAAACCCAGTTCACCCTGCTAATCTTTGTGAAGGGTTGACCTCATCAGTTTTTCTAGTATCTTTTAACTTAGATCAGAGAGACTATAAATGATTAAGAAATCTAAAGAGACATATGTAAAAGTCAGATGGCATAAATCTGAATAGTGACAGAAAACAATGGTAAATTGTAAACAATACTCACTCATAACCCCCAGGTTTCTGCTAGGAAGCTCGAGAATCTGCGAATTAATCCAGACAAATGCTGAGAACAATAGATTTCACCTGTTTTACAGTTTTATGAGCATGAGCTCATGAGCAATTGTTGCCAGGTCAAAAAAATAAGGTTATGGTAAAGAATTAAAGCTGAAACTGAATCAAAAGGAGTTTTGACAAAGAAATAGTTCAAGGGTTTGTACATTTCTACCACTTCTTTATATGTTTTCCCTTTAAAATATGGATTTATTTTGAAGGGAATTGTGCAGAATATGTCACATTAAAGTTGGGAAATATTTTGAATGATGTTGATCGTATCCCTTTTCCAAAATCATGGTATTTTAAAAGGGTTGTCTGGATTATTTTAATAGTAACTGGCTGTTGTGTTGCCCTCATCAGTAGGTTTCTAGCTTCCCTCAACAGTATATGTTTTAGTTTTGACAAGACAGAATGGTAATTTCTCCATGAAAACATTGGATGATTAATGCCTTGCAAGACTACCTTTGAAAAGCAAACATTAATCATGTTGTTTCTGCATTGTCATTTCAGAGAAAAAGAATAAGGGCAGCAGACAGGGTGATACAAACAAGAGGGAACATGCACGTGGCAGAGGACGAGAAGGAAAAGGAGGAGGTGGAGGTGGGAAGCGAAGGAAAGGCCAGAGCAGGAGCACCACCGCTCCCACCGTCACAACCAGTGCTGTCACCTAAACTCTGAGGCCTGCTGGGTGAGGCCGGGAGAAAAACTGAGGCAGTGCCTCACCCAGCGGAGCCAAAAAACAAAAAAAGAAATGAATGCAGAGAGAGAAAGTTACTGCTGCTATGCTGCATTGTAGAAGATGCAATGAGAACTGGAGGACTGCTTCGACTGAAAGGTCTTTTGAAGCTTTTGGGAAAAAAAAAAGATATCCTGAGGATCTTGTTTTATTGTAACAGCCTTGCTGTTATCAAGGTGAATTTACAGTTGGAAAGCAAAGCAACATTGCAAAAATGTGTTTGATTTTATCTGTATCATGGACAGAGTATTCAAAAAATTGGATAGACAGTAATTTTCAAAATGCAGCAGTAAGCAGGAAGGTCAATTCTTCTACAGAGATTTAGCAAAGGATTTTTAGGCCAATTTCAGCCTGTTTTTTTTTTTTATCACATTTGTATTTCATCTGTTTTTTGTCGTTGAAAAGTGGCAGAGGGAGCTTCTCAAAGTCAGTGTGCATGATGTGAAGACAATGAAATAGTAATAAGATGTGGAACCATTTTTTATTGGGAGTTCAAAAGAAAAACAAAATCACTGGAAAGGATTCTTGGCTGCTGAGAGTGAGAAGACTTTGGTTAATAAATTTGAGGGCGTCTGGTACAAAACAAGATGAAAATAATCAATCATATTCTTCATATCCATTTATGTCTGTGGTTTCCAAAAAATACAGCATCATTGCTTTCTGATTGTGTAAAATCAAATATTTTACCTGAAAAAAGAATATCCGCACAAAAAATATATTTGCATGATACTAAGTTGCATTTCTTTGCATTTAAATCGACCTGAAGTATTTGGTGTTTTCGTACTTTATATGCATATCTGCACGGATTTAAGTGTTCAACAGATCTTTGCTGTGTGTACATGAGTAGTCAACGTTTGCACATATAGTTAGCCTTAGCCTTATTACTCGTCTCATAGACTGAAGGAACCAAGTCTGGGAAAAATGGAAGGACATGTAAATGCACATTAATATATATATAAACCACACAATAACCGTCCAATTCGCTAACCAGCGTGTTTGCAGTATGGTCTGAGGATATGGGATTTTGCACAACTGTATTGTTTTCCTACTGCTCGTATTTTTGAACTATCACAACATTTTTCAAAATTTTTTAATAACTTGCTTTACAATGCATACAAGGAGAGCCTTTTGTCTTTAAAGTAAGATATCTGTAGATGTATGTTAGGCTATCTATAGATGTTACATGGTACTTTATTCATCTTTTAATACTATGGATTGTGAAACATAATATGTCAAGATGTGTTTACCAGTATTAGTATCAACATGTATAGCTTTTTTTCCTGTGAAAGCCTAAATAATAAAACAAGAAAATGAAGCCGTTGATGAGTCATAATAGTTTGGGTGTTAATTTGTGCATTTGTCTTATAATTACTTATGTTTACAAGTAAGTTAACCCTTAAATACCTACCATAGCTGAGTACCATAGCAAATGTTTTTTAATACATTGGTGTATTCGTCAGTGGGTTATGTACAGTTATTAGTTCATTTAAAACAGCCTTTAAAGACCTTTTCTGGTGTCATGCGGAAGGAAAACACTAATAAAACTTTTTTTACTATAGCATTAAAAAGCCTTAATGTGACTTTTTAAAAATGATTCCAATAGCATAATATCACACTGGATTAACCCTAATCCAGCATTTTTTGAGAACATTTTTCATTAAAGTGAAGCAAAAATGTTCTTAAAGAAATTGAAAACTATGATTTAATGTGCACTGAAGATCCTTAAACTTTTAAAGTGGTGGAGCTGGTTGGATACATTTTCTTTATCTTTTTGAAACCAATGAAAGCAATACCTAAAATAGATCATGTTAGGATGAAATAGCTGTACTGTTTTAAGGTCACTTGAACTCCAGTTGCAAAGGCAGGCTCAATACATAGAAATCAACTTTGAAAACTAGAAAAATTAAATTTAGGAATCCAAACTAAATAAACTCCATTATCTGATGCATTTTTTTTTGCATTTTTTCATTTTAGTATCTACTACGCGCCTCTTGTCATATATAGTGGTGACTGTGGGCAGAACTGATTTCTTTTTTCACTCATTTAAGGTGATCAAATTTTCTTTTTTATTTGTAAAGCAAGGAATGTTTATTTCTTTAACACATTGTTGTTGCAATATAAAAAAAAGGGAAATTATTAGATAATTATAACAAATTAATAATAAATTTATTAAAAACAAT
>NW_015150459.1:729522-797673 GCF_000732505.1 Cyprinodon variegatus | reverse complement strand
CTTCTGCCGTACCGGTTGAGATGAGACAGAGAACGCAGTAAGAGTCCGGTAGGAATGACACTCTGCTGAAGCTTTAGCTACGAAGGTGGAGGACGGGCTGGAGGTGGGTTGAATTGGTGTCATCTAAATGAAGCCTGCGCACAGGAGCAGACAGTGCTGATCGGAGGCCTTTTAAGATGAACTTTGGATGCCGATTGGCTTTCGTGGAGGTTTGGTTCAAAGCTGATTGGCTGTTTCAAAGGTGGATATAGGAGAGCAATGAGTTTCTTCAGTTTAACTTCCGCCTAGGCTCCATAATAAAAAAAGGTTTGAATACAAACTTAAACAACCAAAAATTATAAAGGACAGTCAAAGGTGACTTACATTTTATCTTGATTTAAGGCAACTTAAGGTTTCAGCACTTTTACAGTTTTCAGGAAGCTTATTCCAGCTTAGAGGAGCATAAGAACTAAAAGATGCTTTTCCATGTTTGTTCTGGGTCTGGGTGTGCAGAGTGGGCTTCAGAAAAAGACCTGAGAGGTCTGGGCTGCTGAACCACTGAAAACAAGTCTGCAATGTACTTTGCTCAGACATTCTGTGATTTTTAGATTTACAGGTATTTTAAAGTCTATTCTCTGATGCGGGAAGTCAGCGTATGGATTTCAGAACTGTGTAATGTGCTTAACTATCTTAGTTTTTGGTGACAATGTGGGTAGCAGCATTTTGGATCAACTGCATCAGCTTGATCTACTATTTAGGAAGACCTGTGGAGACACCTTTGCAATCAGTCCTACAAAAGATTAGTTGAATTATTTTTTGTTTTTTTTTTAAGATCCTGATAAGACATCAGTCCTTTAACCCTGGAGATGTTAAGGTGATAGAGTAGAAGGCCAAGCTTGTTACAGTGTTTATGTGCCTCAGAAGGTTCAGGTCTGAGTCCATCACTACACCCAGACTGCTGATTTTGTTGCTCTATTACTGAAGCTGTGTGTTAACTTTAAAATGCTCTTCTTTTGGTTCAACATAATTTCTTCAGTTTTGTTTTGATTCAACTGAATTAAGTTTGGTAGTCTTATGTAATTGTGTGTTGCCTTCTTAGCTAAGGTGACTTATGTTGTTGTTTATAATGTTATGAGTTAGAAGGAACATGTACCGTAGATAGTAAATAGGATGGATCCTAAGATGGACCCTGGGGGAGCGCCGCATGATTTTTGTGTTCTCTGACGTTAATTTACCTACTGAAACTAAAAAAAAATCCCTTCAAGTAGGATTTAAACCAGACCAGTACAGAAAGTTGAGCCAGTTTTTTAATAATAAAATAAAGTGATCAACAGTGTTTAATACCAGCACTCCAAAGTTTGCATTTATATGGATGTCATTTGACAAGTGTGGTCTCTGCACTGTGGTGAGCATGAAAGCCAGAGTGGAAGCAGTTGGTGAAGGTTTATTATAATGAAGGTTTTAAACGTCTGAAACATTTTTTTGTTATATCTTACTGATGAAGGGGAGGTTTGAGATGGGCCTGTAGTTCTGCAGAAGTAGCTTGTCCATGTTGCTCTTTTTTCATAAGCGGTTTGTTTTTAAGGCATGTGAGAAAACACCTGACCAAACATACATGTTTGAGTCAAATAAATACGTAATATAAATAAGCTGCTTGATTGGTTTTAATCATAACAGAGATGCTTTCCTCTAAAGTGTTGTTCAGATGGCTAAAGGCAGGTTTTGTAATGGGAACTTATGGGAGCCTTCACAACACGGAAGAATATTTTTTATTTGTCTAAAACTTATTTCTTGCTAAATAATATTATTTAGATAGCAGAAATATTAATATTAATTTCTATTTCTTTTCTATTTTTCTTATTTTTGAGATTAACAAATAGATTCTCTTTCAGGATTTTTAGGCTCCTTATTAAAAGGAATCCATTGGTTAAGTGGCTCATAACCATGGTACAGGGGGTAGCACTGTTGCAGCAAGAAGATCCTGTGTTTGATTCCCAGCCCAGGGTCTTTCTGCATGGAGTTTGCATGTTCTACCCGTGTATGCCTGGGTTCTCTCCGGGAACTCCTCTCAAAGTACGAAAAAATGACTTTTAGGTTAATTGGCATGTCTTAATTGTCCTTAGGTGTGAGAGTGTGTGTGCATGGTTGTGTGTCTCTGTGTTGCCCTGCGACAGACTTGCAACCTGTCCAGTATGCACCCCTCCTTTCGGCCGTAGACTGCTGGAGATGGGCACCGACCCCACCAGGACCCTGATGGAATAAGCGGGAGAAGATGGATGGATCCTCTTTTGTATCCACATTGCACAGTAATTAGATTTCCATTTGGATTTTGGTTTCACATTTTAATGGCATCTCATCTGACAAAAGTACTGTGTAGTAGTAGTGTAGATTTTTAATATTTTTCAATTTTTCCTCTGCAAACTGTTATGTTTTTTGTCTTGCCAGCAAAAAATACACTTGCTTAAGATGTTTATACATAACCAATTGATATGATAGGCAAAATCAAATTTAAAAGTTGGTTTAGTTACAAATATTAAACAATATATTTTTTTGATTGGACAGACCAAAAAAGTTTGACAGTGATGTTCTGTCCGCTAACTATCTGGGATCATAATTTCCTCATATCAATTAAGAACCCAAATTAAATCCTCTTGAACTTTGAAATCCATCATCATTATAATAATAACAATCAAAAGTCTTGCCTTGTTTAGTCCTAGTTTTTGTCTGGGTACAAGAAGCCATCTTGGGAGGTGGAAGAGCTCAGATGGTGTGATAGGATGCTCGGAATCAACAGCCAAATGCTGGCGCCTGGACAGGGAGTCGTAAAAGCAGAGACAGAAATAAAAACTAATGGTGTGTCATGGCCAGATGGGAGGGGGTGTACCATGTACTGGCCCCACAACAAAACAGCCGTTTCTCATTACCCAAAGGGAGGGCAGGGAAAATGGCAGAGCATACATCGTAAATTACATGTTCATCGACCTTCCTGACGATAAATTTTTGCCTTGGCTCCACTGGACGGAGCTCCCTCTCTCTCAGCTCCCACTCTTATTCTCTGTAGTTTCTGCTTGATTGTTTGCCACTCTACAGTTTTCCAAACAAAACATTTAGGTAAATTCTTGGAATATCTGGGTGCCATTCATTTAACCAAACCTCAGATGCTGAATGATTTTTTCCAATTTCCCTCCAAGTCCATAGAAACCTTTTTTTTTATAGTTGTTTAAGGTCAACAAGTTCTTGTCCTTATTTAACCCAAAATACTGTATTGAAAGTTAAATTTTTTACAAACCTACATGTTTGAGGATATTTCACCTAAATGTTGTAAATATATTGAATGTTTAGTTTTTCCCTTATAACAACAAAGCCTGATGTATTTTATTAGAATAAGTGATAAAACCTGAAAGAAACAGGATAAATTGGATGTTTCTTTTCTAAATCTAAAAAGTCTGATGTGCATATCTATAAAACCTCTAAATAAGGTCATTAGCAACATCATACTTTCTGATCTGTGGTAGTACATCTATATTGAGGGAGTGATGGCCTAATGGTTAGAACAGCTTGCACTCTGGCTCCCTGAGCAAGACCCTTAACCTCACACTGCTCCCTGGGCGCTGCACAGTGGCAGCTCCCCAAGGGGACGGGTTAAATGCAGAGAGTTAATTTCTCCATTGTGAGATCAATAAAGTTCAATTTCTATCCTTTCTTTCTTTCTCTGAACAATTCTACTTTGAAAATAACTGAATGATGTATATCAGTTTTAAAGATGTTTGACAAATCTTGAATTCAATTTAGGTTTGGATTTAACATGTGCCATTCTATAAATTCTATAAATATACTTTGTTCTAAGCTGGAGGTTCGCAACTGGAAGGGTTTTCAAACAAAGGAGGGGTTGGAGAGCTGCAGTTAATGATACCAGCATGTATTAAAGATGATGTTACACATTATTCCTACAAAATATTATAGTATAATATTCAGAACTTCAAAGCTAAACTATTGTACTTCTTTAATATGAGGAGTTCAAAAACGAACTTATCCAAAACAACAGTGAAAATGTCTCATGAAAGTGAGATCACATTTCTCCTTTACCAGTAGTATTTATTTATCCCATCCCCTTAAATCCTAATTATAACTATATATATAATATATTATATAATATATGTTCCTTCCTTCATGTATAGCATTTGATAATTGATAATAAAGCCACACATTCGCCATAAAGTATCATTCTTGTTTTTCCTGTGTTCACAACATGGGAGACTGGGGTGTCTCTCTGTGACCGGTTTCCACATCGAACAGCTTTCAAGGAAACTCATAGCTTTGTGGTAAACACAAAAAAATAGAAACATAACAAAAAAATGTCAGTTATTTCAAAAAACATTGAAGTGTAAACGGAGGCTAATTGCACTCTTGTTTCCTAACCCATAAATTTTCCCACTAGCTCAGAGCATATATGTCTAAATGTGTGTCCCCCCAACAACCAGCCAGCACTTTGGTATTTATTTGTGTGTTTACACTTTGTCTAGGACACACTGCCACAGACACTTAACCTGTTATCTTGATTTAAAGGTGGATCTTTTTTCACTATCAACAGATGCATACCCAGCAGGAGGAATCCCTCGAAAGGCAAAAATTCAATGGGATCAGTGCTGGTATATATTTTCAGCAACAAAGGTGCTGTAGCAAAACTACAACACTCAAAAAAAAAAACATTAACATTGAAATCAAAACTTAGATTTTACAGCTGTTTGATGAAGAAGCATTGATTTCCTTTGATTTATGAAATTGTAAGGATATTTTCTTATTTGAATTAGTCTGGAAATGCAGGGCAGATGTTTTTTTACATTTCAGATTTCTAGAAAGCTGTGAAGCTTGAATTGCACTGCCTCCTTTTGGATATAATCAGTATTACAATAGTATGTCTAATTTTTGTGTTTCCCATCGTTTGGGTAAAAAAAAAAGGCTTGAACAAACTAAACTTTGCAATATTTGTTGTAAATATTCTGATGGCCGATAAAATATTTGGTGTGTGGCAGCAAGGAAACAGACATCCAGGTCTGGATTCCCTGGGAGGCAGCATTTGGGATCTGTGATAAGTCTTCCTTCAGTTAGAGGGGGCAACTAACTTCTTATTACATTTTTTTGGGTCAGTGTTTGCTATTGCATTGAAATGAATGTCCACTAGAGCGCTCTCTTGCTACGTAAATGCTCTTGACATTTTGCAATATCAAAAATCAGGTCTTCCAAACTCCTAAGACAATTTTACATTTATAAAACAGTATGAAAATGATCTTTTATTTAAGGTGGGTAAGACTAAGCAAAAAGATGAGATTTTAAGGGTAATACCATTCTTTAAGCCAGCTATTGTACATTTAATTACAATCATGCTTATTGGAACAAAATACAAATCTGCTCACAGATTTCAGAAACTTTTAATTTCATATAATTTAATTTGCCTTCATTTTTATCTAAAAGAAATCATTTGTATTGAAATTTCTGTTTGTTTGCATCAGCATTCTTACATGAACCAGACTACCATTTCACTTGCATCTGTCTATCCAGTTAGAATTGTCTCCATTCTTCAAACTTTCAGCATAACAAAAGTTTTATTTCCAAACAATTTGTCCAACTAAGCTGCTCAGGAGCCAGGAGAGTTGAACCCCATGGGAATATAAATCTGACATAATCAAGTAAAGTAACAATGTACCATTGTCAAATTTTTAGTATTATATTGTCTTACGCTCAACTGGTGTTTTTTTATAACCCTTGCAAATATGAACACATCCTCCCAAAAGTGGACTAAAGTTATTCCTACCAAAGCAGAAATATAAGCAAAGGATATTTTTTCCTTTTCCTGCTTTCACCATTTAACTTTTACCATTTTTGAAATTTTCTAATTAAACCTTGATATGGAGTTTTAAAAACTAACACTAAATAACAGTTAAGTTCTAACTACCATTATCACCATTCTTCATATTGCAGTGCGGATTAAACCTCATCTTCCCCTAATGAGGAAGGCATTTAGTGTCATGTTTTAAAGTAAGCTCCTAAAAATATCAAAATAAGTCACACAGTCAGCTAACATGTTCAATATCTTGTAAAAATCTTTGCAGGTATTTTAGTTTTCCACAATTGGTCTGACATTAAACATACTGATGTTCAACACCTTACAATTTTAAACAGTAATCATGACACACTAAGTTGTAAATCGAAAGGAAGTGGTTTTCCTATAAGGTCGTTTTCTTAAAAACAAAAATCTTAAGTGATAGTTGGATTTGGATTGGGTCCTTGTTAACCTGTTTTTGCTGTAATGATAGCTGTAAGTCTTTTAAATGCTGTATCAACTAGCTTTACTCACGCAAAAGATTATATTTTTGCACGTTCTTTGCAAACATTCATTCAATAAATATCCCTTCAGTCCTAACCAAACTAAGAAAAGTAACTTAAACATTAAATCTGCCGATACAGAGTACTGTCTCCACTTGAACCAGAGTAAAATGAATACAACTCGTTGCACATTTAGGTATTACATTTCGTCTGCTTTTAAACAGACCAAACACAGACCAGGGCAAATCTTAAAACCACAGTCAGACAATAGACTTTGGTTGTATTTTTGTTTTGCCCTGAAGATGTTCATGCTTGACGGTTTCTAAAAGAATTCAAATTCCTTTGATCCCACATTACTGTACACCCTCAGTTCCCAAACCACATACAGCTCCAGAAAAGTGCATAGAGATGGTTATTGGCATGCACACAAAGAAACTGTGCATACTGCTACATTTTGCAGCAAATGTGTGATTTGGAACATGGGTGCAAAATGCATGGGAGTTCAAGCAGGGTGCATACTTGTACTCTGCAAACTCTGCATCTGTTGACTTGTTTATATTTGCCATGATGAGGTAATTACTTGTTTAGGAAACTTTCAGAGTTTTCATTTGCATCCAAACACAAATGCATGCAACCATGTACATATATAGGCATGTGATATGCATCTTTGGTCAGAAGGTCTCTAAACCTCTTCTTGGCTTTTTCATGTTTTACTATATGCTTTTGGCTTTTCTTTCAATCCTATTTTGTTTTATTTTTGTCTCCTTTCACAGCAGGCATAGAGTGTAATTTGTGCCTTAGAAAAGGAAAAATGGAAACCTGTCAAGCCTTAAACAATATTCAGTAAAGATATCTGAGAGTCCATGCCTTGCAAAATATTCCTACCCATTACTTCACCCTTTATCCCAATGCATCTACAATACCTTATAAGAACGTTATGTGAAAAATGCTACGAAAATGATTGTGAGGTTAATGAAAATCAATGCATATTTTTATGTGCATATATATTTAGATGTATTCATTGCCATTTCCACCGAGTAAAATAAATGTTGAAGCCTTTAGAGTTCATCATTCATCCCTAAATGCACAAAAAATAATGTATCACTTGTTGACTTTTTAATTTTTTTTTATTTTAGTGAATGTTTTTTTAAAATTCAGTCTGTTAAAAGAGCTAACTTTCAAAATTCCTTCTATCTGTAACTATTTAAAGGCTAAGCCAAAGATAGCAAAAGAAACTGAGTGAAAACTTCAGAACACCTGAAGAATTATTGCTCAGGTTCACACTTCTGTCTTTGAAAATCAAATCTGATTACCATTCAACCTAAAATGAGAATAAAAACATGTAAGGACCTGAAAGCCATCGGAAGTTGAACCTGTACTTGGAGAGCCTAAGGACGGGAACCCTGGTCGGATCTGAGCAGCACACTCGTTCAACTCTGAGCTCTGGAAAAACAAGGGTTTGTTTTCCTGCTGAGAGCACTCATTATAAGAGTTGAAAGACCTTGCCACAAGCAAGTCCAACTCCTTGACCTGTGATGGGAGAGAATGAAAAGGAGAAAAGCCAGGGCTAAACCACAGAGGCCAGCTTCAAACCTCGCCAACGTCACCAGACCCACGTCAGCTTTGAACACAGAATTTTGTTTTTCTTTTGTTTTTTATCTTCAATCTACTCAGAAACTTTCATTTTCTCAGCTGCTGGAGGTAATTTTATATTCTTGTGCTACTGTTTTAAATATAATATATTCTCATGCTAACAGTTTAAAAGGCAGCATGTGATTGAGATTTAGCTGAGATTTAAAATTGAAACACATTGAATGATTAGATGAATGCTCAAATGAAGACGTTTGTCTAAATGAAGTCTAAAGAAATTGGGTTACTATGTTAGTTTCCTTTCTCTCAGCTTTATAAAATACAACCTTATTCTCATTTTAAGGGGTCATATTTTATAGAATTTCAACATCCATATTTTGTTTATCCAATCATATACGAGCTACCATGCAGTTAGCAAGACAATGAAAAATGTAAATTACCATCAAGAGTAGCAGCCATTTTGGGTTAACCATTGTCTGCTGAGGTTTTCTACTACAGACGTGGTTGCAATGTACAAAACATTATGATGCAAACGATTCAGGCCTGCAAAGAAGAGAAAAACACAACAAGTAATGATGACTCTGGATTTGTGTTTTAGTGTTTGACACATTGCAATTCTGAAATCTTCAATATTTAGTGTGAGGATACCTAAAATTTAACTCTTAACTTAACTCTTTGTATCAAAATTTGATAACTAGCTTATCTATGCTGGGTTGCAACTGATCCTGGACAAGTCAATAAAGGTTGTTCTTTTAAAGTTCAGAAATAAAGAATAATATATATATATATCATAGATACAGGACACCTGTTTCAGCATAGTGCAGTCAGTTTTATTATTTCTTCTATGGGATATGCTGGTGAAGATTCTCAGTCATCCAATCATTCCATGCAGGAAGCTTTTTCAATTCAAAATGTCAGGAATAGCGTTGAGTTGAGGTTTTATACAGTAGCCCATTAAAACGTTTGAAAAGGCCGTGGACCCTGTTTCATTTTGCATGGGCTACTGTTTCAATTCCTTTTGAATAGAAAAAAGCTTCCTGGATGGGAAGAGAAATGTCTTCAAAAATTGGGGAAAAAAAGTCCAGTGGATTGTTTTTATTTTTCTTTATTTGGGTCACCTCAACATACTAAAGAAGCCTTAATGTTTAGGGAATTTGGTCCACCTGGTAAATGAACCACTTAGGCTCGAGAAAGGAACCAGACATCTTCTCATTGATACTGGAGCACATCTGATGTACTTTTCAAACTGCTGAAAAAGGCCCAATCTCCCAATGCACAAAATCACAAATATTTAATAACTTAATGAAGATTATATGTCATAGAGATTCAGAAAATCTTCCCCACAGTAAGATATCAGCCTTGCTGGGATCCCTACCATTCCTGAACACTAAAACAATAAATCAGATTTAGCTTTCAGAAGAATTCTTATTTATGGCAGATAATTTGATAAAACTTTAGACTGTTTAAGCTAATTTTGTAATCCTCTAAATTAATTTCATTCCAGCGAATAAAAGTCAGTATAACATTCACACAAAAAATTATGAGATTTAGATTAATCTTATTAGTTTTGGAAGACGTTGGTGCTTATAAGGGACTGAAAGGTCAATTACAATGATATCTGATCTTATTCAGAGCAGATTAAACGTCCTTGGGAGGAGCAGTCTTCTCCAATAATAAATGTTTTTTTATTTTTCTCTGTTGATTAGTTTATGACCCTAACTTGATAGAAACTTCCAAAGGTTTTCCAAAAAGGCATAACACAACAAACAGAGAAAGAAGTGGATGGAAAATAGCTCAAGATCAAAACAGCAACAAAATAGAACAATTTTCTAACATTTAACAAAAGCAGCTGAGCTGAGCCAACACTAAAAATATCTAATGACAAATAAGACAAAAAATGACAAAAGGGGCAGGCAGAACTAAGTAAAGAATATAGGACTACATTGGATTTTTAATTTTTTTTAAAAATCTAAATAAGTTAGTTTTTCTTACTAGTGCATTTTTCTTGAATTGAGGGGGTAGGTGAGACACTTTGCCAATGAAGACAAGACAATTTATACTTAAAATAAGAAAAAAGCAATTGCATTGTCTTATTTCAAGTGCATCTTATGTAAATATTATAAGAGTACAGATACTCGTTCCTACTCAAATTAATGGGAAATACACTTAATATAAGACATTTTTACTTATTTCTATTTTTTGCAGCGTTACTAACTAAAGTGAAATATATTTCTGTGCAGCATGCAAGAAGTCTGAAATGCAGTGAAAGATGAAAACCGCTTTGATCCAGCTTCTCCCGGATGTTCAAGCATAATAATTTTATCTTTGTAGATTATCCTCCCAAACAAACGGCTGCATAGTTTACCTGTACTGTAATCTCTTCTCAGCCATGTGACTATTGTTTGTGCTTCAGGAAACAAACCCAAGCCACCAGGTGACAGTCACGGTTTAAAAAAAACACTAATCAGGTGGATTATTGTTTTTGGAAATGTCTCTATTGTTAGTTTGGTTGAACATATTGATGAACTTATTGCAGAATCGGCACTCAAATGTTGAAAGGTAGGTTTTGTTACCTGCAGGTGTTAAGATCATGACCTCTACATGCAGTAAAAGGTTGTTTGATTTTGATCTTGACACTTAAATCAATGCCTTCATTCCTGTAACAATGTCTCTCTGCAAACTTTTCATAGAACCAAAAACATAGAACTTTCTTGAGTTGATTTTTTATTTTTTGCTTCTTTGGGCACAGGGAAAAATGGAGGGATGAGCTGGCTTAGGAAGATGTTCAAACCTTTTGTGTCAGGGAGATTCGAAGCATGTGAAGAAGCTGTTTCAAGTGTCAGATCTGCTAATGGCTGCTCAGCTAACATGGTGTCTACCTAATCCCTGATGCCTTTCTGCACAAGTTACTGTCATCAATGTGCTCCTTCCATGCGGTGCTTGTAGCTGTGCTTTCCCTGCTGGAGGTCCCTATTCAATTTGTAATATATGCTGTTTCAGTATCTTGCCAACACAAATTAAAACCCCTATTGGTCTTTTCATGATATACAACATTTGGTCCATTCTTTTTAAATCCCATCCTTGGCAATTGGAACTTTGTTTAAGTTTAATAAAAGTTTAAATAATAGAATACACAACCCTAAAATAAGTTATAGTTTTAACCTTTGACTTTCCCCTCAGGGCATAAATACTCATCTCTATTACAGAAGCATGACCCGTTTTTTGTGAAATTTAATGAAGATACAATGTTTTTTTTTTATATCCTAATTTAAAGTTATACTCATTTGTAGGTTTACATTATAGTGGTTGCCCTAACTGAATGGAAATAGTTTTTACATTAGGCTACCCATATGCAGAAACAGCATCTACAAAGGGTGTTGTTGGGTATCTAAAATGGAAAAATTTATTTTCCTGTAAGTTGATCAAATTCTAAGAGTAATACTCATAACCATGGTTAGGATTTTGTTTGTTTTTGAGCGTGTGCTCACTCTGACACAGTACATCTTCAGCCTCTGACCCTTCCTGTTAGCCCATCATTTCCCCTCCTGTCCCTTCTAATAAATCCATAGGGGGCCGCATGTTCGCTAACCCCCCTCCAGATGAAAGTGCCATGGAGCAACTCCAGATGTGAACATCCTCCCTCTCTGTCTCTCTCCTCTGTTTCTCCCACACTCCTTTCTCTCTCCGTGCTCCCCTGTTGCCTTCCCCCACACAGCTATGACTTTTCCATGTCCTTTTTTGGTGAAAAAATCTGAAACAGAGGCAGGGAGGAGGACATTTCACCAACAGCCGACAGGAGAGGGGATCTGGTGTGTGTGCACTCCATCAAGGCAAGAAAACAGCCAACTCAGCATAAACAGGAGTTCATGTCCAGTCAGGGACAGACTGACACGTGCTTTTCTTTATTTCATGTATTAATTACTTATGTATTTTATTATCCTAAATCCATGAGCACAGTTTTTACTCCCGTTACACATCAAGGCTGTATTTAAAGCTTTCTCACACTTCATGCCTGCTCTCTAAGGAGCAGCACTCACACACTCTCTTTTTTAAAATAGACATTTCTAACACTCCAGAGAGGTTTTCTTTGGCTTAGCACATAAATAAAAGTCACTAAAAAGCCATGCATACTTAACTCAGCAATAGATCTTCAGTACAACCACAAAATCTTAAAAAAAGATAAAGTAAAATCAGTCAATCTCACTTTATTTAATTGTCTTTTAAAAATAAAAGTAACAATTCATCTACACAACAGTCACAAACTGATTTACAGTAAGTTGAAACAGTTGTCATCTTGATGGCATATTTTCCATCCTAAATCATCTATTTGGCCAACTCTGACTCACCAGCATCAACGCTGAAATTAGCTAAACAAATATTATATCTATGCTGCTATGAAAAGGTATTTGCCTTCTGACAGGTCTTGCTATGGTTCAACTGACTTGTAACACTTAGAAGTTTCAGATCATCATCCTCATCATCATCATAAAAAAAAGTTATTCTAGACAAGGATAACCTAAGAAAAATGACAATATAATTTAAAAAAGAAAAACTAACCAAATCTCTTATATGTGAAAATGAATTTCAGCCTTTTTTTAAGTAACTCTACTATGATCAATAAAATCTTTTGGCCAATTTAAATTTTATTATCCCCAAGATATGATTACTATTTTATCTGCAGATAGAGGAGGAATTCAACTAAATAGGGCTTGTCTTACAGCACGAAGTATGCTAAAAGAGTTCTGAATGAAACACCTTGTGACTTGTTGAAAATAAATTAAATTCAGATATTTTCCAAAGGCACTTACATCTATAAATGTTATCCAGGCATGGAAAAACATGGAATAATGATGAAATTTCCCAGAAGTGACCAAATCAAACCAAAATAATTTCCATTTATTTATATATATCACCAAGTCAAAACAGATTTTATCACAAGTGCCTTGAGATGTCAATCAAATCATCAAGACAGACTTGATGAAAGCTTTCTTTCTAAACTCTGCTGATTGCGTCGAGTCACTGACTTGCCAAGATCAACACTCCTGGATTAGCATGAAGTGAATATGGACAGTCCTTTTCATTGTGACGTTGACTAGAGAAGCAATCCCCCATACAGAGCATGCATGCATGTTCTGTATGAGGGACTGCTGCTTAGTCAACGTCACAATGCGATCACACATACAGAGCATGCATGCAGCGACAATGGAGGGGAAAACTCCCCTTTAACAGAAAGGAACCTCAATCAGAACCCGGCTTGATATGAGCAGGGTAAGGACTCCAGTCTGTGTGGTTTGTGTTTTTGTGTGTTTGTCTTCCTTCCTCCACCAGGCGGCGCCTGGCTCTGATTCACCTCCTCACACACCTGCAAGGAGTTACCTCATTAACGGAGTCCTCTTAAACTGCTGACTGCCACTACCTCGACGCCAGAGTGTTTGCCAGTTTTGGGAAGTCTTCCTGCAAACTGGACGTTTCTGACCTTCTCTCCCTGGAAGGATAAACTGAGCCTCAAACTTAGCTGGGGACACAAACTGGAGCTTTGGATCCATTTTCTTTCAAGGGATCTTTTGAGTTTCACAGTGAGCAAGGGATTCATCTGCACCACAGTCCGTTCAAGTACCGCAGGAAATCTGAGTGGCAGTCAGTTTCTCCGTTCACCTAAAAGCAACCGCATTCTGGGTAAACCCTGTCCACCCTCCACAGAATGAGACAAACACTGGAACACATCCCACACCTACTGGAGTCAAAGAGTCAACCATTTCTCTGGAAACGTGAGTCTGCCTACCTTTCCTCCTCTTTAAGTTTGAGATTTAAATTTCCCACTGAACCTGAACTAACCGCAATGTCTTCTCCTCACCTTTCAGTTCTGGTTGAGCAGTGTTAAGAGCAACACTGGAATCTCCACAAACTTCTCAATAAACCTGTTAAACCTTTTCCCCTGGTCTCTCTGTATTGGTTTCTCTGCATGTGGGTCCGAGCTCTTGATAAAATCATGACAATCGGCCTTCTGCCATGACCGACTGGGGGTTTTAGAAGCCAGAAAATAAACATAAAGGAACACAGAAACACTAATTGAGGAGTACTTTCCACGTGAGAGAAAAGTAAAAGGTTGGTTGCAGCAGTAGCAGAAACACAACTTAGCAGATGAGCTCTGAGCCAGAGAAAATAAGGAGAGTGCATACAGTTGGTCGCTATGACAGCACAGCCAGAAGTCATTGAGAGAGACAGAGTTAATCACTTGTGGATTGGACCTAGTGTATTATTTATAGCAGCAGCTCCTACTGGATAGTGTCACAGCTGAACCCAGTGCCAGACCAGATGGAACTGAAGCAAATAATAGAGGTAACCAAGTTGAAGAGTCAGGTCATGGCAACCATAGATGGAGAGGTCAACGGTAAAACAGAGAGAGAGCAAGAGATCCAAGAGGTGTGCCGCCTTCGAAAGGCTTATGTCAAGGTCAATTTTTATTATTTAAAACTAAGAAAGTGACACAAAGGACAGCACCCATAGGAAAGCTTCAAGACCAAAAATATTTCAGAAAATAACCTTCAAATTGAAAAGGGAACAGGAGCACTCCAGTTTTCTTGTACCTGCAAGAGAGGTGTGTCCCTGGTGTGCATATTGGGGTTACAGAAATTCAGCTTTTTGGAATATACCAGAAAGTGCTCTGTCACATAATATAAAACCCACACTGCCAGTTTTTGCAAAACTGTAATGGCACAGCCAGATATTGGTTTTATTTTCTTTTTACATAGTACCAGGTTTGTTTGGATAGTTTCCACCTTAATGAATACAATTATTTAGTGAAAACTGCATTTAAAATATTTATCTAACTTAAGATTTTTTTAGGATGACCTGAAACATAAATGTGATTAAAAATAGTAAAAATAAGAAAAATATGTAACGCTACAAATTGTTTGATGCAGCACTGTGATTTTTCACATACAGGATTGAAGCTGAAATTAAAAACAAGTAAAAAGAGAAATCGTGGCAGAAGACAAGCATATTTTCGTGATGCGAAAACAGTTTAGCTTTTTTTTTCAAAGTTAAAAATACAGATTCTCTTTGTGCACAAATATTAAAACTATACATAATAAAATAAGAAAAAAAAAAGAGGGCGGAACGGAACTTTTATGTAAAAACAAGAGTCATTGCGGAGTAAAAAAAAAAGGCACACATGAAGCCAGGAGATCTGTCACTTGCGCCTTGTTTTAACTCTGTATTTATGTGCACATAACATGGTAGCAAAAGCACATCTTTTTCAAAGTGCAAAAGAAATGTTTTGAAAACCAAAAACTAGGAAGACCAACACATTTTCTACTCTTTTTTTTTTTACTTTAAATGTGAGGAAAAAAACAGTCCAATATTTAGAAACTTAAAAAAAGTGTCACATCTCCTTCTGTGTCACTTTAAACAGTAACTTGTTGAAAATGCATAAAAACAGGAAAATAAAGCAATAATAGGTAAGTGATAAAAAGCAACATTCAAAATGCATAAACCTGCAGTAATAAGAGCATTAGAACAGTAACTCATCCATACAACTGAAATATAGACCATATGCATTGTATAATATATCAGTGTTCTGTCTTTTCTTTAGAGCCCTGAAGTAACATTGATTAAGACATATTTGGCAAAGTGGCAAGCATTTGCAGTTTCTTATTTAAACATAAAAAAAAAGAAAAAAATGATGGTAATAAGGCACTCCATTTACAAAATCTTTAAATCTCTTGTCAAAGAGAATATCTTTGTGCTGATTTATGCAAACCACGCAGAATCAGCATGATTTTGCATTCTAGTATAACTCATCTTATATGAAAAGGCCATTGAAGAACAACTGTCTTTACATCAAAACAAACCTGAGGCAGGATTTTTTTTAGCCTGTTTTACCCTCGTTGTTATATAACCAAGGGTGCTTTAAAAAGCTGATGATGAACAAAATAAACGGAAATCTGGGTAAGTGCTTTATAGATTGTTGTGGCAGTCACGGCAAAGGATCCTGTCGCCATCTGGGAAAAAACCCGCACCCACAAGTGAGATGGAGCAGTTGGAGCAGGTGAAGCATGGCTGATGCCATTGACGTTCTTCAAATGAGATATACTTTCCTCCTCCAAAACCTAAAACGAAGGGACAAGCAGTCAGTTTAATCTAAACAGCAATTTGTTCAGGCTTGATGATAGAGATAAAAAGCAAAGATCCTGTCAGGGACTAATAAAAATATTAACAAAGTGGACGCTTTTTCAAAAAAATTATGTTAAACGTTACTTTCTTAATACATTTGCAAAAGTAACTTTTTTAATGCACCTTATTAAACTTTTGTGTATCTCAAAGCCTATAAACTTAATGCTTATTATTAGGATTTTAAGTGATAGACTTACACAAAGTATTACATAAAAGTAAAGTGAAGGTGAATGAGGGTATTCCTCTTTTATGTCACTTTAAATGTAAATCATTTGAAGTGTGTTTCGGCCCGGCCTGTAGAAATAGCTAAAGCAGTTGTCCGATGTCAGGGGTTAGGATCGCTAAAACAAACAGTCAGATTTGATTGAATCTAAATGGCTTCTCCTGCTGTAATCTGTGGAAATAACAAACTGGACACATTTGAGAGCAGAAGAAGCACAATATAAACAGAAAGGTCAGGATACAGAGATCCTTCCAAAAATGTAGTCAGAGTCTAACAACAATTTATCTGTTCCTCTTTGGAGCTGAATTGAAAAAAAAATGTTGTAGTTTATTTGTTACAGTGGTTCTGTTCAGTTAAAGAGTGTGCTAATCCATATTTTGAGCTCTTTGCATATTACAATATTAGATAGTAAAGGATTAGATCATTGTGATGACATGGCAAAGCAGCACAATCATATCAATAAATATGGGTCTGTACAGTTTTAAAGTTGTAAAAGACTCAGATAAAGCATGATTTCACAAATAAAATGGAACCAAACAAAAATATTATTGTTCAAAGTATGATTAGGGGATTTTACAGTAAATGAAGAATTGTGATAACTGCGGAGAACAGTAATAAAAAAAAAAAAAAAAAAAAAAAAAAAAAAAAAACGACCTCAATTCCTTTAAAAAAGTGAAAAAAATAAAAAGTTTTGAGAAAAGTAAAAATAATGTAATTAGCTAATACAAAAAACAGAAACTATCCACTGCTGCTCTGGAAGATGCATAATTTTTATTTTGCTCTCTGATAAGAAGAATTGAGTACACTTTAAGTATGTTGTAGCCTGTCTTTTTATTCTTTTATAGAAATTTTACTTTTAGTTTTTTAAGGTCAGCTAAGACCAAATATCAACTGTGTTCATGGGTGGGCACAAATGCAGTAAATTACATCATTAGAGCAATCAGAATCTAGTTATTAAGGTTTTACACATGCACCATGCAATAATGTATACGTTCACATATTTTTATTTATATAGTTCAATGTATGGTGTTGTTTTTATTTTAATGTAAGCTACTTTATTACTTAATCAGTAATTTATCTTAAGTTAAACTACATTAGCATCCAAATTTTTCTAATAGGAATCAATCAAAGTTGACCTTATCAGATGTTGTAAAATGATACTCTAAAGGATCCTTCACTTGATAATCATTGAAAAACTGTTACTATAGCCTAAAGTAAAACAGCTGCAGCTTTTTGAAGTATTAAAAAGCTGTCATTTTGCTTTAGAAATGTAAATATGAGGATGAAGTCAAGTAAATAAATCTCGCCTGTAATGGGTTTGCTGCAGGCCTCACACTTCTTGGCGTACAAGCTGCCGAAGCACTTGAGGCAATAAGGGCTGTCATCTCTAGAGGTGAAGTGCTGACCAGCCAGCTGCGTCTTACAGCCTGTGCACACAAAACACTCCTTATGCCACGGCTCATCCCGATAGGTCACGCCACCTTTAGCCAGGGCCTAAATAGGAAAACATTATTTTTCATATGAATTTCTGCAATCAATCAGTCCTACTTATTATCTTTTCACTCTATTACTTTTAAAAGTTTAACCGAGCCTAATATAATAGGAACCAAGTTGTATTGTAGTTATTTGACAGATTCACAGACCTTTTTACAGCGTGTGCAGCGGGGAGCAAACTTTTCCTCATAGCAGGGCACACAGTAGTGCTCATCCTTGTCAGGAATGAAGGACTTGGAGCCAATCGGCTGCTCACAGCTGTGACAGATGAAGCAGCCCTCGTGCCATGTGGAACCTGCATACTCCAGTTTTCTTGTACCTGTAAAAAAAAGGGAAGTAACAGTACCAAAGCATTAGGAGGGGCGGGGAAGTCACAATAAAATACTTGATTTCACAGCAGCATATAAAAATCCTTTCATTTCACTCTCATCATGCGTCTTTCTACAGCAACAAAGTGGCAGCAAGCTTTAAACACAAAGAAGTAATACAGTTTTCCCCTCTGTGATGCAGACCCATTGATCTACCAGTAAATCTCCTGGATGTTGAGTTTATTATGCTGTGATCCAGCGGTTTATGCACGGCTGACATTTCCACAGATTGCTTATGTTTCAGTGCTTGAGAGTCTCCATGCTGCACTGTTCCCTAATTAAAAACATAAAAGATGCCCTAAAAAAGAAGAAGAAGAAAAAAAAGTCTTTGCACAAAATAAACTAAAGCAGGATTCATTGCGGCTCAAGATGGACAATAATGGCTCTTTGTTGTGCACAGCTACAAATGAAAAACAGGGTGAGGTTGAAAGGTCCAAACAAAGACCGTTTTTCAAGTGTTGAATCATTATGTTCTTAAAGCAGTCAGTTTGCTTCTTTGGAAATATCACACTAGAGCTTTAACACGAGAAACTTCAATATATTATTCATTGATTACCGGTAGATTTAAAATCCTAGTGATCAGGGAGGAAAAAACTTCTAAATGTGTCTGAGGATTTTAGATCCTCTAGCAGGGTTAACAGAAATTTCCTGACATTTCAGCACCTTGAACAACTCACCTTTTTTTTTTAAAGTTTCAGCTGAATATGTTTATACAAGTTCACTAATTTATGTCAGCAGTGGGTGGGAATCTGCTCGTTTTATATCTGTTCATGTTCAGGGAAAATCCTGGCCGGAGACCAACTGAAGAGGACTTTAAATGTGACGGGTAAATTCTTAATGTGGTTTTTGAAAACTTAAATACCTAAATCACACTATAATACTTTTGCAAGTTTTTGCAACAACAGACATTTTGACCAACAGACAACATGACACCCAATAAATCAACATTCAAATTATTTAACAGGCTTAGACACGATTTTTAAAAGTGAGTATGTGACGTTGATGTAAGCTTGTTAAATATTGATGTTTGTCAGATTTTCGAGCTGCGGCAGAAACACTGTTGGTTCCACTACAAAGGCATGATAGTCTTTAACAAATTTCACCCACCTTTTCTTTACAAAAAGGATTATGTTTAACTGGTATCCACAAATTATTTGAGATAACTGAATAGATAGCCCTTGAACTAAAAAAAAAAAAAAACTGCTATAAATACATATTGTGTTTGTTTAACGGTTAAAGTTTTACGTTTTTTGGGTCCAAGAACAAAGAAAACTTCAAACATCAATAATTGACATAAATGTTGTTAATATCATGCTCTATATAGTTTGGAACGTATTTCATGACAATTTAAATAAAATTTGTGCTTTTATTTTGTTAATATGTTAAGAAGATAAAAATAATAGCACTATTATGAGCTTTTTTTCTTACAAAAAGAGTAAAGCATTATCATAAACATCTAGACAGGAGAGGGAAGACTTATAACTTCACTTTAAACAAGAAACCCATTCTTTATTAACCTGAAACTAAGTCTTTACTGTTTATTAAAGTTCAGTTTGTAAGGAAAATATGTGATGATTATAAGACAAACTGACGTGAAAAGCATTGGAAGCCGTGCAGCTTTACCCAAGGTGCTGTTACAACATTACTGGAAGAATCTGCACGGGTGGTGGCAGCTTTATCTCCTGTTACCATCAGTTCTGCTGGCAAGCTTCCATGGTTTACAGACAACAAGTGATGCAGAGAGATAATTAATCTGTCACATTCAAAGGAGTTAAGTCTTTTACACCTATTTCTCTCCCACCGCTTCTTTTCTCTCTGAAATTTTTCACTTTCATCTATTAGTTTTCCACTTTCATTCACTACTAAACCATCTGTTTAATTTGACTTGTATATACCAAAATCATTTGCCTATTATCTTTTGAATTTGCATACTACATAGGAAATAAAATGAGGAACAACGAGGCTTTGTGACAATAGCCTCTGGATTTATTGATGCATCTTGTTTTAAATCCCTCCTTTTTTATCAGATTTGTGAGAAAACACCTGCTGCATCTTCTTTTACCTTTACCTGGCATAACGATCTTATCACAGGCAACACATTTGGAGGAGAACTCGTTACAGTAGCAGTCATTGCAGAGCAGTGCGTCATCCTGGCTGGTGAAGGGCTCATCTGCCAGTGAGCGGTCACAGCGGAAACAACGGAAACAATGCTCGTGATAATGCCTGTCCTCGTAGAAGAGCTCCTGGCAGCAGAAAGGGGAAGAAACAATAAGGAGACTGGAAGTCATTTTTTTTGCAGCTGTAAAAGCTCCACAAATATAAAGTCCTGCTGTCTGTGACTTGGTAACCAAAGAGGCCAAATAAGGGAATGACAGGAAAGCTTTAAGTAAACATAGACCGGAATTTATAACTAGGGCAGAGGAGAGTGTGAGACCAACATCAACATTTCTGCATAAAAAGTAAAACAAAGCACACCTATGATGCATCAAGTATTAAATACTACTACTGTATGTTGTTTTTTTCACTTTTTTTCAGATAACAACCACATTTTGCTATGATTTTCAATAGTATTTTATGTGATGGACCAACAGTACATGCCACCGTGTTTAAGATTTTTCAAAACTCTGTGACAACTCAGTAAATTAAAATTTTTACTATTTTTCTTTTAAGTTGTGGTATGCATTTGTTTCCGTTTACTCTTAATAATCTAGTGCAACCAAATTAATTCAAAAGTCACCTACTTAGTACCTGTCTGCAATTAAATTTCACATCACGACTTCAGGTGTTAATTAGAAACAGGGACACCTTGGTGTATCAATTCTTTAGACTTTGTGTGGCATAAGGGGGGGCCCTTATCCCACTGGAATTTTTTCAAATTTAGACTCTCTGAAATGCTATTTCCTGCATTTTGAGGTTAAATGCAACTAACTTTTTGTGTTTGTTACAACACTACTTTTGTCCTGATTATGGGAAGTATGTGTTCTTGACTAGAGGTGGAAATTTCATAAGGAAGACTTGGGATCATTTTCAGGTACAAAATTATGTTTCATAGGTTAATTCAAACAATCAGAAGGTGTTATGCTAGGTTCACACCATGATTTAAACAGTAAAAAAGCATCTGCTGCTTCATTTTTGAGGCTCGTACACATTAAGGTCAGACATGCCTCAAGTGCATCTTTGACGCTCCTGAAGCGCGTCCAGTAACGGGTGTCCAGATGCGTCTAATGCTTCTGCTGCTCATGTGTTCAATGGCAGGAGTGGCTTTGTTATAATTACTGTGATCAGTGGGTAAAAAGTAGTTTTAATATGTTTTTAAGTGAGAAAGTCGACCTCAAAACTATCTATGCAGTCAGTTTATTAGGATTACGATCCTGGCTTAAAATATAATTTCGCTCTTGGATGTGCACAGACCCCCACACACCAAAGTTGCACCGTCACTGGGAATCCCAAGCAACAGCTTTCTCAGGCCAGGTCGCCTCTTGGGGGATTTCCCCTACTGTTTGTGGTTGTTGGAAATAGATGTTAGCGTTTTTCAGGTATATGGCAAACAATATAGGCACCAGAATAATAAAAGCAAAGACATTTTGCTGGCAGGTATTTTAAGTTAATATAGGCTTTAATAAACTGTTTCAGTGGATTGATCATGGCAATCTGCATCAGCAGCGCTGTGTCCAGATGGTAGTGATACAGACAGCACTGCTAATGCAGATCGCTATGAGATGCCAGTTATGCATCCGATTTCATGGTGTACAAGACACCGCAAGTACAAAGGTTCCCTCTTGGGATTTTAGTATGTATAAAAGAAAATGGAATTAACTGTGTTAAAGTTGCGGCTCTAAGCTTCAAATTTAAAAAACAAAAAACAAAAACAAAAAGATAACTTCACAAACACTGTAGTAGACCCTCCAATAAACTCCAACAAGGAGTGCATGTTGGTTCTAAATAACCCCCCTAATTTTAATGTTTCCCTTTTGAGAAATATCTAATTTTAAGTTGACTGCGGAGAAGGGGAAGACCTATACTCATCCTGCATTTTTAAAATTGCTACCTAAATTACTCAGCTGGCTTTAGTGGATTTAGAGGAAATTGCCTGCATAACTGCATTTTAAATGAGCTTTCAGTGTCTTGCCAAAATACATAGGACACGCCTCATTTCTGAAGAATTATGCATCATTAGGGTGACATAAGTTCTGTCTCGGCAAACTGAAGCCACACCCACACATTAAAATAGCACATGGCTAAAGAAATATTACACATGAAGTTCTATCAAGTAAGAGCATCTATTCTTTTTTATAAGAAATAAAGGATTTTTGTTAATGTCATTTAAAGTCGTAGCATTGCTAATTACACATCTGGTCATCATGGATACCTTACCCTCGCATCATGGCCAATCAGCTCTTTGCATTCATCACAGGTGTTAGAAAACAGGCTGTCATAACAGGGGATGCAGTATGGGTTGTCATCAGATTGGATGTACTTGCGACCATAGAGGGATTCTTTGCAGTTATCACAGTCAAATCGGTCAGCCATTGTAGTTTTCTGCAAACCTGTGACACAGGAAAAGGAGGGTCAGGATGATGGTGTTAAAATAAATAAAAAAAGTTTAACCCTACATAAAGAGAAGTATGAGAGTCACAGCATCAGCAGAGAAAGTAAAAGGCTCTAGCAGCAATAATAAAGCCATTAATAAGCTGCTGTTCTTAGCTAAAGCAAAAGATTTATAGGAAACAGAATCAAGTGAACATCTGGAAAGAACAAATAGGGAGACTTAATTGCTGCTGCAAACAGAGGGAGGAGAAAAAGCTATCACAATCTTGTCTTACACACCTCTGAATACATAAGGTATTGATGTGTTATATTGCCTGAATATAAATACAGAATGCAGGTAGAGTTTTTCCATGTGTCTTTTTAAATTAGGGCTTATAAAAATCCTTAAATCCCTCAAATGATTTAAAAAAAATTCTCAGGAGAGAAAATCATGATAGCCCACAGTATGCTTTTCAGTAGTCCTTTGTTTAAGAGAAACATTGCCATGGTGGGGCAACATGCTTCTGTTTTTCATTAACCTAGACAATGGCACACCTGTGAATGTACTTAAAGGCAACACCTTCGACACACCACTTCCCTGTGTGACATCATAAGGAAATCAGAAGCAATTAGGATATCGTAAAGAGAGGAGCGGACATCCATATCTCGTCCTTCAATACAGTTTCTAAACATTTAGAGTACCTCCCATTTCAATCAGACCAATTATGCATGTCTGAAAAAAATGGCAATACCCACCTTTAATAAGACTAGGAAGGACACATTCTATATCCCAGAGAACAGATCTCTTTTGGATAGAAAGGTTTGTACAGAAAAACAACAAGACTAGTGAAAAAAGGAGAGTCAAACTGGAGATAATGAATAAAAGTCCTTAAAGCTTAATCATTGTCACACTTATGGAGAGTCACACAGGTCTCTGCTGACAGTGTGCAAGCCTGAACACTTTAGGTGTTTATAGTGACACTGACGTTGGTACAATATTCCTGATAAACACAAGAGCAGTACATTACATAACCAGTGGAAATGTAGTTAACGGGAGAAGAAAAAGTTCACATATACCAAAAATAGCTGTTTGGCTTATCGAAAGCATTATTTCTTACAAACCCGATTCTGTTTTTTTGTATTTTGAAATCCTAGCTAAAGAAAAAAAAAAACAACAACAAAAGAAGCCAAACATTTTATAGTGTATGGAAATATCTAGTTAAGATTTAAATAGGGGTGTTCTAGAAGTAGGGGGCTCATGGGGTTGGTCCTCTGACCATGACTGAGCACACAACAAAAGCCATAGAATAACATTATGAGAGTATTACAGCAACGATATCCGGTTACCAAACCGTTACGACATGGCTGGAGGGCAGCCCGGTGAGGAGTGATCCGTTCCTTTGGCAGAGCACACCCCTGGATATCCATTCCAACCACCCAGGAATAATAATCAGCACTGATATAACAATCAATCACACTTCAGACCAGACCTGTGCTGCCTGTCTTACACATTCAAGATCAATACACACGTAAAAAAAAGCACACAAGAGGCATGTAAACACACTCCCACCTAAAAACACACAGAGACATTGGAGGCAAGGGAAAAAGAACAAAATGAGACAAATTGCATACAATCCATCATCAAACAAGGAATCAAGTTTCTGTCTGAACTCTCTGCAAGACAAAAGCTCCTAATGAGTTGGGGTGAGACAGTCACGGTCCCAGAGTTTATCTTCTTTCAGTACTCACATGGAGGCCTTTGACAGGCTTTTTTGGTGTAGCTGACACATCTTCCCCAGAGGCACTTTCAGCCCTTTCAATGACCTTAAAACATAAATTATGATGTCTAAACTCACGACAGCCCTGTGGCCCAGTGTTTATAGTACCATAGCTCAGATTACTACTGAAACATCTCTCCATGCGCTCAGAGACTGGGATAAATACATCACAAATATCTGATTTTAAACATTACAATGTCCACCTGGAGGCTTTGGCTAAATATCAGAGTGAAACAGCTGTGGTCAGTCTGTGTAATAAAACAGTAAGCTGCATGTGTTTAACATCCGATGCATTTCACAAGTCATCCATCGCTGAAATTCCAGCAATGTTGCAATCGTTCGCTCACATCGAGATAGATAAGATTGACAAGGTATATACCTAAAAAGGAGAACTTGAAGCATACTGTAATCATAATGCCAGGTAAAAAAGAGGAACAGAATGTGCTGTCTTAGCATGCAAGGTGAGAGAACGAGATCAGGCATGACTCACAATGACACAAAGACAGAGCTAATTTCCAAAGCAAATGGAACATCTAAGATATTTAATGCTGTCTACAAAAGTGCATGCATCATACCCATATCAGTGTTCTGTGGAAACTGGGTACAATTCACATCCTTACAAAAGCTATTTGATTTACTACTAACTAGTGTTATGTTAGAGATTACATGCTCCAAATCAACATGGTCCCATATAAAATTCTTATAGGCCCCTTACCCCTGTTAACCCCTTTTAATAAGTTCAAATCAAGCAACTACACCCATGTATACCAACTGTCAGGCATGTAGAACTAAGAAACCAGTTAAATTGAAACTATTTGATAACATGAGGTACGTCAAAAGCAGCAGTTCGTGGCTTAAAGAAATCCAAGAAAAGATGAGAAACAAAGCCACTGGAATTTTTCAGTCTGGAAATGTTTACTAAGGCTTTGGTACTCCTTAACATCACTGTTAGGGCCCATAGCCAGAAGTGAAAAAATATGGAGTACTTACAGACCTTCCCAGCATCAGCTGGCCAAATGCAATTAATAGAAGAGTTTACTAATGAATACAAAATAACAGCAAAACATCTAATACTCTGCATGCCGTATTTTCCTCAGTTGGGGTCAGAATTCATGATTCAGAATCAGAATAATCTTTCTTTGCCAAGTTTGCTGCAAAAGCTAGTAACTGGACTTTGGTTTCCATTGTTCACATTGTATGAATTTTATTGAATAAATAAAATACATAAAATAATTGTCATACTTTTTCTCAGGTTATGTATGTATCATCTAAAATTTAGTTTTTTGATCTACAACATTCAAAATTGTAAAAAAAAAAAAAAAAGGGACATACCTTAAGTGTACACTTGAGGGCTCAGAAATAAACTTTTCCCTTCACACTTTGTCTTCTGAGAAAGAACTGAGGCAGCGACAAGGTTATGAGGGAACAACAGAAAGAAAGACTTCAAAGCCCACAAACACATACTACCTCATAAATAAGAGGAAATGATTGTTTTCCCTGGCGTATCTTTTACTGTTTCCACTACAGATATTCACTTCTGGTATCAGTGTGGGCCAAGCCAAAGTAAAGCTTGTAATGAACTTCTGATGACATGCTCTCACAGAGAAGGGCATGACGTCAGCCCACTGACCCCAGGGATGATGGACCAAGACGTGAGTGCATGCACATGTTGCTGACTCAAAAGAGAAGAGCTTCCAGACGTGAGGCAGTTTCTCACAGCACTGTTTACAGTCTCTACTCCGGTTGCTTCGCAGCAGAGGTCCATCTCCTTCATGTCCAGTGCTTACAGGCTAAGAGCTGAACTAATAATGCTTTAAAATGCCAGGTCTATGACTGAACTCAGCGCCCTGGGAAACTTGTGGGCCTTTTTAAGGAAATCAGTGCAGTACCAAAAAAAGAACAAAGCGGCTTGTTTATTGTCCTTAGCAATCTTGGATTTGTTTTTAAACCTTCCTCAAATCATACATTATTATAGTCATGCTGTCTCAGTGCTGTACCTGATCTTAGCAGCCTTTAAAGGCAAAGGAATGATTCGAAGCAAAAACGATCATGTCCTTAGGTAACCAGAAGCCACAGCTGCACAAGTTGTTTACTGCAACAGACAATCCAACATTCACTTCTTCATTTTTTTTTTTTTTACAGAGTAGCAGTAACTATTGACCTCATTCCATCAGAGGACAATAGTTACTGCTTTTTAGCACTGATGGAAAGTAAATATATACGGAAAGTGTCAGTAAACACAAACTGAAAGACAAGTAGGTAAACTGTTTCTTTTCATTCGAGTTCCTGTTCTTGTTAGCACAAAAAGTTATGGTGCAGAGCAATATAACAATGTCAATAAAATATTGAGGAAGAAAAAACAACATTAATTAAAATAAAGGTCAGCTTTGAACGATCATAATGGATCATAAATCTAACGGTTTCATGTGTTGGTGTTTAGCTTTTTCATGTGGGCTGATTGTTCCAACCGGGAAAGCCAAGAGCATGTTGTCCTCGAACCCTGATTTTGAAACACCATCTTGTTTGCCACACAGGAGGCATGCTAGCTGCAACAGAAAGCTGCTGATAACACACAGATCCATGCTTGAGAGTTAGAAGTAAGCACTTTTTTCACACAACAGTAAGAGCAAAGTTCTGCGGCAATGGACTCTGAATAACGCAGGCTTCCAATATCATTAAAAACAAGGAAACCGTGGAGTGAATTAATATAAAATAACAATAAAAATGGTTGAAAAAAATTTGCAACTCTGATTTTTGGCCCTAAAACCACCATCAATTAGCATTTAAGCAAGATGAAGAAGAGATTGAAATCAGTAATGTAACCATGGGTTGCATGTTATTCTCGTACTGAAACACATCAACACTCTAAAAATTCTGCAAATGGGTTTTGCACATAAAAGTACTGCTCAAAAATATTGCTTGTTTCTACAATGTAAAATAACCGTTTCTTTATAGTTCATCTTTTTTTTATGGAATTTCAGTATAAATGATTGCCAAATTCAATTAAATGTGTCCTACGTAAGATTTTACATGACATTTGACAAAAGATCAAAGAAAACTTTCCATCCATGCAAATTTTGAAGTCTAAGTGTTATGGAATAAAATAAAAAGTTAAATATAACATAAATGAGCTTTAACCAATATCCGTTTACAAACCGGCTGTGGAGTCTTAGCTTGTTTTTACACATGCGGAAATGAGATAGGAGAAGAATGCGAAGGCTGCATTCTGCTAGTCATCACAATACTCCCTGATTGGCAGACCAAGGTCAGATATAGGGCCAACTGTGAAATACAGCAGAACAGCAGACTGATGCTACTAAGGAGTTGTCCAAGTTATTTTACACTAAATCAAATTTTGGAAAGACCTTTCCCCTGTCTCCCACTTTTCTGCCATCCAACAATAGAAAAAATACCTGTTTTACTGTAGTACACTCAAAAATGCTTGACATCTGAGTAAATCAACATGGAGAGAAAGCTCATCCTGACCTCAGCCAGCGTATGGTTGAATTTTGTAGTACCTGATCTGGGTCACATGCTACAACGTTTCTGCCTAATTATCCAGAAGAAAAGATAATTATTAATTCACTGATTAGCTATTTCTATAAATAATATATATATATTTCTTTTACTTTTTCTAGAATTCAATTCTGTCTTTCATGAAGATTAATGTATTCAATACTAGAATTTTACATTCATTATTATTATTATATGACCTTTGGGAAATGGAGAGTTTCATTATATATTGCCCTTTTATTATGAAGCAGGTTCATTTTTTTTTAAACCATCTGGAAAATATATTGTGTTTTTTTCCAACTACTTGTTTTCTTTTCTACCTTTAATATTTAAATGGCAACACTTTTACTTTGAAATGTGGGTGTTCTGATGCATAGGTCACTGTTCAATCATACAAATGAACCAGACACATCCTGCTTCTCTTACGGTCATATGTTGGTTGACATTTGCTGTAGAACTTAAAACTTACAAAAAAACCATCATTTTTTTAACATGCAGACAGTTAATATAAATTAGAATATGCATTTAAATTAGGCTTTTTCTGCTAGACTAAAAGTATTTTTATTTTTTATTTTAAGCCATAAGAGAAGGTATGGAGCATGCTTTTATTTATTTATTCAAAATTTCTTTATTATTCATTTTTAATTGGTTTTATGTAATATTCTAATTTGTATTATATCCATGCTATAAGATCAAATCCATAATAATGAACAAACCTAAACTCTTTGCCTTTGAGAAGTCTCAAGAACAAGTTGCAGGAATGCCCATACTGGGCTTACAAGGGGAGAATGAAGTCATTTTGTTCTTGCAGCCGTGGGAAAGAAATAATACTCCTCTGTTTTTGTTGTTGATAAGGTATAGGCCTTAAAAATACATTTTCAAGGGGTGATGAGGTCTCCTGTACTTAGAGAGAACTAATTTCAGCAGTAGAGTAAATGCCAAAATAGTTAGGCTTGCTTTTTACAGGCCCATTATGAGCAAGGAGCTGTTTGGTTAAAGTGGATGCTTAAGCGAGTGGGGATTTTACAGTGCTCAGTAATGTTTAATCTACTTTGAAAGTAGCAGCTAAAAAGGCCACTTGATCACCTTTGTCTGTCTGGATCTTCTGGCAGCAAATCAACTCAGACACCAGAGGATGTTGCAAGAGGATGCCTTTAAATTTACAAGAGCTCTCTTTCACAAAGGTTCACAAGCCGGTAAGGTGACAATCAATGAGGAAATATTCAAGCCGGGGCAATTTCAGACAACAATAGCCATCTTTGAAACAGAGCATGCCGTTACATTGTGTATTTGCAGGTTTCTGGACAACTTTCAAACAGAGAATAGCTTCAGCAAAGCTTCAAAATAAAAGTGAACAAGACACATTGAAGCCCCTTAAAGAAGTGAAGTCAGAAAGATCTTTCTAGCCCATGACCGTTTAAGAATTTCATCTCTGGTGACTAAAAATTAAAGCATGAAGCATAAAACAAATACTTCAAAATGGTTTAGAAAAGGAACATTACAACACAACACCAGTGGGATTCATTTCAAGAGGCGCATACTTCCAGAGACGAGTCACACAAAACCAAACACTGCAAGATTTCTAATTGGTTTGATGAAAACATAAAGACGTTAGGGTTTTTCAGGTCACAGTAAGACAAAACAGAGTTGAACTCAAGTGGATTTTTCATTTATTTATTTTCCTTAATTATCCAATTACTTAAAGTTTTAACATGTTGTTACTTTTGGCATTCAGGGGATCAGATAAATGTAGAACAGTAATAGAAAGGACGCAATGAGGCAATGACTCTTATCACAGGAAGAAGAGGAAATTGCTCATGAAGGAGATATTCTCATTCATACAGACTCATTTTACAAACGTGTACTTGTTTAAACATACTTATGCTGGCTGACTTTGAGAATAAATATATATATAAACGAGGGATAAATGTGAATTTTGTCAATTGATTTCCTTATTTGTATATCAAGAGGTCATCACAATACAACATCAGCTTAAAGTTAGGATAGTTATAGAACAGCCTTAATAATTTTTCTAAAAGATGTGCTAAATATATGTAAAAGGCCCTACTGCAGCAACATTGTTTAATAAAAAAAGCTTTAATCAGGTACTGATATTATATATAAGATTTTTATCATATGTACATGAATAAATAATAATATACTAACCATTCTAGCAATATACTGACCTAAGCATATTTTCCTTATGAACTATACCATCATACTTATTATAAGAGCTTAGACTATCTGATTAATTTAAGAATTGACATAAATAAAAAGGCCTAAAGTTTAATCCATTATTTGGGTGCTAATGCAGAGCTGGGTGATTCATCCTCTAAAATAAATTGACATATTGCAAATTTTATATTTCTTTTTCTTTTTTTGCGATTTAAAATATTTAGTTTCTACATTAAAGAACAATTTATTTTAAGACATACTTTACCATGTGAGAATGGAAATAGGGAACTAAACAATATAACTACATGTTGAAATAATTGTTCTCTTATTTTTATGTATGAAAAATAATCATGTCCTCCAAGATTTTCAATACATTATTGAATATTTTATTGTAATATTTATTAAAGTGTATTACCAGAAGGATATATCTTTGTAAGAACATAAATCACTAATGCATGTAGGTAGTGGGGAAGACAGGAGCACCAGGACTGCTCCACAGTTTTAGCTGCTTCAGACTTGACAACAGGGTGAGGGCTGCAGGACCAGACACTGAAAGACTAACCTGTTATTGTCCCTGAGCTCTTAAACACCACCTGGTGTTATGTGGGAGGTGACAAAAGGTTCAATTCAAAGCCAGGATCATAAACAAAAGGGAAGAAAATGAGTACCTGTAGCAGAAAATGTCACTGTGGTCTTTATAATTTATTCCGTCCTCGGCAGCATCTAATGACCATGTTACTGTGAAGACAAGGCTTGATGTCTTTTAATATTAGATTTCATTGCATGGTACCTAATCCACAACTGGGTTAAAGAGGTCTGAAACCTTCTATCCTCATTTATCAAATGGACAAGAGCTACGGATGATAAACAAAAATCTGCTGCATAAATTGCTGACATTTGTTTAGCTAAATTTAAAACACATATTTGTCATATTTGACAGCCTTTTAGCAAATTTAGACCCAAGGACCTGCTTATGAAAATAAGAGCATGTGCAAAACGCACACAAGTACACATAAAAGTATTTACCTCCTTACAAAAATGTAACTGTTTTAGAACATCAGACTGTTTCAGTAATTTGAGCAAATACAAAAAGACATTTTAAGTAACTTTAAGATCTAATTTTATATGAAGGGATGCTGTTCAAGCAAACCTAATTATGTGAAAAAATATGTAATCACCCCCCTTGATAAGTAATAAATTGGTCACATTGTTTTCAGATTCACTGTCTACACCCAGTAAGGGTTACGTTAAAAAAACAAAACTAAACCAACTTCAAAAGAACTTGTCTGACAACATGAAGTAAGCAAAATAAAATGAAAGTCCAAGTCACCGACATCCGTCGGCATGGTAAGGGTGACAAAGCCCTGTTACAAAATTACTACAAGTTTGTATCAAGGGCTTATCCAGTTCATCATAGATTGTAAAATATCTAAAGCATAGTGAGCATCACTCTCCTCCATTAAAAACCCTGCAGATCTTTGGGCTGACCCTCTCAAAAACTCGCCTATGTAACTTTGACAGGTCAGGTCCATAGCTAAATGGGTCATGTGACCTCCAGCGTTATTTTACAGCAGTCGGAAATCCCTTAAAGATGAGTTAACTAAGCTAAAAACTGCGGTTAGGCAACAAAACAGATATTTTTGAACAGATAGTTGGTTCTCTGACGTAGGATTTTATCTATATTGGTGAATATGACCTTGTCTTTACCAGTAACTCCATGACTTCTCAGTCTGCTGGTCCAAAGTGGTCTGCTATCAGATTTCAAAACATAGAGGGACAGTTTGTCTTGGGCGTTAAACCTGGGAGTTAAAAGTCTGGCTCCCCAAGTGCCTTATGGTTACACAGTGTTGTGTTAATAAAACCCAATTTTCTGAATAAAACAGTACTGCGATAAAGACTTAACCAAACTTCCCCCAGTGAGGTAAAAGAACTCTTCCTAGGAAGGAAACAGCCAGTTATATAAGGGGCTCTTACTTTTCACATAGGTGCAGAGTGTTTTGGGTAGTTTTTCATATTAAATAAAACAATTATCTGGAAAGTTTTTTGTTTTTACTAAATTTAGGTTGTCTAATATAACAGTATTTGACCTAAAAATTTATTTCTGACAAAAAAAAGCTAAAAAGTGGTACTTTGGTTCAACTAGAAAATGTGACTGTCTCAAGTCATCTTTCTCTTGCCAAAATCTTGTCCCACAATGCTCTGCCAAACAATAACATTGCAATTACTGCAAATCATACAGTGCTGACCCAACCACGTCGAGAGGAAGTTTGAAACTGAAATGACTATATTTATTTCTATATCATCATGACTGGAAGACATTTTTAGCCTATGTTTCTTTTCCTTTTGGAAAAAAAAATAAAAAATACTACCATACATTAGTGCTTGACATCTGGTTTGCATTGGCGAAACTATGCAGTTAACTCTTGTGTGCCAGTGGAGAGTAACTGCTTTCAGAATGAAAGGAAGGATGTCCTTTTTTCCTGTGCTGATATTTGCCAGCTGATGTTTAAATGGCAGGATACATTTTGGTAAAAAGTAAATCTTCTTGGCTAAGAAAACGATAACTTTAATAATAATCTGTCAGTCTGAGTTGAGTTAGTCATTAATTATTCTTGTTTAAACATAACCATCATTCTAAAGTACCCTATTACCGCAAAGTTTCCCATGGCAGACCTTGGTGATTTGTTGTCACCTTTCTGCTATCTTCAAATCCTCCCAGCTATACCAGCCCTGTCATCCAGAGTAGAAGGAATCCTTTTGAAATATGAAGCCATGCATTTTAACAAGAGCACCAACTTCCTTCTCATCACCTGCTTTGTTTTGCTACAAACCATTCTTTGGACAAAACAGTGAAAATATATGAACTTTTAAAAAAGATCCTCTCAACAAGTCCTGCCTCCTTTGAGATCTTAGCTGAGGGAAAAGTATGATAAGTGAGGTCAGAATACTTTCCTCGGCATTTTTGTAACTATTTTGCAAGCCATGAGGCAGCCTGCTGTGCTTATAAGACCACCCTCTATACTGATGCAATACCCTCTATGGCAAAACAGGAAAACATATTTTTTTTCCTCTCTAAATGCTTTTGCTTTATTGCCAGGCGCACTCAGCAAATATATCATTAGGTCAATTGTTACATCTTATAAAGCTGGGTTCACTAAACTCTCTGATGCCACAAAATATTTAAGGGCCAATTTTGGAAAACTCCCTGTATTTACACATTCTTGGATTTGAGGCACGTGCCTTTGATAAACTGCTGTGGGTTTTTAAGACCACAGAAGTCTGAAGACATAAGAGCTGGAGAATGCTTTGACCTAGCTCTTCATGCTTAATGAGAGGAAATTTATTTCTTTCCAAGAAAGTTACTTTTATTCTCACATTATGCTATGTTTACATCATTCTTGTGCTGATGACCCAATCATTTGGTCAGAAATGGGAATTAGCCAACTTTCCCCTTAACCAATCTACAACAAATTAATTAACAAAGGAAGTTCACGCATTTAAACATATTAGACGACAGCATTAAGTTTTATATATTCATTTATTTTATACTTAATATAAAATAATAAAATCATACATGTAACATTGTGTCCATTGATGTTCTATGCTAATGAAGCTAACCCAGCTTAAATTCTCTGATTTATTCAGTCTAATAAACTTAGCTTAAGTAGCAAATATAGTGGATGGCATTTTGCCCAGTTTGTTACTTTAGCCGCTGAATGGTGTGGACTGTCCACCCATTAGTTTATTCTCATACATATATTAGATGAAAGGTGGGAATTTAGGACAAAATAGCAAGGTGTGATTATGATACATTTAAAATTAAATGTATCTGTCAATTTTGTATACAGGATAAGCGTGTCAGATAATGGATGGATGGATGGACATTGTATACAAAAATCAAATGTGCCAAAAAAAACTAAATTCTGCAGAAACCTCACACAGAACTTTTATGCACTGCAAAAAAAAATCTAGAAATAAGTAAAAATGTATGAAATTAAGTGTATTTACCCTTCATTTGAGTAAGTAAATAAGATGATTTGCCAATGGAATTAGTATTTTTAGTCTTAAATAAGATAATTAGATAATATGCACTTGAAATAAGACAATGCAATTGTATGTTCTTATTTTAAATATAAACGGTCTTGCTTCATTGGCAGAGTGTCTCACTTACCTCTTTAATTCAAGAAAAAAATACTTATTTAGATTTCAATGTTTACAGCGCAGATGCATCATCAGGTGAATCCGATTAACCAAATGTGCTGCAGTAGTGAGGAAGTATCTCTATTTGGATACAGCAAATCAGTAAGGACTTTTTAGCAGAAGCAGAAGTTTGTCGGTGGTCACCATGATAACTGCTTTCAAAAAAAGCCAGCAGTAAAGCAGGATGTAGAAAAGGAAGCATGTATGCTTCTTTTTATAGTATATTGAGCATCAGAACTATGTAAGGACTGGTTTGAAATTGTGATGGTATGTCAAACTTAAGCAAAAACTGTTTCAATGTATAATAATTATTATAGCATTCATTTGAAATGTCTGAAATAAAAAATCTACAACGTTTTATCATTAGCATTCATATGAGAATAAACTCTAGAGTAAGGATTTTTTTCTACTTAATTTTATTTTTAATGACTGTATCGGTATCGTTATTACCGTATATTTTTGTGTACTTTCTGTAAAACACCTTGTTACCATCTTATCTTTGAAGTAAAAATACACATTTACTTACTTAACTATAGTCATAAGCCCTATTCACACTGGATTGGTGAATTTATTGGATGATCAGGTGTTCCTGCTAATTATTTCAACATTTGTGACGAGGAACAAGTCCACCAGGGGCAGTTTTGAGTTAGTATAAGCGTCTCAATGATGCCAAAGTTAAGAACAAATGGAAAATAATTAAAGAATGTGACACTCTCCACACTATTTTAAAAGACAAACTGGCCTCAAAATTTTCTTAGATTCACCCTACAGCCAACTGGATGGAAACAAAAGCTGTTCATTTGAATATATTTGTATATCATACCTCCCCAGCAATACTTGTCAACAGATGCTTAATGTACGTAAAGTACTTTACAGTGCTGCAAAGCAGGCAGCCGTGCTTACCACTGCACCACTGTGCAGCACAGTTAAACATATCTATGGATATCTTTATTAAATAACAGCTATACATGGATTGGGGTTGGCCATGTACAGCCAATATAAGCCAAATTAAACATTTTCATATGTAAATATAAAAACATTGTGTAAAACATTTGGGGAGACTTTTTGGACCAACTAAAAGGTAATTTCCAGGATGTGAGGTTGAATTTTCCCTTCCCTTACTTGTCTCTATGGATAAAAGTAAACAGTGGCCACATCACGGAGGACTTTAAACCTTTGGCAGCGATGCTCAGCTCTAATTTTATGATCCTTGCTCTTAACTTCCCAGCCTAGGATTTTATCCATTGTGGAAATATGTGACACTTTTTTTTACACCATGTGAATTCAAATAGGGAAAATGAGTTTTTAATATGCTAGAAATTCTGGAGGATTGAATTAATAAACTGTAAATAAGATAATTTCTACCATACACAGGAACAAGATTAGCATGGATATCTCCATGCTTCTTCACCAATACTAGAAATCACTGATATCACAAACAATTACATTAAAAAAATCTTCTTGAACAAAAAAAGCACTAAAAGCATACAGAGGTTGGCTGTGGACAGGCCGCTAAGAAAAATCCTTCAAGCCATTTTCCTGATAAAAACTTTGAGTCGTAATTCTTTAAACTGTTAAAGTAAAACAAAGCAGGTTCATATTCCTTTGGGCAATGACCTGGTCCATCCATATGAGGTTAAAAACAATGTCCAAGAGATTATGAATTCACTTTGCACTTCTTCCTGTTACTCCAAACAGTCCTGTTTCTGGAACTACTCAAAAAGACGGTCGCTCATACACTTGCAAGTACACAGTTACATTGAAAAGCAGCCTTATTATGTCTTAACACACAGACACAACCCTGCCCAGGGTCTAAATCAGTGTGAAACGGACACACCTGCAGGAGCTGCAAGTCGACAAACATCTCCAACATGATGCCTGAACATACTAACTTAATAAAATATAGAGAGCAGGGGATCGAGGAATTGAACTATAACTATACAATGCAACCAAATTAATCAGAATCAGAAATACTTTAATAATCCCAGAGGGAAATTACTTTGTCAAGTAAGGGGCTTCAGCAAAACATAATGCAAAGGACATACAGTGAGCAACTGTGAACATAAATTTAGACTCTGACTCTTTTGTGGGGACTTCCCTTAAAATGTAATTGCTTTTAATTGCAAAGTTCCTCGGCCTTTCTAATCGCATAAAAATATCCTGATAGATACTGATACTGATAAAAGACATTTATTTGGTTTATTCCGAAGAAGTTGAGAAAGAGTGAGATTTAGGCAAAAAGATGGAATATTTAATAAAGTTAAGCAAGTCTTTGATTTTATGTCATGTAACTTGAAGAATTTGGAATTGGTTGGTTATGTTAAGGAAGCAAAGCAGCTCAGAAGCCATGTGAAGGCTGCTGCTTTTATTTTGAACAGGCTAATTAAATGTCTACAAATGCTTTGGTTTAACCTTAGGTTGCCCTGGCATACCCGGCAACCAGCTGGCAAACAGCATCTAAGAAGAGGGTTGGAGTGCGCTACTTACTGCTGTAAGGAGTTAAAAGTTGTAGCTATCATTTTTAATTTACTCAAAGATGATTGGGTGTTTAAATTTCATTTTCATTCATGCTCTACAAAACAAACTTAAACTCTCCACTGAGATTTTGGCATACAGAATGATAAAACATATAAAGTAGTTTTACAAAGGAGCATATCTCTTGTCACCCAATTTCAAGGTAAAGAGATGGACTCTTTTTTTCCCACCTTCCAGGTCCTTGTTTGTTTTCACCTAAAAAAAAAAATGTTACTGATATATGAGTCAAATTCACTTTGGATCTAGCAGTACATTTTTGTGAAGTGGGAAGCAAATGCATTCAAATGATTACCTAAAAATCCAAGTGCTTTGTACAACAGTGAAAATAGCGACCAAAAAAGGTTTGTTTCGTCGCCAAATACTGCGTGCCTAGATCAGGGCTGTCAGGCTGCAGTGAGCTCACTTTAAAGGGGTTCATAAATCATGCTGCACCGACTTCAGCCTGCTGACAGTATATGATTACCAAAACTACCTTGTCTTTTCTAGTTTTAGAGAAATTGATTTGTATTATTTGTGTTTTAGGCTTTAGTACCCATCAATGAAGCCAAGACAAAAGCTTGTGTAAGGATATTCCGTTGTCCATGTTATTTAGAGAGCATGTCATGTTAAATCTGACAGAACTCTGCATTTAAGAGTAAGGTGAAAATTTACATGCATTGTATTAAAAAAAGTTTATTATTAATACAAAAATAATGTGTCTTAGTAACATAATAAATATCTTAGCAGCTTAGGATAGTCTTAAGAAAAGCCTCAAGTTCATAAATGATGCACTTACTTCCTTGACTTTGCACAAAGAGAACGGCAATCCTTTAGGCCCTTATCTTAGTGTCACACCCTGGGATCTCTTTATCATGCACTCATGCAAAACACCATTCATCTTCCCCAACCTAATTCATTACCAGTGATAAAATGCAGTCCCATCTGCCTATGTTAAATGGAGAGACAAAAAGAGAACAGGTGCTTGGCTAAATACTGATAGCATGGCTGAATTTCCCTGCTTTCTACTTGAGACCGGTCTACATCTTCCAAACTATCAACTACAAATCTTTCCCAACCTTCACATTAACCCGTTTCCTTTTTCCTATCTGAGTGAATTCTGTGTTGCGTAGATTTGGGAAAAATGGCCAACAAAACTGAGAAGTAAATGTAAAGAGTAGCTTACAGAGGCTACAAGGTGGGTGTAACTAAATATGCTTAAGTAGAAGATCCAAAGATGCAAGAACGGGATGGGTTTTTTTAAAAGTGTACATTATGCTAAATTAAAGTTGTTCATTTCCATTCCTTTCTTGCTTTCCGTGTTAAATTACATAAGAAAATTCTAATATTCACAACATTAAATGTCATTTCAAGGAGTTGTTTGAATTAATGATTCAAATCCTCATGTTTTTCCTTGCCTAACAAATTTAGATTTTAGCAACAAATATCAAGTGCCGGACCTTCTATTAGCAGGTACACATATTCAGACATATCACCATTTTATTGTTATCTCCAGTCACTAATCCATTATGCAGGTGCACAGCAAGCCTAGCTCTAAACAGATGGATTTACCACCAACTCCTCACAATACCCAAAACATACCAAATGAAGGTAGGTTTATAATGGTTTAATAAAACATTGGTGTTCCATGGATGCAGCCCATCAAGAAACATCCACTTGAAAGCGAAACTTAAGGTGGGGGCACCTAAGGTGTGGTGTATGTCCTTAGGTGGCTGTTTTCTAAACATGCCCCAATAAATATAGTCATTTGTTTTTCATTTTGGTTTTATGCATACATATTGTCTGCGGTCCTGCTTTATTGTTTGTGCCAGCCTGTGCAGACGTTTTTTCTCTCCACTAATATTATTCTACTATTTTAGTTCAAATATGTCTACAAGCGCAAACTATCTCTCCTTCATCTGTCATTAAACCAATGCCTTCTTGGTGGTCATAAAACCCGAATATATTTTTCCGTACCACTTTGCACCTAATTTTCTTGCCAGCTTACAAAACTTAAATGTAACAACTTTTCCGGTAATCAATATCAGGTTTGATATATTGCTTTGTATTATTAATAGTCTAACTGTATTACAGAAAAAAACTGAATATTTTGAGTTGATGGTTTGAGAGGCCAAGACAACTGACCCAGTTATCCCCACCCTGCTGCCACCTGTATATGGACCATTATAACAAACCTAAGGCCTGATGTGTGGTCTGTGACTCAAAGAACAGCATCCGATCATCTAATCTAAGAGCTAGAATTAACCTGGAATACGTCAAAGCTAATAGAGCTGAACCTAACAGCTAAAGTTTGCACATAAAGAAACGCCTCTAAGAAGGGATTCACCAAGTATTACTTGTGCTGATTCACCCTCTCTGGTATCAAATTCAAGGTGATTCATTCCGGGATGTGTTGGCAGTTTGGTCAATTACTTAAAGCACAAATCAGGCTAGGATTCATCTGGGCTAAGAGTCAGGAGTAATTCATGACTATGATTCCCTTATTCACCAGTGTACCAATCAATGGCTGATTTGTTCACACCTTCAGGTTGTGCTGTGGCCTAACTGGATCGTACCCTTGTTCATGTAGTGCGCGAATCACACTGAGAGTGGTTTTGTTCAGCTATTCACATAAAACACCAAAGAACCGAAATAGGACAAACAAGATAGGAGATAGATAATACAACCAATTATGTATTTTTTTTATCATATTTTATCTTATTTTTCTATCAATCTTCTACTGCTTCATCCGTCAGGGTTATAATGGTGTTGTTTTTTTTTCTTTTTTCTTTTTATTTAGGGCATAGAGCTTTGAATTCTGATGCTCTGAATTTGAACCCCACTCCCATAGACTGCCACTCTAGGTCCCTGAGCAAGACCCTTAACCCCACACTGCTCCCAAAGGGGATGGGTTAATTGGAGAGGTAAATTTATCCAATGTGAGATCAATAAAGTTCAATAAGAAAAAAAAAAAATTATGTAGTCTGGCAAATGTTTACCTTAGACTGTGGACATCATTGCTAGGCTTGCATTTGGATGTGTGACATCACCCTGAAGCTACGTATTGATCTGTTTAAAAGCAAACAGAATTTTTGTTTATGTAAAACTCATCATAGAGTCATTTTTCTTAATCTGGGCTGACAGACTTACAGTTGCCAGAATTTCTAAACGAAGTGAGGCGAGACCCAGAATTGTTCATCAGATATGTATCACCTGTTTAAGCTTTTAGGGAGCATTAAAGTCTTTTAAAAGTCTAGCGCATAATTTTAACTAAAAAAAACTGAATTGCAGTTGCATTAATTGAGCGATTCAGTAAGTGACTCATTTGAACAAATCATTTCAATGTACTGATTCAGTTCCCTTTACTTTCAACTGCTGTTTCCATCACTATAATGAATCAAATCCGATCTAATGCTACAACATTTTTGCTGCATTATTTTTCCGCAATCATTAAACTTTTAACAGTTTCCATTTACTGGTGTTGAGAAAGCATGAAAAACAATAAGAAAGGGGGTGTTGAGGGAGGCTAAATATTTTTAAAGTGAAGTCATAGTGCTTTTGTCATTTGCCCTCTGCAATGCTTTCCATTCATCTAACATCTATTGCTAATAATGGATGCTGCTCTTTTCATGTTTAAGTGTGTTTAAGCCCATTAGAGTAAATGACAGAATTGCAAACGCATGTTGGACCTGAGGATAAAGTGAGAAGAAACAGCTTAAATGCATCTGTCAGACTTATGAGAAGCATGCTTGAGAGGCATTCAGAGAGATAGGAAAGTGCACAATTGTAGGTATACCTCAGGAACATAATAAGATATTTGTATAAAAAAAAAAGCGTATGACTTTTCCAAACCAAGGATAATGACCACATTAGAACTGGAAGAACTGATTCATCCAGAATAAAGTGTGTGAGTGTTGTAGCACAGCACGTGTGAACGATAATGGAGAAGAGACAGAAAGATAGGTCAGGGAGGGTAAAATGACCTTTAGTTGGCTCCTCTATGTTTATAAGTATCCTTACCTGCTTAACTTCCACCTCAGCTGCTCCATAATGTCATCTGAGCAACACTCACAAAAGGATTCTTTGTTGGATCCTTTTGCTGCCATGCTCTTGACTTTTCCCTTTCTCCTGTCTGATTCTTTTTTTGCCGCCCATGCTCCATATCCTGTTCTCCTTATGTCATGCTTTAACGTTTTCCCTTTGGTTTCCATTAAAATCGTTCAACAGTTAATGGGCCAGGAAAAATGACTACACATTTTGTCAGCCCGTGGAGATCTTATTCTATTTGTCTATTAAATAAAACTTTACCCAACGGGGGGGACATTTTTAATTAAAAAAGTTTTTGAACCTTTTGAAATCAGATATTGGATTGCATCAGAAAAACTGGTTCCGTGTTTATCTTAGCTCAGTAGGATTGACTGACATCAAACTCTTTGTCAGGCAGAAATTAAACTGCTTTGCTACTTCAGACCTATCTTACTTAGGGGAGTATGGCACGGCTGATATAAGATGCCTCAACATGTGGATGTTGGCAAGTTCTACATAGTAGGTAAGATTTAAGCATATCTATAGCAACAAACATAGAGAATATATAACCTGTATGAATTTACCGGTATGCATCATGTGTTTAGGCATTCACCTTTTCAACTACTAAACAGGTATACTTGTAAACTGTTTGAGGTGTTATATCAGTTTCTCTTCACCACGGCAGAATAAACTATCTCTAACTAGTCCCTGTCATACCTCAGCCTGACAACTCTCCCATGCAGGAGCTGACGTCCTTTTATAGACTCAAGACAGACACTTTTTGCCATTTATGGCTCCTCTAAGCATGACTCAAGGGCGGGTCAGCATCCAAGGTGGGAGAAGACAGAGAGGCAAAGAAGGACAAGACAGATCCTGTCAACTTTATACTCCTTCTCACTGAACCTTTGGCAGCTTTAAAAAGAAGAGTGCCAAAGTGTATCTCAGTAGTGCCAAGTGCTGTCTCCTGTGTATGTTTTGAAAAGCACCCAACTGTCATATACAGTTCAATTAAGTAAGTGGCATAAATCCTCACCTTGGTGTATCTAGCAACTCTGGCTTGCCTGAGCCTGCCTCAGCTGTGGAGGCTATTGTTTCTCTCTTAGAGCTGAAGAGACGAAAGTGAGAGGCCACAGCTTGCAAAATGTGTATGCTTGTAAATACAAGTGAGCAAAAAGACATAAAAGACAGATGATGGAGAGAGATAGCGTAATGCATTCTGGGTAAGGAGTTACATTCTTGATCACTTGCTAGTTTCATCATGCACAGCAGGCATTTTTACTGTGTTTACTTCAAATAAGGGGAATGCTCTCTCCAGCAGCTGCACTGCAAATAAACACTACTGCACTTATCACAGAAAGGCTAATGGTCTTATAATCTGAACAAGTAACAGCTTTTCACAAGCTCCAATAAGTCGGGTCCTTGTGGTGCCTCACTAGAAGACAGTTGTGCAACAGGCAACATATTTATGCAGATTGAGATAATAGTGTAAACAGGCTTAATACCAAACTCCTTAACAGCGCTTCCTGTGCTGTAATGTCATGGTCTGAGTTCATTCTTTGCACATGTGGAATCCAGCTCTATTAAGTACTATGGAATCAGGTCTGTGCCAGTGCAGTTGTGGTAAACTGAAGTTACAAGCCATATAAAACTGAGTAATCCCAACAGCGGGAGGTCCAGGTGGGGATATATGATGGACTAAACAGTGCATGGATATGAAAGTCTTTATCTAATTATCTAATGCATGTAAGAGGAAAGTTCTGCAGAAATGTGGATGGGGATAAATAGCTCGTTAACAGCCTATTCAGAAAAGTTACAATACACTGAAAAAGTGGCATTTTTAGCTTTAGGCAGTGTTGCTTTATTTGATGCCTGGTGTGTAACTGCTTACATAAAGACTGAACCACTGATGCTTTGAGTTATTGGATAATTCATTCATCTTATAGTGTTGCTTCCATAGAAACAAAAACCTTTAGTCATATTTGTTTAGTCTAGAGCTTTGCATACACCAAACAGGGCATATAAGGTTACGATGAGCTTGTGTTGTGATCATAAAAAATCTAAAAACTGACACACATTTATGCTTCTTAAAACTTATTTAACTTATATTACAAAACCAAAGTTAAACGCTTCTTATTTTCAACATTGTCATATGATATGGTTTCACCACAGTTTTCAGTTTTTCCATCATCACTATCCATCTTTCACACAGCCACTGGAAGCAGAACTTTATTTTAATCCAACAGGAGACGACCGGGAGATGAGGATTTTACCACGCTATGGTCTTGGTGGTCCTTATGAGAAATGGGTTCTTCTTTCAGGCAAAGCAATACAGCTTTTGCTCACTGTGGGGAGTGAAAATCGACCATAACTGAAAGTTTCAAATAATTTAAAATCAGACAACTAGATGTCTGAAATCTATATAAGTATAAGAACTTGTGGCCTATTTTTTATTTTCATATGTAATAATTGCTCAAAGTTTTAAAGCTCTCTTCAGTAAACAATTATAAAAAAGTAACATATCTCCTATTGGCTTTACATCACAGTATGGTTATGTTTTACCTCAAATCTGCATCTCGTTGGTTAATTAGTCTGTGATGTAAGCAATGTTATTATCCATTACTGATATTTCTGTCAGGGGTGATAGCTAAGATTTGACCATAATATATTTCCCTATTCATTTGACATCCTGAAAGAAAACGGTAGCACCCGGACCCAAAACAGCCTTTTCTCTCTTTACTAAGGCTCAAGTCGCACAGTGAATGGGCTCAAAAGCATAAGCAATGGGATTTAGACGCTGTGGTATCCTTTCAGCTTCGTCTTCCATCCTACCAAATTGTTAAATTTTTTACTGTTGTGATGTAACGCCGGTATATCTAATGCACTACATTGCTAGCTGAAGCATCAACCAATTTGTGACTTCACCGTTTGGAGTACTGCAACATGGCAGCGCCTTTACCAAAAAAATCTAAATCAATGCTTCGTTTTTTTCTCTTATGTTTACATAACAATAGTTTTTCACATATGTAATATAAATACTGATAATAGTAAGACACAATCTCATGAATTAAGTTAGTTGACCGTATCATTTCCACTTTAAGCTCCTAAAAGCCATGCTTTGTGCAGTGCTTAACAGTCATAGTTCAGTCATTATGATCATTACAGGCAATATTGTATGCCTTGTTGCTATATATAGCTTGGAACCATATGAAGTAGTAGTAATCGGACTATAACGTTTATGGACTGTTGCATACTTCTATAGAAATGGTTTTCTCAGAAATTGTGTAAAATATCAGGGGTTTAAAAAAAATGTAATAAATGAAAAACCTAAAATTAGACCAATTAATCCAAAGATTTACCTAAATAGTTGGATTCAAAGCAATTAGGGCTGGGCGATATGGCCTCAAAATAAAATCTCTGATTGTTTTTTGTTTTTTGTTTTTTCCCAATTCAATTCACGATTTTTTTTCTGATTTAAGAACAAACTTCTTATTCACCTGTAGTTATGATGTCGTTTGCTGTTTAGTGTGACGCCGTCGCAACCACACTGCAACTTGAGAGTAAAGCTTTTCAGTTATGTTTTTCAATTAAAATTATATTTATTTCAATTCATTCATTACAGTCCTTGTAATTAACTTGATTTTATTAATTTAATCAAGTCCCACCACTAAAATATACATCTTAACTATGATTTTACATGTTTCTGATTCTTCTTTATGCATCTTCCACAAGTTCTGCCCTCTTAGAAAAAATAAAATGCATTCATTCATTATCGTTTTTGTTTAATCTAATTACTATAATGATTAGGAGTTCAGAAATATACTTTAAGTAAAAAAAATGTATTTAAAGATAATCTTAGTAGTTTTACCATAAACACATTTATTGGGCAGAATTTGGCCTGTTTTATTTACAGCTCTTAAGAGATTAGCATAAGCAAAGCTGATATCAGCTTCTTAATTACTCGAGCTGCTCGGCAGCTAGCCTGCAATTTATTGCTGAACAGACATCCCACTCTAAACATCTCATATCTTTTAGCTTCTGTGTCACAACTGTCCAACAGTTCTATATTTAGTTTGCAGTTTGACTATGATAATAATCCCAGTTCAGCTCGTATTTAAAGTTTAGTGAACTGGCAAAGACGAAAGCATGTGGCAGTGTAATAGTGACATACTACTGACAGCCAGCATAATTACAGGTCAGGGCTGGAGAGATTCCTCTTATAGCAACATGATCCAAGTTCTGATTTATCTTTTATACCACACAGAAAATGTGGCATTACCTCATAAACTAAAGGGCCTGATTTTTTACTTTGTCATCATTCTAAGCAGAAAAAAGACAAAGCAGAGTAGGACACCCTCTCTTTATCCCTGATGTACCTTGAATTTCCATCATTATATTTTCCATTTAATGGTTTAGACATCTTAACGTAACAATTATTTTTATGATTTGGAAAACACGCTGTATGAAGCTGTATGTTGAATAAAACCACAGCCGTTTGTCTGTTTCTGTTTTTTTTCTTCGTGCGTTTTCAGTTGTGCCTTCCTAGAAACAAACTATTTTCCCAGGATAACATCTTTTACTGGTGCCAGAACATCAAGTTAATCATGACATCAACACAACCCTGAAACGATTTCCACACTTTTTTGTACCAGGTTTGTTTATCCCAGGGCAGAAGTGAACTGAGTCGTATGTGAATCTGAACAGGTTTTTCTGGGATCTCATTCAAATAAATAAAACAAGGCAGGGTTGGATGGAGAAGACTGTTAACTGGTGCAAGTTTGCATAACATTCCTTTCGTCAGGTCTCGTTAATTTCTGTGTACGCTGTAGACTTCTGTTGCACAGCCCTACCCTCCTCCCTTTAGGCGAGGGTGCAGGGGAGCAGTCAGGCCTGACTCACACATATCTGCGATGCACGGCCAAATGTGACGATACTTCCATGAATCTACACCATTTCTGCACCCACACTACATCTGTCACATGAGAGATGTCTCAGAGAGCATATGTTTTATCAGCCCATGGTGAATGAAATATAACAAATCCAACATAGTGAGGGTCTAAAAGCCTCATTCTTTCATGGCATGTAATTAGTCAGTGTTAAACAACTGTAGTTACGAGGCATCTGCAATTTGGTCTCACAATTTGGTATTTCCTCTAAAACAGAATTTCCTTTGAGTGTAGCAGGTAAGTGCTAGGTATACAACTGTAATTGTATCCCTAGAGAAATGTAATTACCCCATTAGCAGGGGAGTTGGTTACTATTCACACTATTTAGTAGACTATATCAAGTTTATGCTCTTTTTCTCTCAAATCTGGCACTGACCGAGCACTGTGGAGGAGGCGGATAAGCAAGTGAGACGAGATGACTGGGTTGTGTACATGTGTGTGTATGGCGGGAGGGGGGCATTACCTCCCACAGGGGCCCTGACTCAAGGGATCGAATTTCAGACGTTTACCAACAAAGCCTCCAAGAAGGAAGTCTCGAGACCCTCACAACGACATCGCAGCACCTGGCGATCCCCACACAGGAAATCTGAGGTCACTTCCCCCCTTTCAGGGAATGCAGACATGCTACTCCTTCCAGCCACGTGCCCCCACATCCTACAGAGGAGGTAACTCGCCAACACAATACAAAAGAAATGCACATGTTGTTTATCTAGTTTTATTCTGCTAACACCAAATTCTGTGTCCTTACTAGGAATTTATTGTTGCTGAGAGTGGCTTTCATTTTAAAAGTTGACCGGACTTCATAAAGGAAGTGCTAAATAAGGACACTGTTGAAGGAAGTGCGGATTAGGAAGACTCGCATCATCGAAATTTGATGACAAATGCTTGTACTAACTTTTCATTAAGCAAGTCCAAGCAATGTCCTGCTGTGAGCATTAAACATAGCAAAATCTCTGGCACTAAGAAGCACAAAGTCTTCAGTACTTAAAAATAGAAATAAAATGGAACCCAATGCCCTCAGAAACACCACTTAGTAATGGTCAGCTTCACAATGTCAAAGAGAACTACTTTAACATAAATCTAAATAGTTTTCCCAAAGCACCTGCAAACACTTGACCGCTGATTTCTCCATCATTATCATTGGCCTGCTTTCAAATGGTGCCAACACATAAAAACCAGCCACAACCAGTCCGGGTCGTTTAAGCTGCAGTCCCAATGCAATTCGGAACTGGCAGGGGTCCAACCACCGTGCGGGGGCAAACCTTTGGAAAACACTGAGCCCTCTGAAGAATGTAGCTAGGGTCAGTGAGATGGAGAGGGAGAGGAAGAGGAAAAAAGGCAAACAAACACATTATGTAGCCTGTGGGTTATACTGGGGCAAACTTCCCAGATGGGGCAGAGTAGCTGGCTTTGGGCTACTAGGGAATCATTTTTGCTTGCTACTGTGACAAATAGATTGTGTAAAAAAAAAAAAAAAAAAGCAAATCCCAACATGGTGTAAGCCAGGATTAAAGATATAGTATAAAGATGCTGGAAGGAGTTCTGCATTGTTGGTATTTTTGAGGCTGAGCTCAGGAACAGAATGGATTCTGTTATACCACAGGACTAAAAAACATTCATTATATCACGAGAGTTTGTACTGGGGCTTAACTATAGGTTTTTTTGTTGTTAATAATGGATGCTGGAGCATTTAATGGTTTCCAGTTCAATATCTAAAATGCTCAGACTTATCAAGCAGGATTTGGACAATATTACACTAATCAGAGATTTATTGAAACATAATTCGTAATTTCTGAAATGTTTAAAGCAAGCATTACCCACCCTGTTAAATCAGGGCAGTTAACATAACACTTAATAATACCAGCAGTCTTTAAATCTCAACAATTACTACACTTTAAGGTGTAGCATTGTGTTTTAACTAGATTCTATAGAGTTAATATCAATACTGTAACATGGCATAAGCTAGCCATTAATATCGTGTAGAATACATATTGAACTACATGTATCAGTCGTGTAAGCATCATGCAGAAAGTGTTTTCAAAAAGGAGGGACATTCAGTATATTTCTTCGAGCTTATTGGCTACCTGCCTCATATGTCAAGCTTTTAGCCAATCACAGCTGCAGTAGCAGATTAATGTGGTTCACATTTAGCGGGGTTACCTGATAAATCAAATCTGGTCAGGGGGGAACACCCAAACATCATCCACAAAGGCAAAAATGGCGTCCTTTTGCTCAAAATAGAAAGTATTCCAGCTACAACTGGTGCAGCCATGTTTGTTTTGCTTTAGTCTTTTGCCTTTGGTTGATGCATTGACATCATACAGGTCACTGCATTTCATTGGTCAGAAACATAACTGTATCAAGGCTCACACATCTGCTGGCTCCTGGCAAGATAATCAATAATGGCACCCTTACTTGAAGTGGACAAATATCGCATTACAGTGAGTTTGTAGAAAAGATAAGTATTCGCAGAGCAATAACTGGCTTAAAACTGGTCACATAAAACCCATAGGTTCTTAGTCTGTGTTACCATGCAAAATTACTTTTGGAGAGGCTGCAAGCTAGGTGGATTTGCCAGATCAGCCAATTAAGAATTTGCTCAAATGTTTTCCAAACAGCTGAACACACCATCTTTAATAAACAAATGTCAGTCTATAGGAAAATGAAAAATTCTGTTTATTTTTGGCAGAAATAGGGGAGATTTTATCTGATCTTATTACATCAGAGAGAATCAAACAGCATCACATACCGGTAGGAAAAAAATTTTGTGTAAGTGTAGACATTAAATACCCACTGATGGTGTCTTTTAGTCCAAGAATTTCCATCTCTGAACAGTTGTTTAAGTTACTGAAATCACTACAAATGTGGGCGTGTCTTATTAGCTGCTTCCCTTCTATTACTCTGAGGCTTTCTTTACTTTTCTACAGATTCACTACAGTATGACACCTGTCTACTACAGGTAAGGAGCTGTTGCACATCATAATTAACAAAACCATAGGTCAAAACACCCAAACCCTTAAAGTATCTATCCCTTATTTTGCTGTTGAATATTCTACACAGAAAGCACATTGACAGGGGTCTCTTATCCTTAAATGTTGGGTCGTTTTGTTCATCATAATTCCCTCAAAGTTCTTCCACTTAATCAAATACACGTATAGAGGCCCCTTGATGTAAACTGATAAATCAGCATAACCATCTTGCTCCCATTTCCATTCACTAATCCCAACTCTTGCAACAAGTGTGCAAAAACATGTCATCCCAATGATGACAACACTCTATGAGCCGCAGAGTATTGATGTACTGCCAGCACAGCTTCGCAGATGCAGCAGCAGAGACACACCCTTTGCAGACGCACACTGCCATACTCCACTTCCTCCTGCCAGAGAACAGACACGTTGAGCCTGAGGGATTTTGCTCTCTGAAGTTTTCGCTGACGACTCAGCTGGGAGCCTCGACAGTTTTTCCATAACCTTTAAAATTCAAATGGTAACTAAATCCAATAAGGAAAAGTTAATTGTTATAATGAGGAGGGACACGAGCAGAGGTCAAAGGTGAAGTGAGGGTAGGGTTTGTAAATACATTTCCCTTTTAAAAAACCTGATTTTAACTTGTTTTTTTTCCAAACTACACAATATTTATGTAACAAACACGGCCAACAATAATATTTACCTAAAAGCTGAAACGTTCTAAAAGAAAAAAGAATGATTATAATGATTTCCAAAGTATTGGTGAGTCTAAATCATCACATATATAACAGTAAAGCTTACCACCTGTTCCAGCACGTTTATCTCTGTGATGTCTCTAAAATCATAAGGACCTGAATGATTTTTAAAGCTTCCCAATTATGATGCACTCTTAGATACTGTTTAGCAATTACTTAAGGGTGGGAATCATTTTATTGATTTTAATATTGATACTTCATCAGTTTAAATAAACAACACTTCTATTGCTGTCAGTCTGAGACTTTTGTGAATAAAAAAAACCAAAGGTGAGTGGGTAGAATATGGATAAGGGGAAATTCATCAAGGAAAAAACGGCAAATTCAGGAAAAGGTTAAAGAAAAAGGAAAAGAGTGAGGAAAAAGTTGTGTCTGTCTGTCTTACCGGGGGCAATGTGTTGAGTCTGGCTTCCCAACGCGTCTGCTGCCAGGATCTGATCTGGGATCAGTTCGCTCCTCTGACGGTTTAGGAGCGTCGCTCTTCTCGCTGGAAAACTTTCTCCACTTCTAACTTCACTTCAAACCTCTGCGGCGAAGATGGATGCGGCTTGCCGGTTAATTTTGTCCTACTACTGAGGAAGTTGCTGGTGAGTCACAAGATCCCGCCTCCCAAAATACATTCCTCCCATCCCCTCCCCACCCAGCGACTTCAAACAAGCGCAGACAGAGAAGACCAGGCAGGAGGGGAGATTCTTTCAAGGTCTTTTGTGTCACTCAGAGTTTATTTAAGTCCGTGTTGAAAGTATCTTTGCATATATTTTGACAAATAAACGGAAGAGGATTAGGGCCACTGAAAATTTGCTTCAGTTTAATGTGGAAAAAAAGTCAGAATTCTCAGATTAAAGTCAGAATTCAGAGGAAAAAAGTCAGAATTCTGATTTTAAATTCAGAATTCTGAGGGGAAAAGTCTGAATTCTGAGATTAAAGTCAGAATTCAGAGGAAAAAAGTCAGAATTCTGATTTTAAATTCAGAATTCTGAGGGGAAAAGTCTGAATTCTGAGATTAAAGTCAGAATTCTGAGAAAAAAGTCAGAATTCTGAGATTAAAGTCAGAATTCTGAGAAAAAAGTCAGAATTCTAAGATTAAATTCAGAATTCTGAAATTAACGTCAGAATTCTGAGAAAAAAAGTCAGAATTCTGAGATTAACATCAGAATTCTGAGGGAAAAATTCAGAATTAGGGTCAGAATTCTGAGAATAAATTCAGAATTCTGAGATTAGGGTCAGAATTCTGAGATTAAAGTCAGAATTCTAAGAAAAAAGTCAGAATTCTAAGATTAGTCAGAATTCTGAGAAAAAAAGTCAAAATTCTTAGATTAAAGTCAGAATTCTGAGAAAAAAGTCAGAATTCTAAGATTAGTCAGAATTCTGAGATTAAAGTCAGAATTCTAAGAAAAAAGTCAGAATTCTAAGATTAGTCAGAATTCTGAGAAAAAAAGTCAAAATTCTTAGATTAAAGTCTCAGTATTCTGAGAAGAAAGTCAGAATTCTGTTTTTTTCCCATATTAAATTGAAATAAAATGGAAAAATCAGTTCACTTTTTTTCAGTGGCCCTAATCCTCTTCCGTACAAATAAGTAGCAATGGGTATGACAAAAGATAGTTTCAAATAACCGTGAAGGGTTTTCCTTAAAGGAAATACATCATCCCTCAAAATATGAACTTTTGTTGAAAGAGATTTAGTTTTGGAAAAAAAAAAAGTAAAATAGGCATATTTTTGTGTTTATTTAAAACCAAAAAGCGGCATGTGAAAAGTGGGGCAGAAGGTAATGGTTATTTTGCTGACCAATTTATTTTTTGACTGTTCAGATTAACTTTTTTTTTTTAGATCTAATGGCAAAAAATTTATAATTTAAACAAAAAGAGTTTAATCTTAAATGGACTATGTATATATATTCTGCACAGTTTTGTCCTATTACTGATTAGTGAATTACTTGATGATAATAAAAAAAAAAACTGATTTTGAGTGATCTAATTGATTGTTTCAGCCCTATTGGTAAAAGTTTATATTAACTCAATAAGCATATGGAAAATCTTTATATGTATTTTAACAGTAGAGTGTTTTTCTATAACTGTTGATTGTTGGTGTTCCATTTGTATTTTGCATCCTATATCTGCCTCTTTCTCCTTGGACCCCAGTCGGCCTTGGCAGATGGCTGCTCACACTAAGCCTGGTTCTGCTGGAGGCATCTTCCTGTTAAAAGGCAGTTTTTCCTCTCCACTACCGCTACAAGCATGCTTAGTGTGAGGGATTGCCTTTGAGACATTGATTCGATACAATCAACTGGTTTTCCTTAGACAGAAAACTTTGAATCAGTTTGACTGAATGATCTGGTTGAATTGCAAAGAGCCTTGAGATGACATGTGTTGTGAAATGGCGCTATGTAAATAAACTGGAATTGAAACTGAATCCTTCTCTCCTACCCACAACCCTCAACTCTCATCTTGTTGAAATTGAATTGTATTGTGTGCTCAGATATGATATGATGGACTAATGTTTCCTTTCTGTCATCTATAACCAGTTTCTATGACCCTTGACATAAAAAAGGAATTTCCTTCCACCTAATTGGGGCTTTCTGTGTATTTTTAACAGATGGTTGTGCTTGAAAATCTCAGAAGAACAACAGGCGAATCTGGCACCAAAAGCCATGTCACATTCAAAGTAATCTGAATCCCCTGCCTTCCACTTTCTGATACCTTGATGATGTGATTAAAAAGTAATAAAGTAACCAGATGCAACTGTCTTGAAGTACTGCTGGCTGAATGTTTACAATTAATCATTATTTATTTGTCAGGTAGCATCAAACACTTTTTTTTTTTTATCATAACCTCTTTAAAAAGCAGCACTGTTTATATTTAATATTTCCCTTTGCACTGATGCTGGTTTCACCAAACAGTACAATGCTGCCCTTGGAGATATGAACAATTTTGTTTTTTTCCTTTTTATAAATATGAATTGTGATTAATTGAATTTTGATTGGTTAAAAACTTTGAGCTTCAAAGTTGTTGTTTTTTCCGTGCTAATACTATTATTTCATTGGTCAGACAATGATGCTTTAAATAGCTTTACTCCATCCAGCCATGAATGACAGCTGTATAAGGCCTGTAAAGTTTCCACTTTTGGCCCTGATCTGACCATCTCTTTGCAAACGTTCTCCCGGCACTCCTGACAATTTTGGGAAACATTACAGCCAAGTGAATACTTGTGGACAGACTGAACAGCAGCCAAACCATAATATCACCTGCACTCAGTGACCTTTGCTGATCTGTGTATGTCCTAATAAGACTAGAACCGACTCAGAAAAACCCAGCCCAGTTATTGAATTTCACTTCCCCTTTTTAGTGTGTCCATGCCAGATGTTTCTTTTTTTCATGACTCAACAAGTGGGAGAGACATTTGCCTCAATGCAGCAGGCTGTTGCATGTCACTCAGAATTTTCATCTCTGATCATCTTAGTCATTAGTTACTCAGTTATACATTAAAGCATACTACTGCTGAAAGAAATCCTATCCTGTATGATAGGCTTGTTTGTTATTGTGTGTAAAAAACACATACAAAAAAAAAAAAAAAATAGGCCTAAAGATGCAAGATAATGCCTTTTTTTGTTTCAAATTTTACCACCAGCATTCCAAAAAGATAAAGACTTAAATCCACAATAAAAATTACAGGCTTACATTTAGCAAGCAAAACAACAGGAGAGATGAGAACAGTAAATCTGTTTAAGTTTATGCTCCAAGTTATTCATGTGAAAAAAGTTTAAATCTTTTATATGGGACAATTAACTCAAAATTTAATTGTTTTGTTTGTTGGTTTGGGAACTGTGTGGCATTGAATAGGATGGTTGCCTCCTTTGTCTTTTTTTTTCCTTTTTTTCCCCGGCGTGGAGTTGTAGAATGGAAAAACATTAAAGGGCGGAGAGGCAGTTGAGTTAGCAGTGACATATCCTGATTGCTTCAGAAAGGAGAGGAGGGGGATTTAGGGAAGGGCTCACAAGGTGACTCCTCAGAACTGGAGCAGGAATGAGAAAGTGGACACTAGAGTCCAGTAACTAAGCATCAATAGGAATGGACATTCTGTTGACGACAGTGGGCAAGGGTAAGTGTTAAAACTTAAGGAACACTGGACACACAAAAGAAGGGAGCCTGTTATCACTCAGGTGAGCAAACAAATCCTCTTTAAACTCCTCCTGGTGAGCCTCAACAAACTCCAGCTGTGAGGACACACCTGCTGGTCACACCCTGCAATAAGGAGAGGAATGGAGAGAATAATATATACCAACCAGCACTCAGCCCTCTAGGGATGTCCTGATCCGATTTTGGAACTTGTTTCAATTAAATATTGAAATGAACCGACCAACATCTAAAGCAGGGTCCCCCAACTTCCTGGGTACCGACTAACAACACTGAATGGGGTGGTCAGCGTTCATCTAAACTTCATGCATAATAAACATGTTTTCAAGATTTCTTTTCATTTCTAATTTTCTTTAGAAGTTTATTTAGAAATCTCTATAAATTATAAGTTGTGCTGTTTTCAGAAGCTGCAGAGGGTTCCTATGTAACCCATTGGTTATTGATAAATGGATCAATTGCTCTTAGACCCAATGGTGCATTTTTTTTTCCTTTTTTTTTTGCACTGTTTGAGTATATCACTTGATTAAGCCTATTCTAACAGTGACTATTACAAAATATGCTATGAAAGCATGTATGAGTTGTGCTGACATATGGGGTCAATATTGATATTCGTCAGTACTCAAAATACCCTAAATTTGTATTATTTATTATTTTCTACTTTGTATAACCAGGTAAAAAAAAGAAAAACTAATTTAGATTAAAATCTCTTTTTCAAAGTGGCTTGGCCAAGAGTGCAGCAACAACAGTTATAAAAGTAAAAGACAGAATCATACAACAATCATACACAACAACAGAAACATGAGATTGGAAATATATTATAAAATTTTAGGACTATAATGTTCTTCACGAGTTCTGTAATATCTATATAGTTAAACTCATAATTATTTATACCGTAAAGATTTTTTCAGATTCATCACAGTCAGATTTGTGTGCACAAACATGGAAATTGTTTTTTGTTGTCCATTGTTCATTCTGTAATCAACTGTCCAAACAAAAACCATGATGTTTGGAAGATACACTCAACGGGATAAAATAAGCACAAAATATATAAGAATGGCAATATGTACAAGTGTGTCTGTGCAGCTCTGAGGCTTTTCAATTGAGGCCTATTGAGGCCTTTCAAGCTCAAAAACTTAAAGCTTATCAATGGAGTGGAAACATGGTTTACTGTTCTACCGAAGGGTTTAAGTGTTGTATAGATTATAATATATTATATTAGTTTATAAAGGGTATACATAAGCATGTTTTAATTAATTATACAATCAAACCTGTCTTCATTACAGTCAAAGTAGAACTTTGTGACAAAATCTAAATACTATTGAAGGTGAATCTCATTAGATGCAACTGGGATTGATAATCTATAAATGTTGCTTGTATAGGTTTTTTGTTGCTTGGTTACATAAAAAACACTTAAATAATTGGAATTTTCTAACTAAAAACATGACAGTCAAAGCTTGTGACTTGTGTTTTTCATGGTCCTGTGACATCTAAGGGAATGTGATCTGCACTGCGCTGACCCCTTTACTCCCCACAACCCATTAATTATAAATTCTACTTTTACACTCCTAGGCGTGGTCCCATCAGGCTGTGTGCTACAAATTAGAGGATATATGTGCCAGTCAATTCATGGAGGTGGAGAGGGTACAACAACTTGTACACTGGATCTTTCTTTAAACAAAAGGTCAAGGGTAGCTGATCTTAAATGACTCTCTGATTCGCTTTCTGACAAACAAGTCACAATTTAATCTCAATTTAACAGAGTTACAGTGAGATTTGATTTAGTGGCACAATGTTAACATTAAATGCTTCTGAACATTTGTGTTTATGGAACACCTGAATGAAATTACCTCTAATGAGATTAGTTCTCTTGAGCACAAGACTAAGTTATACAGTTAAATGTTTCATTCCAATTATAGGATTATAACCTGATAGGTTATGGTGCTTCACCAATATGCACTATATGGGTGTTAACTTAAATAAAGTATTGTACTGATATTGATCCAAACCTGATTGGAATGATCAGTGGTTTGTTTGTAAAGAAGCTGTTTTTCAGGTTACTGCTGAAGAGCAACATGGCCGAATGGAAAAAGATGCCCCATTTATGAAGGTGAAACAACCCACTAAATAAAACAGTGGGAAGTGAGGCGACCTTATTTATCCCTCTAGATGACCATCCCCGGGCATGAGAATACAGGTTTTTCATCTCTTTTTTAAAGCTGCTCATCCTTTCCACATGACATCGGCCAATAAGCTCTAGCTGAGAGAACGAAAGATGTTATCTGATTTCTTATCTAATTTAGAATTGTTAAGGACAGTTGAAGTTCAAAGGTTTGCCTAATTCTGATGTAAATCCTCATTATGCACCAGAAAGACCAGTTTCGACAAATGTTTCATTTTAAATGCAGAAACCATCAACAAAAAAATAAAAAAAAAACATAACTAGCTGATAGATTTGGTGTTATTAACATTCCAAGTAATGCACAAAACTTCTGCATCAAACAGAATTAAATAACAAGCCAATGTTTAGCACAGAAAAATAAAATAGTTTCCATCAGCATCACATTATATCATTTACATTATTAGATTGTGGACACATGATGTTGGCAGAGCAAGCTATCAAATAACTCAAAGCTATTCATAGCAGTACCTTTGATTCTTCTCCTGATAAGAAAAATACAAAATAATAAAATCCTGTTGAATTGGAAACCTATTATTTTATGTTTGGTAGCATTTTTTGGTCTCATCGGACCGGGAATAAAATTGAGCTTGATTCCTTAGAATAGAATAGATTTAAAGTTTGTTTACTATTTTGACCAATAATTGTTGACCATATTTGTAACAAGATGTTATTTTTAAATTAACTAAGAAATATCTAGCATTTTACATAACAATTCTCCCACTGAATGTTAATATTTATATTCTCTTCATCTTCTAAAAAAAAACATTCTTCTGTTGTTGCTTCTTAAGAGTTTACTTTGACTCTGAGGAGTGTAGAAAATAAGTTTTTATGGAGAAAACATCCATATCAACGCAAACTTTAAGGAATGGAAATGTCATAAAAGCTGTACAAATGAAATTTCCTTTTGTGTAAATTCTGGGTATACAAAATTACAATGAAAGTTGTCTAAGTCTAGGTCTAAGTCTAAACTACGGAAAAACCCAGGATGTTTTTGATGATACAATTTTGATATCATATTCCCTAAATGTCTAAACATTTTGTAAAAATTGACAATGTCTTTGAGATCAGGAGCAAAGTTTAAAAACATGAACTGGGACATATAATGATGTTTTAGTTCATTTTTTCAGACTTAGGGCCGGATCTATCAAAGGTTTGCGTGTATAAAAACGTGAGCTATTTCACTGCGTACGCTAAAAAATGTACAAACTGATCTATCAACAGCGTGCTAAAAGGATTTGGTCTTTAAAACGTGCTAAATAGCGCCTCTTATCCATTTAGTACTTTTTCTGCAATGAATATGCAATATGGGGCGTTTACACGCAAAAGTGCGGCTTGTGGGAGGAGAACATGTAAATATATTAATTTAGCACTCGCAAAGTGATTTATTAAACCTGAAAGCAGTTTTGCTAACGGTATCTGACTCTATATTTAACACGTTTCAAAAGAAGGTGCAAATGGTCTGTATGCGTAATTGCGCACACATGGCAGCGGTTATTTTCGCAAGAAGGAGACATCGAAATGAAGCAAGGAGACGCAGAGAACGCATTTTTTCACTCCGTGTGAATATTTTTGCAATGAAGGAGGAAAACAAAATCATCAAAACATATCGTTTATCCAGCATTGCCATTTTGGAGCTGTTGGGGGAACTCCGAATGGATTTGGAGCCAGCCACAAGGAGGACCCACGCAATACCAGATATCACTAAACTCCTTGCAACATTGCACTTTTTTGCATCTGGGTCATTCCAGCGTACGGTTGCAGCGAGAGCTGGGATCTCCCAATCTCGTTTTTTCAGAAGTGCTGTCCGACGGGGTCGGGGTTCTCCCCCTGCGCCTGTGGAGCAACCTGCCAAATGCTGCGGGTATGAGCCATTTGGTATGTGCATTTTTCTACAGGCCAATACAAAACACCTGTTTTTTTTTTTTGTTTTTTTTTTTTTTTTACTGCAGTGAAGTAGAAATTCAGCCACATACCACCTTAGGGAATAAAGGTTGCCAAAGTTTATATATATATATATATATATATATTTTTTTTTGGAGGGGGTGGGGGTGTCACTGTAAGATTAAAATTTCTTAATGCACTAGTTTGCACAAACTACTTTGCCGCAAACCACAAAACGCGCAAAACCATCATTTAAATAGGGCGTCTCCAACAGTTTTGCACCTGCCACCAGTTACGCAATCGCTCTTGTTAAATCACCCGCAAACCATGGTTCAGCCCCTCGCGCAAAATTCCAGTTTGCGAGCGCAAATTACTGCACGCAAAATTGGATCTTGATAAATCCGGCCCTTAGAGTAGTATTATGGCACCCTCATTCTGGTATAAACGGATCAAATGGGTTTGAAGGACAGATACCATGCCTTAAATCCTTCCTTATCTCATTTAAATCATTCAGTTGTGGGCTACATAAAGTGGAACTGCATTACTTTGGATTCTCAAGTGTCTATTTAACAAATCTTTTAACGTGCAAATTAGGCTCTTCAGACTTCAACCCCCTTCCAGGTTGCAGGGTTTGCCACTCCACCCTGTTTGGCCATATTTGTAGTTTAATAGCAGAGATGCAATTACCTCGGGATGCAGAAACTTTTTAAATCCCTTTATTAATGTTACTGATAGAATTTTATCATCAACTACATATGTGATATAATTTAAAATGTAACTGCTACCACAATATGAATCAGTAGCATCAGTAAGATGTCAACATAGCTGACAATTTAGCTAATGCTAGTGCCAAAAATATCACAGAATTTATTTGGATCATGTGTTCCCCAAAAAATAAACAGCAATCAAACATATTGTAAAACTGTTTATGTAATTAATGGTATTTAAAACAAACAGTAATTGTACATGCTTGAGGAGCAAAACATGAGCACACAGCTTGAACATAAGCAGAAGGCAAAATGAAAATAACTGCCAGTGAGCTATATCAGCACATCTTTAATTAAAGCTTGTCATCATTCTAACCCTAACCCTTTATTTGAAGCTTAGCACTTTGCTGCTTCTGTTATTTCCATAGACACAATGAACTGACAAAATCCTGTTGCGTCCTACTGGCTGAGGTTACTGAACCACTCTTCTCTTGAAGTACTTACAAAGAGAACTTGCCGAACTAATGTGGGTGAGTGTAAATAAAAATGTATATCTAATCAGGCACTTTGAAAAGTTTCTAAACATAAGGGACAATCTAATAACTTGGTTTTGTAATCTTTTAGGTGACTTAATACACCCAAAAACTGAACATACATATCCAATTGTTACTGTAGCATTCTTAATGGTATAGCAGAGGATGTTCACAAATATTTGATAAACACTTTTTAAAAAAAAATGCACATGCACAACCCTGTACCTGCTTAACAGAGGGAACACCTATTAAACACATCTGAGAGCATACACGAGCCCATTTCTCCTTGTGCACACTCTGTTTACAATGTGCAATTTGCATTGCTCATACAAGCTTACTTTCCAAAAGAAGATTTGCAATTTTTCAACTATGTCAGACTCACCACTGGTAAGTGAAAATGGGTACGTGCACGTAGGACAGCCTTATCACAGATCACCAGAATGATTGACAACTAGGAGGACCACTTATTTTGATGATCCAACTGGATAAAAGAACTTCTTACACAAAAGCCAAAGCTTCAAATACAGAAATCACTGTGAGGAAGTAAATGTTGGATTTGCTGGCAGTTTCCCAGCAAATAACGTGGTGTAATAGATAACAAAATAAAATAGAGAACTAAGAATGAGAAAACTAAACAAATGGAAAAACTGTAAATCACACACCATGTAAAGATATCAATGCAAGACATGGAGTTTTCATTGATTTTATTTCCATTTTGTGGTTCTAGTTATATTTGATTGTATTTGAGTTCTTTGGTATTTGTTGTTTGCCCTCTTGTGCCAGTCTCCATTCCCTTAACTCCCTTCTGGACTCCTCTGTCCATGCCTGCTCCCAATCTGCTGATAAGCCTGGTCTTTGTTTATGTCTCCCATATACACACCTCCTGCTCAGTCACTGTTTGTCATCATTGCCCTGGCAGGGTTCTGTCACACCTTGCCGATTTAGACAGTGTATGCCAAACATCCCAGATTCTCCTAAAACACTGGCATACGCTGTACTTTCTATGTTTTTTTTTTTTTTCAATTTTGGGCATATAAATAGTTTATTCATAACAAGTCCAGAGTGTATGTCCAACGGCACCTAACTTATGCATAACGCAAGTGTGATGCCCATGAAATGATGCACAAGTCAGTTTCCTGAGTGGGGCAGCAATGAGCCCGGAGGGGCCCAGCCTGCATAAAAAGTTTGCTTTGATCGCGGTTTTAACCTGGCTGCTGTTTATCGTCCACCCAAAAAAAAGAGAATAAATAAAAAGAAAGAAGGTTTGCAGGTGCAGCAGATTCAGCGTCATGTCTGCTAGGAAGTTTGTTAGTTGTGGTCGTGAATGCAGGAAGGATCCATCACATTCATCTTCTCCCTCACCCTATGATGTTGATGCAGTCGGAAGGGGAACTGACGGTTTCCTCCTGTGACCCCACCCTTTTAAAACAAAGGCAACAAAAAAACATTTGAAAGCATATGTATGATACTTAGCTGAATAACACAGTATGTGCTAGATTAACATCCATATCATTGCCAGCCCCAAAGTGGGTAATATTTGGATACATCCACAAAATCATATAGTTCTAGGCAAAGTTTTACTGCCACTTACTAGTCATTATTTCATTTTTTATTGCTTTCATATTATATTTAAATTACCAGAATTTGCACATAACTTTATTATTTTTGTCTAACTTTATTTATTTTGTCTAATTACATATTTTTATCAAATCTACTATGATGTATTGGTCAAACATTTTACTTAGTATTAGAATAATACATTTTTCTATGACTAAGTTTTGCTTCAACATAAATAAAAAAATACACTAATTCTACTTTTACTTGAGAAACAAGCTGGCTACATGGCTTTTCTGAAGCCCTTACATACCCTCCACCACTTCAAATAATGTCCCTTTCTTGAAGCATTTGGGATAGACACTGGTCACTGATGACTGGGGACACCCCACCAGAGCTGTAGTGTTGGAGTATGGTACCCCTAACTTATTAAGACTTGTCATGATAAAGATATTATTGGTTTATTCACCTGTTTTTGGTCATAAAGGATGTAGCTCCCTTTGAACAAAATATGGTTATTGCCAGACAAGCTTGTCTGATTATTCCATAGCAAAAACAATTTACGTCAGCTTTTAGAACACAATATCTTGCTGATGTCAGAGTAGGAACAGATTGGTTGCAGATAACCAGAAAGCCAGAGTAGCTAAAATAATCACTCAATTCTAGGAATGTAAATTATTATCTCTACATGCACAACATGTTAAAACTGGAAGCATGTGGGCTACAGCACGAGTATGCAGACAATGGCAATTGCACAACTGTACCTGATTTGATCAGTCACAGTTTTAACTGAAAAAAAAAATCATTTGGGTAGATTCTAAAATAGGGGTGCAGGAATGTGTTATTTCTTGCATAGAATGTTGAAAATGCTGAAAATTCAAATTTAAAGCAACTGTGTGATACCTTCATGCAGATATGAATCAAGTTCCCTAAAAAAAAATTATTTTTTTTTGTCTATGAATTGCAGCACTTCTTGAAGCATTATTAGTAGCTCTGTCGAATAAATTGTATATCCCTGTATCCCCAGAGAGAGCTTGGGAGTACTGCTAGGTAGAGGGATTCCTGGGTTTCACCTCTGTGACTTTTTACCCGTGTGTTTGGATCTCAAGTAAGAAGAAGGTGATGGATGGAAACTGAAGGTTGGCTTTTATGTATTCGAGTAATATTGCCATTACTCAAGTATGTTTTTTACTTGACTGAAAATAAAAATGAACAATTCTCACAACAAAAAGCATCTGGCCAATCCAAGTGTTACCTGGAATTGGAAGGCAACTTGGGACACTGCGTTACCCAGGGGCAAACTGACATGTGTCAGGACTTCAACTAAAAACTTTTGGAAAAGGAGGAAATACTCCACCCACTGAGCCCCAATTTTCCAAAAGAACAGAGTAATGTAGCTCAAGTGACAATAGTATAGTATACTAGTATACTGCCTTTATTTAGAAATGGTAGACTTAGCTCTTGGGTTGACAGATGACCTAATCACCTAACAATTAAGTTTGTGAATAAACCGGAAATCTAGTTTTAACATAAAGTGCATTGGTGTGTTTTTATCTCGGGTGCAATTATGACCAAAATAAAACAGGCTTATTCTTCATTCTTAGAAGTAACTGAGGGTGGATAGATTAGGTTCTAGTGGAGAACTTCAAAATAATAATATGCAAGTAGAAGTCAAAAGTATTATGCAGTAAAAATACGTATAAGTATTTTTTAAATTAAAAAAAGTGTAGTAAATGTCACTTCTTGCTGTTACGACTTGATGTGATTAAATGAATAAAGGAAAAGGCTTGACAAAACATAGAATCTTCAAGGCAAATTATAAGAGGAACCTGATTTAGGAAAGAATACAACATTATAAAATAGACTGAGTTATAAATAATAAGATGAATGAGAAACAAGCAGGTAACTATAGCCTCTAGATTTAGGTTTCTCTATCAACATTTAAGGTAGTTTTGCTTTAAAGTGAGGAAGATCGATTTTACACACAAATATTCCCAATTGGTCATGGGGGCCAGGTCCACACAAGTACCTGTAAGTCCACTGCAGTGTAACATATTCCTGATAGATTGGTCTTACACTGTTCCCACGGGGTATTATTCACATGACAACAAACACACACACACAATGAAAATGAGAGGAAAAAAACAAAACAAAAAAAACAAATATATATTTCCGAAAATACTCACCAATCAAGATGTTGGAGAGGAAAAACCCAACTGAACTCACAAACCCCACCCAATCCAAAAAAAATGATTGATAGTAATAATACATATAACTAAGAATCAACTAACAGAAACAGGCGTGTTGCATAGTGGATAAAATGTGCAACATGTATTTATATCTTATTCAGTTTAATCACAGCTGCTAGAACAAAGATGTTTTTATAAAGTCCTCTGCTTTCTGGGACCAAGAATCTCCATCTGGAGGGAAGAAGCTGACACTTCATGCACAGTGAAAAATAGGAGTCTCTTTTTTTTTGCAGAATTAGCTGTAACTGCCTGGAGTACAAGGTTAGAAGAAATTATTGCAGCTCTCCAGTCAGTACAGATGAGGATTGTTCTGTTTGACTTAAGGCATTTCTCTTCTTTAAAGATGGAAGGCCGAAAAATGACATCCAATGAAACAGATTCAATGTAAATTACATCATGTAAAACGTGGTAAATGAGTAACTGCTGTACTCTATATTGAACAAAAAGTATCATGTCCCTGCTGCAACCAGGCTCTGCAATGTGACACTACAACAGCAATAACTTGTTCAATGTATAATGTGCAATTACTATTTGATACCCTATGCAATAACCTGTTTCCTTATATTTGACACCCATTGCAATAACTATATATATAAGTATCCATCTATATTAATACCCATTTAAACCAATAACTCTGTAAAAAATAAAGCTGTCTTATGTGAACGCACTGTATATACTGTATACCGGTATATCCCATGCACCCTTTTCTTCCTTTGGCACATTCTCCTTCTTCTTTGACTATTTGAACTGCTGTAACGAGTACGTTTCTCCACTGTGTAATCAATAAACTCAATAAATCAATCAATGGATGGATGGGTGGATGGTTTGATTTGTCGCATACTTGTGTACAGTTAATGAGTTAGGAAAACAGCACACAACCTAAAGAAAGAATACCATTTATTCACACTCTATTTATCCTTTCATTAAAAGGCAACTCCACAGATGTCTGACAAGTGAACGGTTGCATCTAGTGTATGCAAACTGAATGGGTTCCAAGGTATACCTTGACTTTTATTTAAATTACACATCTGATCATTAAAAAAAAATTAAATGATCTCAGAGCCACTGTTCTGAAAACACCAACAGTTTTAGGTAGCTAGACATAGAGACAGTGGAACAACTACAGCATCTTTCCAGATGTAGGGTATAATGTTCGTGTGGTGTGTCTATAGTGAGTTATTATAGCCTTAATGCATTATGTTTCACCACAACCAATAAAATGTGATGCATCTAAACAACCACACAGGAGGAACTTCTGGCTCATGCATTTTTTTTCTTCACTTGGCTTGCTTGGCTGCTTGCTCTAGATCAGGACCAGCCATGGTGTGGGGAGACATACCAAAGCCCTGAGCTAAGCCTAAGCACAGAAGTCTTACAATATGTCAGCAGTGTTATTTTTACAGGGTCATTTTAGCAAACCAAACGGTTCTGCATCTGCTCCACAAGGGCATTCCTCCACTGCTGACCCTGAACAAACCCACAGGCTCTTGTGCTCTTGCTCCTGCATCAGCTTCTTACGAGCCTCTGATTTCTAAAGTAGTATTTACCCCCGCTGTGGCTCACCAGGCATTTCACTTGTAATGATAAATACTCACATGAATTAAACAGCACGGAGCCCAGTAAGTCAGAACTTACAGTCATCGCTCATCGCTGCCGTGTGTATTTGCCTCGTTGAAACATGCTGTTGGATGAGTAGATCAGACAGACCTTAGGCTAAAACCTTTGGAAGAAATGAGTTCAATGGCCATCAGACTGATAAAAAAGCCTGTGACATAATGTGGAAACACTGATCCCATTCACAGTTCTACTCACCCACAAAACATTCTGCATGCCAGGCAAATCTCACACATATAAAACAAATTCCTTGTGGCTGTTGGGGAATAGTGACCCTTCCTAGAGGGGGGGGGAAACTGTTGTTCAGTGGAATATCTCCTTGTCTCACTGGGTTCTTCTTGTATCCACAAAGAGCTTGAAGTCTGTGTAAGATTAGGGGACTGGTGCCACTGTGGCTTCGTCTTTGTCTCCTGTTGCAGATGTCTATATCATCTCAGGAAGTGGACAGTGGTTTCTCCCAGGGTAGAGCACTGACCCCATAATCTTCTGAGTTCCTGTAGGAATCTTTAAATGAAGAGGAAAACAGAAAAGAGACTTTACATGTTTCTGTCTCTAGAGTAAAATCCGGCTTGTGTGTAATCCACATCCTGTGTGGTTTGATTTCATTAAATGCTTTAAGTTTAAACAGAGGTGTCAAAGTATTAATGTGTATTACTCAAGTAGAAGTACAAATCCTGCTGTTTAAAAACACTTTTGTAGAAGTTAGATTATCAACTTAAGCTTTTTACTCAAGTAAAAGTGTAAGGGTATGATTTTTAAAACTACTAAACGTATAAAAGTAAAAGTAATGCAGGAAAAAAATTTTAGGACAGAAGCATTAAACCTTATACTTTTTAGTGCACTACCCTATAAAAGGAACATTTTTCCACAATTCTTTATGATAACTTCCTTATACTCCATTTTCTTAGTTTTTTAACTAATGGCAACAATATTAAATTTAACTTTACATCATCTTGAAAAACTATTTATTTTGGCATGTGTAGAACAACAAGTTGGTGCAGTACCAAGTCCAACCACAAAGAAAGGAATTGTGTGGATGAAACAAATAATTCTAATGTTTTTAATTTTTTTTACATACCAACAGGCCATAATTAAAAAAAGTGAAACAAAACTAATGAGTCTATTTTTAGAATATGAGTAGAAAATAGATATATTTGCAAAAGAATTTAAGGAGAAGTTAAAGGTTGTGTAAAAAATAATTACTCCAGTAAAGTATAGATAGCCAAAATTTCTACTTAAAGGTATTGTGGAGGATTTTCTTTATAGTAAACTCAAAAGAATCGCGGTGAGGAAGGTGAGCTTCAATGACTGAAACCATAGCTAACCACACATATACAACTGAAAGTGCGTATTCGCAGAAAAGGATAGCTAACGGAACGAGATTGTAGGACGACCTTATTTAAACATATTAACAGATAACTGGCAATTAGGAATATGGTCCACCCAGAAATAAAATATCCTCCTCTATACTTTTAATTAAGATAACGAAGTACTAGTATTTTGTTACTTGATACCTCTGAGTTTAGATGAAAGTTCATTTTGTTCTCCTACTTCACGTAATGCCTGTTGAGCAGATGCCCTGGAGAACTAAACTCATGTTAAAAAAATTCTAACTTGTTACCAAGCTAAACTTTATCATAATAAGTAAAAAAGTGTTGGTATAATTTATAGTAATCATGTGACGTTGCCCAGTACGCCGGAGCCGGTACCCCACCCTGGAGCCAGGCCTGGGGTTAGGGTTGGTTGGCGAGTGCCTGGTGGTCAGGTTCTTCCTCTTAGGACATTGCCAGGCCCAGTCTGAAGGAGCGCCGTGAGGCCATCCCCCTGTGGGAACACCACCTGCAGGGGGAACGGTGAGGGACCAATGGAAAGAAGATTGGTCAGCAGTCAAAGGTGGAGGCATCGGGGACCAGATCCATGGAAGCAGTTCAAGATAATCCTATCATGATTAGAAATTTTTTTCTGATGTTCATTTTTTATTGCCTTGCATGATTTGAGCTACATGAACCACCATAAGTGTATATAATTACATAAATATTCTTAATTACAAAGAACTATTACTATTGGTCAAAGTTCAGATGGTGCCAAAAAACAAAAAACAAAACCATTAACTGGTAAATCTGGTGTACTATTCCTGGTGTTTTCATCCCATTCTACTGTGAGATGAGGAATATGTTACAGAAACAAACACAAAACTGCTACAATATGTCAGGACAAAAACACAGAAAGTTTGAAAAAAAAAAAAGCGTTAGCATATATTATGAAAAGCCAAAAATGCATTAATCAGAGAGGCCCTAAAGAGGCCCAGGCAAACTTTACAGAAGCTGCAGAGATTGTCAAGTCAGATGGAAGACTATGCAATCAAAAGGACCAATCTAAATATTAACAGATGGACAAAATTAATTTGTACTGGTCATTTAATGAAACAAAAACCCACAATGGTCATAGAAATAACATAAATATTTCTAAAAAAGTAATAGTAAATGCAAATTCCATGAAAATGAACAAATATTTGAATGAATTAATTATTACATGTCAAATTTGGTTTGCTTCATCTTGCATGGGATGTCTTGAATCTCTGCAGGGTACAATAAAACCTCAAGTTTATCAAAATTTGAATTTTGTCCAAGTGTGTACTCCAGATATGTATCCACAAAACACATGAGGGAAAAAACCCAAAAAAACCAAAAGAACAAAACATTGCTAAAAGAAAGCTAAAATAAGTTACGTTTGTGTTTCCGTAAAAGGTTATAGAAGGTCCCTAAGTACGTGAGAGAAGGTGTTCTGGTCAGATGATATCAAACTAAACAACTTAGTTTGAACTTAGCCTAAGCAGAAAATTCTGTTAGTGTAAGACTTACACTATTATTTGTATTTGTATCTGTATATATTGTTCCAAGGTCATACAGGACCCTAAACAGAATTTGATTATGCTTTAACATTATCAGCTTGAAAGATCTATCCATTTTCCATCACGCTTTATCCCAGCTGGGGTGCTGGTGCCTTTCTCTAGCTGTTTAAGGGCGAGAGGCAAGGTACACCCTGGACAGGTCACTACTCCATGGCAGGGCACTTGAAAAATCCTTTAAAGTTTAAATTAGTATTCACAAAAAAAGTAAAATTAGTTAATCAGTTTTGGAACTGCAAAATTTAACTTTTCATTTGAAAGTTTTGATCCATCGTCTTCCAAGGAGAACATTTATCTGCATATTCATCTATTAAGGAATATAATTATAATAAAATGATAAATATATATATGTATCTTGCTGGTTTCTAAACAGATGAAAATGAAATAAATCTCTACCTAAACTTGAAGAGAACAGTACAGATATCTATTATGATTTAACAGTATTTTATATTAAGCAACATATAATACAGATCTAATATTTATCAACAGCATATCACCATAGGGTATAATTCTCTATGCAACAGCGCCCTCCAGTGTTTTCACACGTCAATCAGCAGAATCCAAAAGAGATGTCGCAAGAATTTGACAAAAAATAAAATAAAATTACAATGGCGACTTTTTATCAAAGTAAAATATATGTATTTTTTTGTATTTGTATTTGATATCTTAGGATTCTTTCGGTTACTTTTCTGAAAAGTTTTGCTATAAAGCGTCGAATCTGCTGCCAGGAAATGAGAAACACGCCGGCAGACAGGAAACCACGTGTTTCGCTCACATAGGAAGGAACGGGTCCAAAGAAACAGTTAGCTTTCTCTGTTTCTGCGATATAAAAGTTCCCATTTATCTATTTTG